>NC_086283.1:8096451-8396773 GCF_021018805.1 Prinia subflava | reverse complement strand
ATAGAGATTATCCTTTTTAATGCCTAAATTAGAGGGGGTGTTAAAAATTCAGAAAATCTCCAGCCATCTTATAAGGGAAGTTCAGTTATCAGGTAATAAATGCCCAATGACTGAGATGGCAAAAGCCACATGATGGATTTGGAGCTGCCATTATTTTTTTCCACGATTAATGGTTTTTTCAACATCTTTAAGACATAATCACAAAGAACTCAGGTTTCAGTTCAGAAAAAAAATTATTTACTGTCACTTATTAAACCTGGTGACAGTACAGAGAGAGATGGCATCAATTATAAAGTCAAGGATGCCTAGATTAGGATAGCGTGTATAACCTCATTGCAACTCAATGAATTTTTTCTTAATCTGTTAATCCACAGAGATTTGAATCATAGGGATTTTCAATTTGTAAAAGCTGTGGAATTTTGTTATTTGTGTTGCAGAAAGGCACAGGAGTCAAAGATAAGGCTAAAAAATATTGCTGCTCTTCGTAATGTAAGAGTCTGTACAATTGATCTAGGATGATTGGTGCCTCAGATAATCATAGTTATAAATAACTTCTGTTATGCAGCTAGCTGTATGTATTTTTATATTTTATATTAATAATTTCTTACAGATTATTGGCTAGCAGCCAAAGTTGCCATGTGTTAGCCAGACATTGTCTGTGTCACCTACTCCAGTTCCCATTTTAAATTAATTTCTCTTATCTTGCATTTTAGTGAGATCTAAAAAGACATCCAGAAGTTGAGCAGCTCCAAAACTTTTTTGATGAGAACATGAAGTTGTAATTCATTAGTTTATAGTTGCAAGGGATAAGGTTATGATAGCTGTAGTTTTCTGCTACAATACATTTTGAGACTCTGTCAAGACACAAGGAGAATTGGAAAGTAGAATAGTATAAATTTGCAAATACAGCTTTGGAAATTTAATAGGAATTGAGCATGTGGGTGTTCTAGTGTTTATGCACACTTTGGGAAGTTTCTAATCATTATTTTAGAAATGCTTTTCTTATTTCAGCCAACAGGGAATATGACAATTTAATCACTGTGTCAGGGGGAAACAATATACTCATAACAGGCTCTAGTTTATCTTTTTGGATCACTCTGTAAGCAGCCAAGAATTGGAGTCAGTCCAGCTTTTCAGGTTAAGTGACAAGACTTACCTTGGCTCTGGTCTGGTCCAAGGTGCTAGGAATTTGTTGTTGCAAAGAGCCAAGTTGTATCAGGTGCCTCAGGTGCTGGTGAGGAGTTGTGTGCTAACATGGATCTTCTCCCTCTCCTCTAAATCCCTCTTTTCCTCCCCAGGCTGCCTGTCACTGCTGCTTCTCTTCTAATAGTGGCCACATTGTCCATGGCACCCCTTCTTCTCTGTTCTTCCATAGTCACGTTTGGGTTTAACATTTTCAGCTCTTTTGTACTACAAGAATAGCCACTTTTGAACTGAACTGGCTGGGTGTAACATATTTAAGGCCTAAGTGTGTTATGACATGTTCCTATTTTGCTTCCATATTTTTTATGAAGCTGTTAGCTGGAAACCTTCATGTCAATGAGCTGTACTAGGAACCAAATATCCTTGCATCAAGATATTATAAATGTATTTAAATGACAATATTTTTGTATCAAGCAGTGATAATGTTTTATTAATAATATATGGGAAAATTTTTTTGCAGTCAAGTGTCTATTTATGAATTGGATGGAGTGTACTGGGGGGAATTATCGTCCTGATTTAATATGAAGGTTTTTTGTGGAAGACTTGGATGTTTATGGCCCTCTAAAAAAGAGCTGGAGTTAGTATCCTTACTTCAGAATACTGAAAGAAATTGAAGTATTCCTCAGTAAAGTTGCTCTCTTGACCTGTTACAAGAACCAAATCTTTAAAACCGTAATTTTATATCAGGCAAGAAAAAAAAAAAGTCTTTTTGATGCAAGACACATGTCATTGATTCAGAACTATAGCTATGGAAGCTTTGCTTAGGACAGCACTGTGTGTTGTTGCCTGTTTCTGTTTTCTCCCCGTGACATTGTGGGAGACTTGGAAATGTTGTGTGATTCTAAGATGGTTCTGATCTACTCTGCCCTGTACAGGGTATTGCAGCTGTCCCACAAAGCACAGCTGTCATCAGAGCAGTAATTCCACTGCCACATCAGCAAGGCTCTTGCGCTCACCACCTGGCTAACCTGCCTTCCTTGGCTTGGCTGGTCTTTGAGGAGCCATTGTGCTGGCACAGGCGGTGGGCATTGAAGGCAAGTGAGGATGGGGCTCTGCTTGCCACTCTGAGCGGGGAGCAAAGTGCACCCTCCCCTGCACCATCCCCCTGGCTGACTGGGCAGGGAGAAAATTTTAATGGAACAGGGGTAGTTGCTGGAAGGTAAATTTTGCTCCTGTTGATGCAGGAAACTTTCCTGTTCACAGCGAGGTATTTTTTGCTTTCAGGATCTGAATGAATTTGGCAGGGCAGAGGAAGTTTGACCCACCAGCCTATCCTGGGATTCAAAACCACTTCTTGGGAGAAATGTTCAAATCAACTATTAAAGGATTTTGTCTTGGCTGCTTATTGATGCAGGGAGGCTGCGCTATTAATGACTGTGCTAAAAGATGGCTTTGTTGCTCATCAGTTATTGAAGGCAAAATTAGTCTGCAGGATGTCTTTGAAGAATGTTGACTTGTATACACTGCATCCCATTCAATGGCTGCAAAGAATTAGAAGGTTTAGCAAGAAACAAATACTCATGAGGAGAAATGAGACAGTGATTATAAACACTTGACTTACAAACATATTTGCAGGGTAAAAATTGGGATTTCTGCACAGGTATTTTTTTTTAGAAATATTGTCTTCAACATGGTAGCATTTCTGATACCTTTAAGCATTTATTCAGATTTTTCTTGATTAATCATTTTTTTGTCTTTTTTATAGGAGCACATGATCCTTTGCAGATTTGCAGATCAGACAGCTGTTCAGCTTCCACCTGAGCGCAGGCTAATTGGTAGGAATTGCTGTAGCTGTTGTGTAAACCATCCCAGTAATTGTTTTACCTTGATCCATTAAGAAGTAGGACATTTATGAATGGGGCATTAAGTAGATGTCTTCAGATAACAGTCGAAAAATTTAAGTTTTGTCATATTTCACCTCTTGCTGTTCTCTTCTTGCTATAGAAATGTTTTTCTTCTTCTAAAATCATCAGTATTAAAGAGTTTGCATTTTCCCGTCTGGCCTAATTGTTCTGATGGAAGCTGTAAACAAACTTCAAGGTCAGAAAAAACCAGAAGGGACTAGGAATTCTAAGGAAATAACTGCATTTTTGGCTTAGAAGAAACATTTACGAAGTATATTAAAGCAGTAATAGCTAATAAGCATAATGTTTTAAAAAAGCTTAATTTGAAGAAAGTATTTCTTATACTCACTGCACAAAAAGAAAACAATAGAGATCCTATATAAAAGCCGACAATAAATTGGTCAGTTTCTTTTTTCATCATCACAGTATTTGAAAAAAAAAATTAAAAGGTCAGTATTCACTTACTAGTGTCAGACCCCCACATTGTGCACTGAAAATTGAAATAGGACCCCAAATTTTTTCTGAGAGATTCTAACTTTTGTCTGTTCTCAGTGTCTGAAACTGCAGGATTTTTTCCACAAATGTAACCGTTAAATGTTTTGCCCAAATTATTATTTGTAATAATAATATTGGAGTCAGTGGCCATTTTGTTCAACCAGCCATAGAAGGTGATTTTCTGTGAAACCACAAATTTGGGAGGAAAGGCTACAAAAGGTTATTTGGAGAGTTCTGTCCTGGTTGGTTATATAAACTGGCAATTTCTCCCTGTAACATACAAATCATACAGGACTGAGTTGGAAAGATCTGTTTCAGGCCCTCCTTTATTATTGTGTTTTTAAATTGTCTCCAACCCAATTACTACCCCTCTCAAATCTCAAGCTGCCAACAGAACTGAGTCCAAATGTGAATTCAAAGTAGCAAAATTCCTTTGTAACTAAGGAATCCAGTCAAGAAGGAGAAGATTGCTCTGGTTACGGGCTCACTGTGGACAGACAGAGTAGTTTGGACTGAGCCCTGCATTAAATTGTGATGAGCACCAGCAGCTCCGAAATACAAGAATACTGCAGGGTATGTTGGTGCCACCTGCCCAAAACTTCTACAGGCACCTGACCAGGTTGCATAACAGGGCTGGTAATGATACAGGAACAAAAGCTCTTTATATATTCTGGGAAGAGAGGTAAGCTGTTCCAGAGGGTAGTTTCCTCCTATTCCAAAGGTAAACAAGATATGCTCTTGTCTCTTCATCTGAGATGCCAAATACATTTTACAACATAATACTGTCAGGGGCAAGGGAAGAGGTAGGATCGTTGTGTTTGAGACTGAAGCAGGATTGTGCCCTGTTGACTTGAGACTGTAACTATTAGTGATAAAACATTTCAAAGTAGCATTAAATTTTTCTTGCAGTAGTTTCAGTCTGCTGAAAATACAGTCTGACAAGTCAATTCGATATTTCAGAACATAATAATCAATCACAGTGAGTAAATAAGTAAAGACAAATGGTCCCATCATCTTGTCATGGCCACATCATAATAAAAGACTTCTAAGCAGAAGAAAACCCTCTATTCTTCATGGGTTTTTTAGCAAATCTGAAATAAGCTTATTTTGAATTACCAATTTAGAATGGTTTTTTATACAACATTATATAAGTAGTTTATAAGTAGTTACAGTAATATGTCTCAAATCAATTACACTAGATCACTTTTTGGTATTTTAGTCTATTGTTTATGTTCAGTAACCAGAGATTTTCAGATTTTAGCTGAAAGTACAGAAGGAAAACAGTTCTGGTTATAAAGGGAGTAGAAGTTTGGCAATTCAGAGAGCTAAGGCGTAAACCAGGCATATTTCTTCTTCCCATTTAACTTTAAAGCATATTTTTTCTGTAAGTTTTGAGAATACTTTTGAATTGTTGTGCCTTTCTCCATATATAAAGAGTTAATAATCTCCTCAAGGTCTTTGCTAAATGGGTTACAAGTCACAGATGTGATTTGGAACGTAAACCAGATTAAGATGTTTTTTAAAGTAGATTTGGAATTTATTTTTTAGATGGCTTACTGATGTGTTTTCCTAACATTGAATATTTACATGCACATTTCTGATAATGTTTCTACATTTTGAGTTTCTGTGCTCTCCCTTGCTCTCATTTTAGGAAAGCAGTGTATGGGACTTGTGGATCTGGATCGGGCATGGGCTGCAGAAGAACATAACTACTCTGTCCAAGTTATATCTATGGAGCCAGAGAGTTGTTCACCAAAGAACAATATGTTTGTGGGCATCCCTACTTAGAGTGTGAAACTTGCATTCGGTTTGAAGCTGAACATAAATCTTCAGTGCAAAATGACATCCAGGATATAGAAGCGGCGCTGGGAACCAGACATCCCGCATCTCGAACGCATTGCCTTTGGAAAGGGAAGCAGCCCCCAAAGTCCTAAAAATCAAAGTGCATGCAGAGCATCACAAATCAACTTGTAATGTGTCATTAAGCAACTTCTGGTTCTCATACTGAGAAGTTTCTGGATCTAACGACTGTGCATGGAATTAAATCCATCTGTAAAGTTGAAAAAACAGGCTTTGCTGAAGGAAAGGTGATTTACTGAATTTCAGTAAAGCTATGTCTTGGCTGCTTGGAAATTGCATTCGTGGTCGAAACAGCATTTGTGTTCATAAGCAGAGCAGTTATCAGCCAGCATTGCTGATCACCGGAAAAACAGAGAAGATGAAATTTATTGTGTTACTGAAGATGCTGTGCTGCACCTGTACTGAACAGGTGGTGGCCTCACTTTGCTAAAGAATTCCATACTACTGTAGGAACATTATTTTTAATAAAAGTTCATCAGAACACTTTGGGCCTCAATCTGCTTATTAGAGATGTATTCTAACCTGCCAATCATTTTTTATAAAGACTTAAGAATTCCCTTTAAATATTATGCAAGGATTCTGAAACCAGGCATTTGACATTGGGTTTAAAGAAACCAAACTCCTCATTATCGATTGACCAGAAAGTGGGAGCTAGACATGATGTTAGTGAATGGATGCTTCACTGTTGCATTGATCATAGAAGTGTGTTGATTCCCATTCGTAAGAAACTTGCTGCCAGAAGAAATATTTAAGAACAGTTTGTGTGTGTACATACATCATCTTCATTGATTTTTTTATTCAGTGTAAAATTTGAGACCAAAGTTGCAGCATGGAACCATTTGAAAAAATAACTGTGGTTACACTGCTCTAAAATGAAAATAAGTCTTCTCCTCTGCCCCATTTTCCCCATAATTTTAAATCACCTGTTGACACAAACACAGTGGAAGATAGCTCCTAGTAAGATTTTTACTGCAAGTTTAGGGGTTTTACATATCTGTTAATTCTGCCATATTTCTGTTTAAATAATCTGAAATTTGAAAACTGTGAACATAGCTTTGGGACATGGCAAACTGAATTACAAACAATAGGTATTGGAGCAAGAAAAAGAGACAAAAGTATTTTACTATTCATGAAACCTAGATATTTTAGAGATCAAAATACTTGGGGGTTTTTTTAATGTGAACACATGGAACACTAGCCACTTACTTAAAAAGCACAAAAGTGAGCAAGTAGGAGTGAATTCCTGCCTTTATCCTGAGTTGTTCCATAGATAATGATAGAATACTTTTTCTGCAACTGTTTGTGGTTACAGGAGTAAGTGGAGCTTTGAAGAATATATGTCAAATACAAAATATATGGCAATACCAGATGCCTCCAGAGTTTTCTGCAATACTTGCCTAGCGGGAATTCAGTTTCTAAATTAGCGGTATGTCAGTCTCAACATTAGTCATGTTAAATTACTTTCCTGGAGCAAGCAAATGTCTCTCCATGACGTTTTTGTGCTGAAGGAAGAGCTCACCTTGTCAAGGTGAGGCACCTGTTGGACACTGTTACGCTGTTTACAGTAAGGGTTTTCACATTGCTGTGCTCCAGGCAGTGGGTGGAAATGTGAATGTTTTAATGGTGTGATACTGGGCAATAATACAGAACTTTCAGTAGAGCAAAATACTGTGCACTTACATGCTTCACATTTTTTACAATATCTGTATCAATAGTCTGTAATAGTTTTTTGGATCTACCTGAAAAGAAGGAATAGATTTGGCATGTGCAACAGGGAATATGTATGCTACGGAATAAAAGATTTTTTTTTTTAGCAAGTAAAACCAGGATTTTTTAAAAAGAGAGATGGGAAAGGAACCTTGTTTGGACAGATGTCCAAGAGTTTATTAGGTTCTTCAGATGGTCAAGAAAAACAGGTGGAGTCACACAAGAATCCAAATATCAATATCTGTTTCAGTTGTTGATTTTTTTTTCATTTTATTAAAAGTACCTGTTTTCATGTGAATGACGTTTTCCCACAGGTGTTGCTTAGTTGTGACTTAAGTAAATTATTTTGCATCTGCAACCCCACAAAGAAATAGGCTTCAGAGGAGGAAGAGGTTTATAGAAGCAAGGGAGAAAACTTGCAAAAGTGCTGCTGTGTTTATATAATTGAGAACATCCCATTTTTTCTTGGATGAGCCAAACTATACAAAGTGAGTTTATGACAAATTCTTTTCCTTCCCAAAATCTGGAATATTTTAATGGCATCTCACAATATCCATTATCTTGATGGCTGTACTGGTTTGAAAGCAAAACCAGTGAGATTCCAAGTCAGAAATACAATTTAATAGAGTGAGAAGAAACAACAAAAAACATAAAAATAAAATAAATGCAGTAGTACAAAAGACCACTGACAGAGTCAGAATGCAAACCTGACACCCTGTTGGTTAGGGTGTTGGAAGCAGTCCAGAATAAGTCCTCCTGGAGTGGTAGTTGTGGCTCCGTTGAAGCAGAGATGATCCTCAAGAGAGAGTCCAGTCATCCTCTGGGAATCCAGTGGAAACAGCCTCCCTTGGTGTTTGGGACTGCTGGTTTTATCCTGCTGGAAAGGCTTTGGCTCCTCCCACTGGGTGGAGCATCTCACAGTGGAATGAGGTGATGTTATCAGTGATGTGAGAGGCCTTAAATGGCCCATTCACAGGTGATGTCCCTCAGAGGAGGATGGGTGGAGGAGGAGATAAGAAGGCACTGCCTTATCTGGTGTTATCAGGTATCCCATTAACATAGGGTATCTGCCCTCTTCCCCCGCCCCCCTAGAGTTACAAGAGGTAAAGAACAATATCTCCCAACTGATTTCAACAGATGAAAATAGAGTATAGAGTACACATTTTTGGTTACATTTTTCAGCCCGAGACAATGGCTTACAGGATTAGTGAGACTGCATTCCAGTTGTGATACTGGTGTGAGCTTGTTGCTATTGGCATCAATGGGCTCTGGTTTCTTCCCAGGAGAACAGAATCTTTCTCATGTTCAAGGATGGAGTTAGGTTACTATGAATAGTAAAGCCTGAACTATACTTGAGATGAATTGATGCTTATTGAAAACGGAAAAGAAGCAGATAAAAAAAGCATAAAAATCAAGATTTGCAGCAAAAGATAATAGCTAATTCACCACAGATTAAATTACTAATCTGTAGCATGTAGTTTTCTCTAAAAATATTAAGTCAATTGTGTTAAATTTTAGGTATGTTGCTTTGCCCTGTGTTTCTGTATACATAAATGGTATGGAATTAATAGAGCCTAAAATTGCCTAAACAAGATGACTAGACAGTGTGGTCCTGGCGAATGAAGGACTGTTTTTCTAGCAGCTAGCTATGCAAGGAGCTATCCTGATGTCCAAGGTCCATATCTAAATACTCTTTGTGTTGCTCATTTGTCTGGCCCATTGGGACCAGCTATAGGATGAACAAAATGCTGTCTTAGCATACTCATGATTTTCCATTATCTTGACAGTTTCTTGTTTTCCCTGTAGCCTGTAACGCTGGAAAAAATAACCTTATAGCAGGAAACAGATGACCAAGCTGGAGGTCTGTGTGTTATTAAGTTGGTCATCTGTGTGGACATGTATCTTTAATTTTGATTCTTCATTTTTGTCTTTATTGTGTTAATTATCTGCTTCTTCAGCCATATTTCAAGTGGTCTTAGCATTACCATATTTAGGCAGGGGTAGTAATAAATAAGGGACATTCCTGGTAATTCCCAGTAATAGCCCCCTAATTTTTATGTGGCTTGCTCTTACCAAAAAAAGGTTAAATGTTACTATTATTCTGATAAAGCCATCTTTTGATTTTTGCTATTAATGAAAATTACGTGAGGGGTCAAAATTACTTAAAGATAATAACTAGAGAAACACACATAAAATTATTTATGTATAGGGTGGCCCTAAATTTTTGACTGATGTTTTTCTGTTTCCCATTATTGCTAGACTTCTAGATACTTGGTGGATGTAATGACATTAAGCAGAAATGTCTTTTTAAGTAGCTGCATTCCTAGGTGACATGCCATGCCAGGTGTTCTCTTTGAAAGGAGCATTTAAAGGAATCATTTATGGTCAGGTATGTCTGATCTTCAGTAACCTGCAATGAAATGGCAGTCAGCTGATTTTATAATAGGTTTAAACCAGTGTAAGTTTGGCACAAAACCATCAGCTGTGGCAATTTTTCTTTTAAAATTTTGGTTTAGGGTTAGTAATTAACCCTTTCAATGTGTATATATGTATATATATGTATATAATTTTTAGAAAGCATTGATTAGCAAAAGGTAACAAAAATTGAAGCATTGGTTTTGGTCTTGGTGCAGGGTTGTTGGCAGAAGGAAAAGCACACTTTCCTTTAATACTAATCAAGTACTGCTTTCAGTGCTTTTGCCTTGCACCATTTGCCTGTCATAACAAACTCCTCTTGTACTCTCAGTCTAAGTTCCTGTGGTTTTACTACCATTTTTAAACAAAATTAAAACCTAGTTATCATGCTTTTAACTATCTATATGTCTAGTGTTGCTTGAAGAAAACCTCTGAACTTTCCATGCTCAGACCTGCAGTTAAACTACCTGGTTATCAAGGTTTCAGTTCAGTAGCTAGTGCCTAGCAAGTTTCAGCTTACTACAATTATCATTAAAAGAAATTCCATTTTCTAAGTCAATAATAAGTTTCTATACAAAGAATAAAATTGAAAGCAACTTAATTTTCTTTGCTTGTAGCTTTTATGTAATCAGAAATTACATGAGTAAAGAAGTACCCTTCTCAACAGTCTTCCCAAAGTAAATTTAAGAAAATACGTCAATTTTCAAAATAGATAAGGATGTTCAGCGCAGCTTTATAATAAATCATATAGGTCAATTAAAATAATAGAAGTAGAGGAATTAACATTATCCTAATATTAGCCTCTAAAAAGATGATCACACATTACAATTTTCCCTGTTTTCTGTCTCACTCAAAGGACTTCAGGCCTGAAAGGTGTTTTCCTGGGCATGAAACCTGCAGAGCAAAACAGGAGTGAGCTTTGGATGGCTGCTGTCCCTGTCCCCAGCACAGGCATGTGCCCTGCCTTGGCAACTTGAAGCTCTTTCACTCTTGTTTTTTCCCGTGGGTAATGTGGGAAAAATGTCACTCAATTTCTATTAAAAAGCACAGTCTCTAAGTATTTATGTGCTCTGTTGGAAAGAGACCTCTGACAGCTGTGAGATTATTTGATTAATAATAGTTTTCTATGTTCGTTTATTATCATAATAGGGTTTCTTCCCAGCCTTGAATACTTGAAATTCTTGCTGTAGTAATTTTAGACCTTTTCCATATTTTGCTGTACCAGGTATGATGCCTATACTGTACACTAATTCCTGCTGCTTCCAACGCACAGGGGCAAAATAACAAAATTAAATATGTCAGACACAGCTATGGAAAATAAAATCATATGTGCCTAATGACTGAGGCTCAGCTAAAGTTAGTGCATGAGTCTCCTCATGCAGAGCGTGAGCTGAACATGTGCTTGTGCTCTCCACAGCACCGCATCGATTTCCACCATTCTGCCGACACCGCAGAGCACCCAACGGGAACAGGGCCTGAGGGGCATCCCTGGATGTGGCAGGGCTGAGACAGGTTCCCTGCTGCTCTCAGGATCCCCAGACCATCCCTGTGGACACAGGCCCCATGGCAGACTGGCTGGAAGGAAAAGGGAATATTAATGCTGCTTTTTCTGCTGTGTCACTTTCACAGCAGAGCAGGGCCTCAGGAGGAAGGTGCTGTCCCCAGGAGCAGAGCAAACCTCCTCAACCCTGTGTTGGGAATTCCTGCTAGAGCAGTAGTTGGACACCTGAAAATGCCAAGACTTTGGAGACTTGAACTAAGGATCTGAACTGTTAGAGTTTCAACAGTTTGGGAAAAAACCAACAACCTTTGATTGTGTTTTAATTGCTGTTTACTAGAGTTAAACACTCCCATAAGTGTTAAAACAGCAGCAGACAAATCAACCTGGAGGGGCGGGGGGGTGAAGGAAGGGTTTAAATTTCCTTTATCCTTGGGGAGGAGTGTTCTGGTGGGGTTTCTTTAGGCACAGGAAGGCTCCAGTGAGGCTCAGACTCCTCAGGCTGAAGGCGGCAGGAGGTGCAGCTCTGGCCCTCTGTGCCCCGTGAGGCTCCATGTGCAGAGCTGTGCCTGGCAGTGCCCAGCAGCAGCAGGATGTGCCTGTGGAGCAGGGCCGGAGGGGCCGTGGGGATGTGCGGAGGCCTGGAGCCCCTGTCCTGTGCAGCCAGGCTGGCAGAGCCGGGGCTGAGCAGCCTGGAGGGGAGCAGGGCCCGAGGAGGCCTCCCTGCGGCCTCCCGATGCCTGAAGGGGGCAGAGAGGCACGGGGGAAGGGGAAGGGCTTGGGACCAGAACGGGGGAGATTGGGACCAGATGTTCGGAAGCACCGTGAGGGTGGGGAGACCTTGGAACGGGCTGCCCAGAGAAGCTGTGGGTGCCCCGTGCCTGGAACGTTCCAGGCCAGGCTGGACAGGGCCCTGAGCACCCTGATCTAGTGGGTGGCAGCAGCACCGGGTGATGGTTGAGGTGCCTCCGTGGCGTGCTGGAACTCCATGGGTGAGCAAAGCGGACACCTGTTCCCTGGGCATGGAATGTTGGCCCCGGTTGCCAGGGGCACTCCCGCTCCCAAGGTTCTGTTGGCACGGAGTCTGTTGAGCCAGTTGACGGGTTCTCTGCTGCGCAGCAGACGTGGAGCATCCGTCTTCTCCGTCCCGCTTGCGAACAGAGAGCGATTTGGCGACACTTGCGAGCCAAACTCTGGACTGACTGCAGAGGTGAGTGCAGACTGTTCTGGAAAAGGCTTCTGATGCTGAGCGGCTGGGCTGGGCTGCAGCATGGGCTGCAGGGGGGCTCAAGTGCCAAAGGCGTGGACTCCCCCTCTAGCTTTGGACTGGAGGCTTGGGAAGGGGAGCCTTACGGCATGGGAGTGTTCAAGAAAAGTGGCATTCCAAATAGATAATTTCCCCTCTACTTTTCTGATAGGTTTGCAAGAGCAGTTTTCTGTATCTCCAAAAATTCTGCAGTGGGCTGCCTAAAGGAACCAAAGGGATTGATCACATCCCTGACATTCCTTTGTGGGTGTTTGTCCCACTTACTTTGGCGCTGGTTTTTGATCACAAAACACCATGAGCTCAGTAAGTACTTTGCTACTCAATACAAATCTGTATCACTGTCCTCTCCTTCTGATTCCGACTAGCTCCAGGGAGAAGGCGGGGAGTGATAAGGTCCTTAAGATCTCCAGGCAGTGGCTGCACGGCTGAGGATTGGCAAAGGATTGCACAGGACCAGCGTGCTGGCAATTCCGGACCAACTTTATTATCCAAAGGGAACCAGGCTACACAGGCCAGGGACAGAGGCTTGCACAGCCTTTTTGATCAGGGGTGGTACAGACAAGAGGATACATTCTTGGGCCAATCACATAACATAAGGGGAGGAGGAAGGGAATAACAGGCATAGGGATGAACTAATCCGGGGAGTGGCTGGGACAAGCCAGCCTATGAAACATCAAACTGGGGAGAACATTCTAGAAAGCTGGACTTGGTTCTGGGTGATGGACAAACAGTGGGAGTGGGGTAAAGTAACGCTTTTAACTGAGTGACACCAGGACAAAACCATTAACAGGGAGGAAAAGGATAAACCATTTAAACAGATTACCACAAATCTGATTCTTGAAACGTTTTCCAGCGTACTTCTAGAAGGGATTTCAAGAGTTAGGAGCAAATGCACATGAGCAGAAACCTTTGAAAACTTCATGTAACTTGATGTTCTGGAATAGGGAAGGTTTTGAATCTCTGTGGGTGTTGGCAGTAGTCCAAAAATGCCTACAGTGTGAGCCGCAACCTGATAGAATTGTGAACTGCTGTCCTGATTCTCAAGCCACTGGGACAGGCTCTTTCTTGGTGAGGCGGCTTGTCAGAGATCAGGGGTGATGTCTGTTCCCTGCAGTCGTGTGCTCAGGTGGGAATGGCCTGTAGCAGCATTGGATGCATATTGCAGCCTGTGCAGGAGTGTTTCCTGTATGCGTGTGTGCTGTCACTGGTGTTGCAGAGAACAAGGGCCGTGTTAATCTTACTGCCACAGGAAATGCTAAGGCTTTGCTCTCTCTCAGCGCCAGCGAAAGCGCCCTGGAGGAGCAGTTGATTCCGGACCAGCTCAGAAGCGGAGCAGGCTGCTGCCCTCCAGCGCGGCTGCAACTTCGCACACACGGCCAAGAGACCTTGAGCCAAGTGGCACCGCTGCTCTGGAGCCTGGTAAGAACAGAAACTGCTTCTGGGCGTGAGGACCTGCTGGCCATGTGCTCTTGCCACTTGCCAGGCCCTTTAGCAGGGAGGAAGGGAAAGCCTGGGCTTGAGGGAGAGCCTGGTATGGCATCCCTACACAACAAGCCTTGTGACAACTGTTTTGCTTTGTTACTGAGCTGGATACACTGGCTGCTAGTGGGGGGTGAGGTGTGTAGCAAAGGTCCTCAAGTGCTGCTCAAACACCTGAATGTGTGTTCTGATAAGCTGGCAGTCACTGCAGTTGCCACAGTGAAGGGTGGCAAGCTGAGTTGGGGATGTGCCAAGCTGGACAAAGAGAAGGAAAATTTGTCATCAGCTGTGGCCCATCCTTCAGGGGAAGATGTACAGCATGGTACTATAAAATTAGGATTCCCTGTAGTCGTTGGTTGTTTTTTTTTCTCCAGTGTGTTAAACATTCCCCTATGTGAGATGAATCATCTATTGATGTGAACCTCCCATAAGCTGGTTCATCCAGCAGAATCTGTGAGGAGTTAAGCTGCTCTTCCTCTTGTGCTGCCCCTTCTGAGGACAGGGCTAGCAATGCTCCCTTTGGATGGCTGAGGCCAAAGCTTGACTGGAATGTTGGACACATTCCTGAAACAGAGAGACCTAGGGCATAGTGCATCCAATCACAGCCTGTTCCACTGTGGCAGCCCATTCCATTCCTCTGCAGTCTCTGATCTTGATTCTAACATTCTGTTTTTCACCTGGTGCAGAATTCATAGATCTCCCAGGTGAAGATGTCGTAGATCTCACAGGCAAATCTTCTGAGCCTGAGGTCATCATTATCAGTGATGATGAGTCTGCTGTGGTAAGTAGTGACGGGCACACAAACTAGTTGTATATTTGTTAATCCAGGAAGTCTTTAAAAAGTCACTGTTTTTTCTTTTCATTTCCCCTCCAATGGGAAAGAATACTTCTCCATCCAGCCCAAAGTGTAGTTTATCCCGTCAGTTTGGGGATGCCACTGCTGCCAAGCAAAGCAGAATATGCAGCAGGCGTAGCATCAAGGGGACCTCCTGACAGCACTATTCCTGAGCCTTTGCAAAGGAAAGGCCTCAAACTTTACAACAGAGCCTTCATGACCCAGCTCCAATTCCGTCAAAAGCAAGAATGGGCTTAGGTTTGGGGTTCTCTCTTTAGCAACTGTTAATGTAATACACAATATTTTTGGATACCACAGTGAATTTGCTTGTTTGGGAGAGAAAGAGGGAAAGAAACAGCTGCAGGCCCAAAGGCAATGGGAAAATGGAATGGGGGAGCAGAAAGTAGTGTGTTCAGGTGATTCCTAAGAGCTTCCATTTCTACCCCATTGCAGGACAGGGAGCAGAGCCAGCAGCCACCTGTTTCCAGTGCATCAGAGAATTCAGCCGAGCCACTGGCAAGGGATGATGAAGAAGATTTTTTGCTAATTGTTTTGGATGGGTATGTGACAGATAAATTGACTCTCTAAACTTGGATTTCTGATACATAACAGAAAGAGTTTTTTACCAAACTTTTGTGTTCTGCTTGATTCTGTGCCAGAACTCCAGGATTGGAATAGAGTGGTCTGTCTGGAAAAGTAATAATAAAAACAACAACAACTATGATGGAACAAAAAAAGAACACCACAAAAAAGCCAACCTGCAAAATCCAGCAGAAACCTTTCTCCTCTGTTCATAAAGCCATTGATCAGAATGGCTTCATACACACTGAAATGCTTGCAGTACATCAAAGTTCTTGGAATGATTGTGTTGTTGGGATGGGATATTGCAAAATCAGAGTAAGGGATGCTGCAATTACTGACAGTTTGTGTCCTGGTAACTCTTGGTTCACAGTGAAATTAATGGCTGCATGTTCTTTCTGGTTCTGTTCTCTCTAGTCCATGGCCAGCAGGTCCTGCTAGACCTCCTAGCAGTGAGGCTGAGGACTCTGAGGTGAGGATCCACATCTTCTTGTCCTTTCTGCTTTGTGGAAGGGGAGGGGACAGAGGAGGAGCTGAACATCTCAGTTGTGTCCAGTGGGGTGGTACAGGCAGCTGTCTGGAAGCACAGCCCTTGCTGGGAAGCTCCAGCTTGCACATTCCACTTAGTCCCTCCTTGGCGGTATCCATAGAGAGAGAAGCCCTTGGCAGGATGTCTGTGGCACGTCTGTGTGTTCCTTGGAGTTCTAGCACGGAGTGACAGACTGCACATTCTCCAAGTTCAGTTTGCCTGGCGCCAATAGAGCAGCAAACTGGAATTCTTTGCTCTTAATGCCTGTTGGAGTTTCCGTTTTTCAGCTGTTCATCCAACATGAAATGTTTAGGGCTATGCATGCAGAAGTTTCACTTTCCAGGAAAAACATTGGAAAGAAAAGGTTCTAGCCCAAATCCAGTCAGGGAGCTGAAACAGTGAAATAGGGCAGAGTTGTTTTGAGTGGTTCCTAATCTGTTTTTATCTTTACCCCACTGCAGGACAGGGAGCAGAACCAGCAGCCATCACATCTTTCCAGATCAGCAGAGAATTCAGCTGGGCCACTGACAACTCCTGACAAAGAGGAACCAAGACATGATGGGTATGTAATAGTAAAATGTCTCTCTAGATTCTAATTTCTGATATATGGTAGGAACAGGTTTTTGCCAAGCTTCTGCGTTCTCCTAAAGTCTGCGCAGAAACTTTAGACCGGGAAAATAGCGGCCTGTCTGGCAGACAAGTAAGTAAAAGTATCCAGAAAAATTTGTAGCCAAATCCAGCTGAAACCTTTTCTTTTTCCTTTTCCTTTTCCTTTTCCTTTTCCTTTTCCTTTTCCTTTTCCTTTTCCTTTTCCTTTTCCTTTTCCTTTTCCTTTTCCTTTTCCTTTTCCTTTTCCTTTTCCTTTTCCTTTATCTTTATCTTTATCTTTATCTTGATCTTGATCTTTATCTTTATCTTATATCTTTATCTTATCATTATCTTTATCTTTATCTTTAATCTTTATCTTTTCCTTTCCCCTCCCCTCCCCTCCTCATTTGACCCCCCCCTCCCCTTCCCCTTTCCCAACCTCTCTATTCCAAACCTCTCCTTTCCTTTCCGAACCTCTCTTCTCTGAACCTCTCCTCTCTGAACCTCTCCTCTCCTCTCCGAACCTCAAATCTCCTCGGATCTCCTCTCCTCGAATCTCCTCTCCTCGGATCTCCTCTCCTCGAATCTCCTCTCCTCGGATCTTCTCTCCTCGAATCTCTTCTCCTCTCCACTCTCCTCTTCTCCTCTCTCCTCTCTCCTGTCCTCCTCTCTCCTTCTCCTTCTCCTTCTCCTTCTCCTTCTCCTTCTCCTTCTCCTTCTCCTTCTCCTTCTCCTTCTCCTTCTCCTTCTCCTTCTCCTTCTCCTTCTCCTTCTCCTTCTCCTTCTCCTTCTCCTTCTCCTTCTCCTTCTCCTTCTCCTTCTCCTTCTCCTTCTCCTTCTCCTTCTCCTTCTCCTTCTCCTTCTCCTTCTCCTTCTCCTTCTTCTCCTTCCCTCTCCCCCTCCCCGTCCCCCTCCTCTCTCCTCTTTCCCGTCTCCTTTCCGTACCCCTCTCCTCGAATCTCCTCTCCTCGAATCTCCTCTCCTCGAATCTCCTCTCCTCTTCTCAGGAAATCATGGTTGAATATTTATAGACAGTGTGGCTTGATACATGCTGAAATGCTTGCAGTACATAGCAGCTCAGGGAACAAGTGTGATGTAGGACTGAGATGTTTCTTAATCAGAATAGATGTTATGTGTTGGTAACTCGCTGTCTCTATTGAAATTATTTGCTCCAAGTTCAAATGGCTGCATGTTCTTTCTGGTTCTGATCTCTGTTAGTGCACAGCCAGCAGGTCCTGCTAGTACTCCAACTAGCGAGGATGAGGACACAGAGGTGCAGGACAGCGAGCAGAGCCAGCAGTACCCACTTGGTTCCAGAGAGGCAGAGAATTCAGCTGAGCTAGGGACGAGTGACAGTGAAGAGGAACCAAGAGATAACAATGAGTATGTGACAGATGAAGCATCTCTCCAAAGTGTAATTTCTGTTGTACTGTAGACACAGGTTTTTGCCAATCTTTTGGGTTCTACTTGATTCTGTTTGGCAAACTCTGACTTGAACTATAGTGGCCTGTCTGGAAGGGAACTAGTGGGGATGAAACCCCTAAGAACCAGCAAAATCCAGGAGAAAGCTTTCTTCTCCATTGAGGAAGTCAATATGGAATGTTTCTTACATTATGGATTGCAATACACTGAAATGCTTGCAGTACATAAAAGCTCGTGCACTGACTGACCACACTGAGTGTGTTTGTGGGCTGGGATGTTTCTAAATTAGAATAAGAGGTTGTTTAAATTTTTGCAATTTTATGTCTTGGTAACGCTCTGTGCACTGTGAAATTAATCTGCATGTTCTTTTAGTTCTGTTAGCTCTAGTGAATGGCCAGACCGTTTTGAGAGCCCTCGGACGTCGCAGGATGACATTACAGATGTGAGGATCATGCTCTTATCACATGTTTTTGTACTTTCTGTTTTGTGGGAGGGGAGGGGACAGAGGACAAACTGCACAACTCAGTTGTCTCCGCTGCTACGGGCAGCTGGCTGGAAGCACAGCCCTTGCTGGGAAGCTCCAACTTGCACGTCCCTCCAAGTCCTTTCTTGATGGTGTCTGTAGAGGGCGAAGCCCTTGCCGGGATGGCACTAGCAGATCTGTGTGTTCCTTGGAGTTCTAGCATTGAGTGACAGACTGCACAGACTCCAAGTTCAGTTTGCCTGGCACCAATAGAGCAGCAAACTATTTTGCCCCATATTCCTGTGGTTGGGGTTTCTCAGCAGCTCTTCATCCAACATGAAGTGTTTAGGGCTAACAAGGGAAAGGAAAGCTTCTAGCCCAAATCCAGTCAGGGAACTGAATCACGGAAGTGGGACAGGGTTGCTTCAAGTAGTTCCTAATCTGTCTCCATTTTTACCCCAATGCAGGACTGGGAAGGGAGCCAGCAGTACTCATGTGGTTCCAGATCAGCAGACAATTCACTCGAACTGGCGAGCAACCTTCAACAGGAACCAAGAGATATTGAATTGTACGTAACACATAAAATGTCTCTCCAAAGTGTAATTTCTGTTGTACTGTAGACACAGGTTTTTGCCAATCTTTTGGGTTCTACTTGATTCTGTTTGGCAAATTCTGACTTGAAACATAGTGGCCTGTCAGGAAGAAAAGTAACAGAAAAAAGCCCCTAAAACCTAGTAAAATCCAGGAGTAAACATTTCCTCTCTGTCAGGAAGTCAATATTGAATGTTTCTTATATTATGGATTGTGAGATACTGAAATGCTTGCAGTACCTAAAACTCTTGCACTAGACTGTGTTTCTGGGCTGGGATGTTGCTGAATCAGAACAAGGGATTATTTCCATTTCTGCAATTATATGATTTGGTTACCCTCTGTGCTCTGTGAAATTGATGGCATCATGTTGTTCTGGTTCTACTCCCTCTAGTGAACCAGCAGGAGGCCTTCCTAGTCCTCCAGATTGGGAGGATGACAATGCAGAGGTAAGGATCAACACGTTGTTATCCTTTCTGTTTTGTGGGAGGGGAGGGGACAGAAGGGGAGCTGCACAACTCAGTTGTCTGAGGTGGATGCTACGGGCAGCTGGCTGGAAGCACAGCCCTTGCTGGGAAGCTCCAACTTGCACGTTCCTCCAAGTCCTTTCTTGATGGCGTCTGTAGAGGGAGAAGCCATTGCCAGGATGGCTGTGACACATCTCTGTGTTCCTTGTAGATCTAATGATGACTGATAGAATTATTTACTCCCAAATCTCTGTTGTGGTTTCCATTCTTCAGCAGCTGTTCATCTAACGTGAAGTGTTTAGGGTTATTACAGCAGAACTTGCCAGTTTGAGGGAGAACCAGGGAAAGAAACAGCTCCAGGTCAAATGGAAATAGGGGACAGGAACAGGGGAGGAGGGAAGAGGGTGTTCCTGTGGTTCGTTAAGCTGCCTCTGTTTCTACCCAGTTGCAGCAGTGAGTGCACAATCAGCAGCTCCCACTTCTTTGTTTTCAGGGCAGCAGCTCTTTGTGCTACTGCTTTGAATGCTCTTAACCAAACTGAGAGGGTGATACCCAACACTTCTTCACCTGCTCTGTTTTAAGTGCTTTCTGGGCAGAGGGTTGCATGCAGCACAGGGGGGCTCAACCAAGCTAACTGTATCTTCTTTTCTCTCCCTTCCCATGTGCAATGATGGAAGCTTCCTGCAGGTGAGTTGATGTTTTACAGTTGGTAATGGAATTGTCCTAAATGTAATGTTACATCTTTGGTTTTTCATTTTTCTAGAAACTCAAGCAGCAGAGATTGAAACTGCCTTTAGCAAAAGACAAAGGGCAGGGCTTTAACAGAGCAATAGAGCAAATATTTTGTGTTGGTTCGTAGCAGAATTGTCACAATATGTGGAAGGGTTCAGCCTTAGTATTAGGGAAAGTAGTTTAAGATGGTTTTTAACCCAGCTGAATAGAGTCCATTTAAAATAGGAACCATTAGTGACTATTTATTTAACTCAGTTAAAATATAGCTCTATGGAGAGAAAGAATAGTAGATGTAACTTCTGAAAATTAAATTGCAGTGTGTGGACGAGAAAGGAGAAATGTTCCGCTGAACAACCAGGAACAGGTGGATGGCTCTGGTAACCCAACAGGAGCCAACGATGCACCTGTGGCTGGCCCAGCCCCTGCAGGACAGGGATCAGAGGAGGAGGACACTGCAGATTCGGAGTACGTGCGGCTCTTGCCCTACCAAACACGGAACTTTGTGCCTTTGTTTCTTTTCTGCGTAGGACTAAGTGATACTGCTATGCCTGGTTTATCTTTGAAGCCTCCCCATCCTCTACTTATTTCCTGTCTTCTCCCAAGTTGCATGATGATCAAATGATACCATTTGCACTTCTTTGCTTTTTCTGACAAGCTCTAGTATCAATCTTAGATATGGAAATACTGCCATTGTTATCAATGAGGCTTGGCATCATGGGGCCAGCAGGCTGCAGCCAGGCAAACTGCAGCAGAGATTCCCTGCTGGAATGGTGCCAGCTGGCTGCTGTTCTCCTGGAGCTGGAGCCCTTCTCCCCAGGGTGGCCTTGCACACGGGCAGTTGTAGAGGTCACGCTTCTATGGCCAGTGCTGGATGCCACCAGCCGTGATTCCTTTGCTTCTGTGATGGAGACCTTGTAGTTCAAGTTGGGTGCCTGCACAATAAAATCCTCATTCTGCAGAGAAACAGGAAAGCTCTGCTGTAGGAGCACTCATCAGTAAAAGGAAAATGCAATGCATTAGACTGATTCAATCAAACAAGGGGTCTGTGTCACTAGGGAAGACAAAGACATGACAATTATGGTAGAAGCTTTTCTAAAGTGGTTTTTTGGGGTCGGAGGGAAAACACAGGCTTTAATGAAGCTGGTGTGCTCTGAGCCTTTTGGAAAGGCAGTGAAGGAGAGAACCTGAGCATGGAACTTTGAGGTGTCAGGTCTTAAATAGGCCACCTAAAGGGCTTCTACTATTCTAAACCATACTGCATTTTGCCAGTGAATTTGTAGATGTTTAAGTTTGGTTGTTAAGTCTCTAGGTGAACAAATCCCACCACTAGGTTAATATAAAAAAGGAATACTTTGTTCTTGCAGTCTCAAGCTTCTGAGTTACTGAATGTAACCGCTCTGTATAGGTAAGGCTGAAAGAGCTCAGGGCTGCAGCAATTAACGCTGACTAAAGGCTCCTTCCTGGGGCTGGATCTTGCCAGAGCCAGGCAACAATTCTGTCGTTTAGAACTGGGTCCTGGAATGAATATTCTGGGCTGAATAGTTCCCAGAGGACTGGGATGTGGCTGGATCCCAGCTGGATGTGGTAGTTACAAGCTGTTACTGGTGACCTGCTGGAAGTCAGTATTGTCACACACAAACTGGCCATGCTAGACACTGCTGTTCCTTCAAATCCCATGGCCGGGTGACTGACTGCACCTTTCTTCTGGTCAAAACCAGGAAAACTCTTCCCCCCAACTCCACACTACATGCCGCAGAGTTAAAGACAGCAGGGTTATTCAAAGGAAACCTGTCATGGCTAGTCAGTGCAGTTGCATGATTATGTGAGATTTTATGTATCAATAAACATTGAAGTGTGGTGATACTAACAGCTGCACATTCCTTCTGGTTCTCTTCCCTCTAGTGCCCAGCAAGGAGTTGTCATTAGGTGTCCAATTTGCTGGGATTTTTACTCAGAGGTAAGGATCCACCTGTAGTCATCCTTTCTGCCTTGTGGGAGGAGGAGGAGGAAGCCGGAAGGGGAGCTGCACAAGTCAGCTGGCTGACGTGGGATGCTGTGGGCAGCTGGCTGGAAGCACAGCCCTTGCTGGGAAGCTCCCCAAGTCACCTCTTGGTGATGAACGTAGAGGGAGAAGCCCTTGCCGAGATGGCACTGGCAGAGCTGTGGGGCCCTCATTATTCTGATCCCAGTCTCATTTGCCTGGTGCCAATGGAGCAGCAAACTCAAATTCTTTCGTCCCAATGCATGTTGTGGTTTTCTTTCTTCCAGATTATGCACCGTGGACGACAGCTTGTGGCAACCACGTGTGGCCATGTGTTCTGCAGTGGATGCCTCCCTAATGCCCTGGAGACTACTTATGTGTGCCCAACCTGCAGGGAGTACCTCTGGCCAGATGAATACCATCCCATTTATTTATGAGTGCATTGCTTTCTCCGGACAGACTCATACTGATCTTAGACAATAGGCAATGTAGAGACTTGTTTGTTTAGGTATATAGTTCTTCCTGTGTAGAGTTTCATTTTTTGTTGAATTCAATTAGAAATAAAGTTTTGGTTGATTTAAATACAGTCGGTCTGCTCTTCCGTGCTGACAGACTCTGCTGAGAGACAGAGATGTTGGAGAGGTGGAAGTAAGGCTCTTGGTTTGAGCAGTCAGCAGCTCATTCTTTTCATCACACTGTAGTCATTGATTTGGGGGAAAGGTGCTAAGGCCATAAGCTTTGTAGTTCTTGTGGCCAGCGTGTGTTGTACGGGGAAAAAGAAACCGGCCCTGCTTGGGGTGTGAGGGGTTCCATTTCTCAGGCCAGACTCTGGTGGACGCTTTGGTGAAAATGTCGGGATTCCATTGCTCAGAAGGTGGAAAGAGGAGCAGGTTGTGCACACGTCCAAAGAAAGCATTTTGTTTTGGGAATAACTGGCACATAAACAAACTGCTGCATTTAGTGTTGTAAGGTTTCATTAGAATTACAGTCTGGAGGCTTTTGAATGGATGGAGTTGGTTACTGACTTGGAGCTGTTAGCAGTACAACTGTGTGGTAGCTCCAGTGCCTTCAATTACGGCACTATAATCCTAAGTTACCTTGAAAAGAAATGCAATTATCCAGAATTATAATAACTGGATGTAAGAAAGGAAAGAAAACTACTTCTGTTTTATGAAAGTAATAAAGAGGCAAGGGCAGATCTCAGGTATACAATGCAACAGTAACTTCATTGTGCCATGAAAAAGAAAATTCAGACGACCAAACTGAGCTGAGGTCCTCTGTGTGTTAAAGTTTGTCATCTGTGTGGATATATATCCTTACTTTTGGTTTTTCATTTTTTTTTCTTTATTGTGTTATTTATCTGCTTCCTCAGTCATAGTTCAAGGTGTCTTAGAACTGCCATATTTAGGCAGAGGTAGTAATAAAAAAGGTTAATGGTACCCTCTAATTTTTATGTGGCTTGATCTTAATAAAAAAAATGAAAACATTAGTATTAGCCTGATAAAGAGATCTTCTGATTTTCGTTTTTAATGAAATCTACTTGAGATGTACAAAATTACTCCAAGATAATCCTTTAATAGACACATATAAAATGATTTAGCAAAGGATGGCCATAAATATTAGACCGATGTTTTCTGTTTCTGATTGTTGCTAGACTTCTAGATACTTGGTGGATGCAATGACATTAAGCAGAAATGTCTTTTTAAGTGGCAGTATTCCTAGGTGACATGCCATGCCAGGTATTCTGAATAATGAGAAGAGCATTTAAAGAAACCATTTATGGTCAGGTAAGTTTGATCCTCAGTAACCTGCAACAAAATGGCAGTCAGCTGATTTTATAATACATTTAACCCAAACTTAGTTTGGCTCAAAACCATCAGCTGTGGCAATTTTCTTTTAAAAATTTGGTTTAGGATTAGTAATTAACCCTCTCAATGGGTACATATATAAAAAAATTTTTAGAAGTATTGATCTAGGAAAGCATTGATTAGCAAAAGGTAGCAATGGTTGAAGCAGAGGTTTTGGTCTTGGTGCATAGTTGTCAGCAGACAGAAAAGCACATTTTCAGCTCATTCCATCATTGGTCTGTAGGCATAGAGGAACTGGAGTTTTTTGAGCTTTCGAAGCCCAGACCAGAGAAACAGCTTATTTGCATTGTCCATTTCTCATAATCTGTGCTTTGGGTCTCATACAAGGTGCTTAATTATTCATCTATTAAATGTATATTTGGAATTGCTTTAGCATCTTAGTATTTTTATTCAAAGCGTTACATCTCCTTTAGGTTTTTCCAAAACAATGGAAAAATTGGAAAAGTAATCCCCACCCATTCTTCAACACTCAATATGTTGTCAATTACTCAAAAGGATGAATTGTGATAACAGAGAAATTTCTGTAAGAAATGAGTCTCCTCATGCAGAGCGTGAGCTGAACATGTGCTTGTGCTCTCCACAGCACCACATCGATTTCCACCATTCTGCCGACACCGCAGAGCACCCAACGGGAACAGGGCCTGAGGGGCATCCCTGGATGTGGCAGGGCTGAGACAGGTTCCCTGCTGCTCTCAGGATCCCCAGACCATCCCTGTGGACACAGGCCCCATGGCAGACTGGCTGGAAGGAAAAGGGAATATTAATGCTGCTTTTTCTGCTGTGTCACTTTCACAGCAGAGCAGGGCCTCAGGAGGAAGGTGCTGTCCCCAGGAGCAGAGCAAACCTCCTCAACCCTGTGTTGGGAATTCCTGCTAGAGCAGTAGTTGGACACCTGAAAATGCCAAGACTTTGGAGACTTGAACTAAGGATCTGAACTGTTAGAGTTTCAACAGTTTGGGAAAAAACCAACAACCTTTGATTGTGTTTTAATTGCTGTTTACTAGAGTTAAACACTCCCATAAGTGTTAAAACAGCAGCAGACAAATCAACCTGGAGGGGCGGGGGGGTGAAGGAAGGGTTTAAATTTCCTTTATCCTTGGGGAGGAGTGTTCTGGTGGGGTTTCTTTAGGCACAGGAAGGCTCCAGTGAGGCTCAGACTCCTCAGGCTGAAGGCGGCAGGAGGTGCAGCTCTGGCCCTCTGTGCCCCGTGAGGCTCCATGTGCAGAGCTGTGCCTGGCAGTGCCCAGCAGCAGCAGGATGTGCCTGTGGAGCAGGGCCGGAGGGGCCGTGGGGATGTGCGGAGGCCTGGAGCCCCTGTCCTGTGCAGCCAGGCTGGCAGAGCCGGGGCTGAGCAGCCTGGAGGGGAGCAGGGCCCGAGGAGGCCTCCCTGCAGCCTCCCGATGCCTGAAGGGGGCAGAGAGGCACGGGGGAAGGGGAAGGGCTTGGGACCAGAACGGGGGAGATTGGGACCAGATGTTCGGAAGCACCGTGAGGGTGGGGAGACCTTGGAACGGGCTGCCCAGAGAAGCTGTGGGTGCCCCGTGCCTGGAACGTTCCAGGCCAGGCTGGACAGGGCCCTGAGCACCCTGATCTAGTGGGTGGCAGCAGCACCGGGTGATGGTTGAGGTGCCTCCGTGGCGTGCTGGAACTCCATGGGTGAGCAAAGCGGACACCTGTTCCCTGGGCATGGAATGTTGGCCCCGGTTGCCAGGGGCACTCCCGCTCCCAAGGTTCTGTTGGCACGGAGTCTGTTGAGCCAGTTGACGGGTTCTCTGCTGCGCAGCAGACGTGGAGCATCCGTCTTCTCCGTCCCGCTTGCGAACAGAGAGCGATTTGGCGACACTTGCGAGCCAAACTCTGGACTGACTGCAGAGGTGAGTGCAGACTGTTCTGGAAAAGGCTTCTGATGCTGAGCGGCTGGGCTGGGCTGCAGCATGGGCTGCAGGGGGGCTCAAGTGCCAAAGGCGTGGACTCCCCCTCTAGCTTTGGACTGGAGGCTTGGGAAGGGGAGCCTTACGGCATGGGAGTGTTCAAGAAAAGTGGCATTCCAAATAGATAATTTCCCCTCTACTTTTCTGATAGGTTTGCAAGAGCAGTTTTCTGTATCTCCAAAAATTCTGCAGTGGGCTGCCTAAAGGAACCAAAGGGATTGATCACATCCCTGACATTCCTTTGTGGGTGTTTGTCCCACTTACTTTGGCGCTGGTTTTTGATCACAAAACACCATGAGCTCAGTAAGTACTTTGCTACTCAATACAAATCTGTATCACTGTCCTCTCCTTCTGATTCCGACTAGCTCCAGGGAGAAGGCGGGGAGTGATAAGGTCCTTAAGATCTCCAGGCAGTGGCTGCACGGCTGAGGATTGGCAAAGGATTGCACAGGACCAGCGTGCTGGCAATTCCGGACCAACTTTATTATCCAAAGGGAACCAGGCTACACAGGCCAGGGACAGAGGCTTGCACAGCCTTTTTGATCAGGGGTGGTACAGACAAGAGGATACATTCTTGGGCCAATCACATAACATAAGGGGAGGAGGAAGGGAATAACAGGCATAGGGATGAACTAATCCGGGGAGTGGCTGGGACAAGCCAGCCTATGAAACATCAAACTGGGGAGAACATTCTAGAAAGCTGGACTTGGTTCTGGGTGATGGACAAACAGTGGGAGTGGGGTAAAGTAACGCTTTTAACTGAGTGACACCAGGACAAAACCATTAACAGGGAGGAAAAGGATAAACCATTTAAACAGATTACCACAAATCTGATTCTTGAAACGTTTTCCAGCGTACTTCTAGAAGGGATTTCAAGAGTTAGGAGCAAATGCACATGAGCAGAAACCTTTGAAAACTTCATGTAACTTGATGTTCTGGAATAGGGAAGGTTTTGAATCTCTGTGGGTGTTGGCAGTAGTCCAAAAATGCCTACAGTGTGAGCCGCAACCTGATAGAATTGTGAACTGCTGTCCCGATTCTCAAGCCACTGGGACAGGCTCTTTCTTGGTGAGGCGGCTTGTCAGAGATCAGGGGTGATGTCTGTTCCCTGCAGTCGTGTGCTCAGGTGGGAATGGCCTGTAGCAGCATTGGATGCATATTGCAGCCTGTGCAGGAGTGTTTCCTGTATGCGTGTGTGCTGTCACTGGTGTTGCAGAGAACAAGGGCCGTGTTAATCTTACTGCCACAGGAAATGCTAAGGCTTTGCTCTCTCTCAGCGCCAGCGAAAGCGCCCTGGAGGAGCAGTTGATTCCGGACCAGCTCAGAAGCGGAGCAGGCTGCTGCCCTCCAGCGCGGCTGCAACTTCGCACACACGGCCAAGAGACCTTGAGCCAAGTGGCACCGCTGCTCTGGAGCCTGGTAAGAACAGAAACTGCTTCTGGGCGTGAGGACCTGCTGGCCATGTGCTCTTGCCACTTGCCAGGCCCTTTAGCAGGGAGGAAGGGAAAGCCTGGGCTTGAGGGAGAGCCTGGTATGGCATCCCTACACAACAAGCCTTGTGACAACTGTTTTGCTTTGTTACTGAGCTGGATACACTGGCTGCTAGTGGGGGGTGAGGTGTGTAGCAAAGGTCCTCAAGTGCTGCTCAAACACCTGAATGTGTGTTCTGATAAGCTGGCAGTCACTGCAGTTGCCACAGTGAAGGGTGGCAAGCTGAGTTGGGGATGTGCCAAGCTGGACAAAGAGAAGGAAAATTTGTCATCAGCTGTGGCCCATCCTTCAGGGGAAGATGTACAGCATGGTACTATAAAGTTAGGATTCCCTGTAGTCGTTGGTTGTTTTTTTTTCTCCAGTGTGTTAAACATTCCCCTATGTGAGATGAATCATCTATTGATGTGAACCTCCCATAAGCTGGTTCATCCAGCAGAATCTGTGAGGAGTTAAGCTGCTCTTCCTCTTGTGCTGCCCCTTCTGAGGACAGGGCTAGCAATGCTCCCTTTGGATGGCTGAGGCCAAAGCTTGACTGGAATGTTGGACACATTCCTGAAACAGAGAGACCTAGGGCATAGTGCATCCAATCACAGCCTGTTCCACTGTGGCAGCCCATTCCATTCCTCTGCAGTCTCTGATCTTGATTCTAACATTCTGTTTTTCACCTGGTGCAGAATTCATAGATCTCCCAGGTGAAGATGTCGTAGATCTCACAGGCAAATCTTCTGAGCCTGAGGTCATCATTATCAGTGATGATGAGTCTGCTGTGGTAAGTAGTGACGGGCACACAAACTAGTTGTATATTTGTTAATCCAGGAAGTCTTTAAAAAGTCACTGTTTTTTCTTTTCATTTCCCCTCCAATGGGAAAGAATACTTCTCCATCCAGCCCAAAGTGTAGTTTATCCCGTCAGTTTGGGGATGCCACTGCTGCCAAGCAAAGCAGAATATGCAGCAGGCGTAGCATCAAGGGGACCTCCTGACAGCACTATTCCTGAGCCTTTGCAAAGGAAAGGCCTCAAACTTTACAACAGAGCCTTCATGACCCAGCTCCAATTCCGTCAAAAGCAAGAATGGGCTTAGGTTTGGGGTTCTCTCTTTAGCAACTGTTAATGTAATACACAATATTTTTGGATACCACAGTGAATTTGCTTGTTTGGGAGAGAAAGAGGGAAAGAAACAGCTGCAGGCCCAAAGGCAATGGGAAAATGGAATGGGGGAGCAGAAAGTAGTGTGTTCAGGTGATTCCTAAGAGCTTCCATTTCTACCCCATTGCAGGACAGGGAGCAGAGCCAGCAGCCACCTGTTTCCAGTGCATCAGAGAATTCAGCCGAGCCACTGGCAAGGGATGATGAAGAAGATTTTTTGCTAATTGTTTTGGATGGGTATGTGACAGATAAATTGACTCTCTAAACTCGGATTTCTGATACATAACAGAAAGAGTTTTTTACCAAACTTTTGTGTTCTGCTTGATTCTGTGCCAGAACTCCAGGATTGGAATAGAGTGGTCTGTCTGGAAAAGTAATAATAAAAACAACAACAACTATGACGGAACAAAAAAAGAACACCACAAAAAAGCCAACCTGCAAAATCCAGCAGAAACCTTTCTCCTCTGTTCATAAAGCCATTGATCAGAATGGCTTCATACACACTGAAATGCTTGCAGTACATCAAAGTTCTTGGAATGATTGTGTTGTTGGGATGGGATATTGCAAAATCAGAGTAAGGGATGCTGCAATTACTGACAGTTTGTGTCCTGGTAACTCTTGGTTCACAGTGAAATTAATGGCTGCATGTTCTTTCTGGTTCTGTTCTCTCTAGTCCATGGCCAGCAGGTCCTGCTAGACCTCCTAGCAGTGAGGCTGAGGACTCTGAGGTGAGGATCCACATCTTCTTGTCCTTTCTGCTTTGTGGAAGGGGAGGGGACAGAGGAGGAGCTGAACATCTCAGCTGTGTCCAGTGGGGTGGTACAGGCAGCTGTCTGGAAGCACAGCCCTTGCTGGGAAGCTCCAGCTTGCACATTCCACTTAGTCCCTCCTTGGCGGTATCCATAGAGAGAGAAGCCCTTGGCAGGATGTCTGTGGCACGTCTGTGTGTTCCTTGGAGTTCTAGCACGGAGTGACAGACTGCACATTCTCCAAGTTCAGTTTGCCTGGCGCCAATAGAGCAGCAAACTGGAATTCTTTGCTCTTAATGCCTGTTGGAGTTTCCGTTTTTCAGCTGTTCATCCAACATGAAATGTTTAGGGCTATGCATGCAGAAGTTTCACTTTCCAGGAAAAACATTGGAAAGAAAAGGTTCTAGCCCAAATCCAGTCAGGGAGCTGAAACAGTGAAATAGGGCAGAGTTGTTTTGAGTGGTTCCTAATCTGTTTTTATCTTTACCCCACTGCAGGACAGGGAGCAGAACCAGCAGCCATCACATCTTTCCAGATCAGCAGAGAATTCAGCTGGGCCACTGACAACTCCTGACAAAGAGGAACCAAGACATGATGGGTATGTAATAGTAAAATGTCTCTCTAGATTCTAATTTCTGATATATGGTAGGAACAGGTTTTTGCCAAGCTTCTGCGTTCTCCTAAAGTCTGCGCAGAAACTTTAGACCGGGAAAATAGCGGCCTGTCTGGCAGACAAGTAAGTAAAAGTATCCAGAAAAATTTGTAGCCAAATCCAGCTGAAACCTTTTCTTTTTCCTTTTCCTTTTCCTTTTCCTTTTCCTTTTCCTTTTCCTTTTCCTTTTCCTTTTCCTTTTCCTTTTCCTTTTCCTTTTCCTTTTCCTTTATCTTTATCTTTATCTTGATCTTGATCTTTATCTTTATCTTATATCTTTATCTTATCATTATCTTTATCTTTATCTTTAATCTTTATCTTTTCCTTTCCCCTCCCCTCCCCTCCTCATTTGACCCCCCCCTCCCCTTCCCCTTTCCCAACCTCTCTATTCCAAACCTCTCCTTTCCTTTCCGAACCTCTCTTCTCTGAACCTCTCCTCTCTGAACCTCTCCTCTCCTCTCCGAACCTCAAATCTCCTCGGATCTCCTCTCCTCGAATCTCCTCTCCTCGGATCTCCTCTCCTCGAATCTCCTCTCCTCGGATCTTCTCTCCTCGAATCTCTTCTCCTCTCCACTCTCCTCTTCTCCTCTCTCCTCTCTCCTGTCCTCCTCTCTCCTTCTCCTTCTCCTTCTCCTTCTCCTTCTCCTTCTCCTTCTCCTTCTCCTTCTCCTTCTCCTTCTCCTTCTCCTTCTCCTTCTCCTTCTCCTTCTCCTTCTCCTTCTCCTTCTCCTTCTCCTTCTCCTTCTCCTTCTCCTTCTCCTTCTCCTTCTCCTTCTTCTCCTTCCCTCTCCCCCTCCCCGTCCCCCTCCTCTCTCCTCTTTCCCGTCTCCTTTCCGTACCCCTCTCCTCGAATCTCCTCTCCTCGAATCTCCTCTCCTCGAATCTCCTCTCCTCTTCTCAGGAAATCATGGTTGAATATTTATAGACAGTGTGGCTTGATACATGCTGAAATGCTTGCAGTACATAGCAGCTCAGGGAACAAGTGTGATGTAGGACTGAGATGTTTCTTAATCAGAATAGATGTTATGTGTTGGTAACTCGCTGTCTCTATTGAAATTATTTGCTCCAAGTTCAAATGGCTGCATGTTCTTTCTGGTTCTGATCTCTGTTAGTGCACAGCCAGCAGGTCCTGCTAGTACTCCAACTAGCGAGGATGAGGACACAGAGGTGCAGGACAGCGAGCAGAGCCAGCAGTACCCACTTGGTTCCAGAGAGGCAGAGAATTCAGCTGAGCTAGGGACGAGTGACAGTGAAGAGGAACCAAGAGATAACAATGAGTATGTGACAGATGAAGCATCTCTCCAAAGTGTAATTTCTGTTGTACTGTAGACACAGGTTTTTGCCAATCTTTTGGGTTCTACTTGATTCTGTTTGGCAAACTCTGACTTGAACTATAGTGGCCTGTCTGGAAGGGAACTAGTGGGGATGAAACCCCTAAGAACCAGCAAAATCCAGGAGAAAGCTTTCTTCTCCATTGAGGAAGTCAATATGGAATGTTTCTTACATTATGGATTGCAATACACTGAAATGCTTGCAGTACATAAAAGCTCGTGCACTGACTGACCACACTGAGTGTGTTTGTGGGCTGGGATGTTTCTAAATTAGAATAAGAGGTTGTTTAAATTTCTGCAATTTTATGTCTTGGTAACGCTCTGTGCACTGTGAAATTAATCTGCATGTTCTTTTAGTTCTGTTAGCTCTAGTGAATGGCCAGACCGTTTTGAGAGCCCTCGGACGTCGCAGGATGACATTACAGATGTGAGGATCATGCTCTTATCACATGTTTTTGTACTTTCTGTTTTGTGGGAGGGGAGGGGACAGAGGACAAACTGCACAACTCAGTTGTCTCCGCTGCTACGGGCAGCTGGCTGGAAGCACAGCCCTTGCTGGGAAGCTCCAACTTGCACGTCCCTCCAAGTCCTTTCTTGATGGTGTCTGTAGAGGGCGAAGCCCTTGCCGGGATGGCACTAGCAGATCTGTGTGTTCCTTGGAGTTCTAGCATTGAGTGACAGACTGCACAGACTCCAAGTTCAGTTTGCCTGGCACCAATAGAGCAGCAAACTATTTTGCCCCATATTCCTGTGGTTGGGGTTTCTCAGCAGCTCTTCATCCAACATGAAGTGTTTAGGGCTAACAAGGGAAAGGAAAGCTTCTAGCCCAAATCCAGTCAGGGAACTGAATCACGGAAGTGGGACAGGGTTGCTTCAAGTAGTTCCTAATCTGTCTCCATTTTTACCCCAATGCAGGACTGGGAAGGGAGCCAGCAGTACTCATGTGGTTCCAGATCAGCAGACAATTCACTCGAACTGGCGAGCAACCTTCAACAGGAACCAAGAGATATTGAATTGTACGTAACACATAAAATGTCTCTCCAAAGTGTAATTTCTGTTGTACTGTAGACACAGGTTTTTGCCAATCTTTTGGGTTCTACTTGATTCTGTTTGGCAAATTCTGACTTGAAACATAGTGGCCTGTCAGGAAGAAAAGTAACAGAAAAAAGCCCCTAAAACCTAGTAAAATCCAGGAGTAAACATTTCCTCTCTGTCAGGAAGTCAATATTGAATGTTTCTTATATTATGGATTGTGAGATACTGAAATGCTTGCAGTACCTAAAACTCTTGCACTAGACTGTGTTTCTGGGCTGGGATGTTGCTGAATCAGAACAAGGGATTATTTCCATTTCTGCAATTATATGATTTGGTTACCCTCTGTGCTCTGTGAAATTGATGGCATCATGTTGTTCTGGTTCTACTCCCTCTAGTGAACCAGCAGGAGGCCTTCCTAGTCCTCCAGATTGGGAGGATGACAATGCAGAGGTAAGGATCAACACGTTGTTATCCTTTCTGTTTTGTGGGAGGGGAGGGGACAGAAGGGGAGCTGCACAACTCAGTTGTCTGAGGTGGATGCTACGGGCAGCTGGCTGGAAGCACAGCCCTTGCTGGGAAGCTCCAACTTGCACGTTCCTCCAAGTCCTTTCTTGATGGCGTCTGTAGAGGGAGAAGCCATTGCCAGGATGGCTGTGACACATCTCTGTGTTCCTTGTAGATCTAATGATGACTGATAGAATTATTTACTCCCAAATCTCTGTTGTGGTTTCCATTCTTCAGCAGCTGTTCATCTAACGTGAAGTGTTTAGGGTTATTACAGCAGAACTTGCCAGTTTGAGGGAGAACCAGGGAAAGAAACAGCTCCAGGTCAAATGGAAATAGGGGACAGGAACAGGGGAGGAGGGAAGAGGGTGTTCCTGTGGTTCGTTAAGCTGCCTCTGTTTCTACCCAGTTGCAGCAGTGAGTGCACAATCAGCAGCTCCCACTTCTTTGTTTTCAGGGCAGCAGCTCTTTGTGCTACTGCTTTGAATGCTCTTAACCAAACTGAGAGGGTGATACCCAACACTTCTTCACCTGCTCTGTTTTAAGTGCTTTCTGGGCAGAGGGTTGCATGCAGCACAGGGGGGCTCAACCAAGCTAACTGTATCTTCTTTTCTCTCCCTTCCCATGTGCAATGATGGAAGCTTCCTGCAGGTGAGTTGATGTTTTACAGTTGGTAATGGAATTGTCCTAAATGTAATGTTACATCTTTGGTTTTTCATTTTTCTAGAAACTCAAGCAGCAGAGATTGAAACTGCCTTTAGCAAAAGACAAAGGGCAGGGCTTTAACAGAGCAATAGAGCAAATATTTTGTGTTGGTTCGTAGCAGAATTGTCACAATATGTGGAAGGGTTCAGCCTTAGTATTAGGGAAAGTAGTTTAAGATGGTTTTTAACCCAGCTGAATAGAGTCCATTTAAAATAGGAACCATTAGTGACTATTTATTTAACTCAGTTAAAATATAGCTCTATGGAGAGAAAGAATAGTAGATGTAACTTCTGAAAATTAAATTGCAGTGTGTGGACGAGAAAGGAGAAATGTTCCGCTGAACAACCAGGAACAGGTGGATGGCTCTGGTAACCCAACAGGAGCCAACGATGCACCTGTGGCTGGCCCAGCCCCTGCAGGACAGGGATCAGAGGAGGAGGACACTGCAGATTCGGAGTACGTGCGGCTCTTGCCCTACCAAACACGGAACTTTGTGCCTTTGTTTCTTTTCTGCGTAGGACTAAGTGATACTGCTATGCCTGGTTTATCTTTGAAGCCTCCCCATCCTCTACTTATTTCCTGTCTTCTCCCAAGTTGCATGATGATCAAATGATACCATTTGCACTTCTTTGCTTTTTCTGACAAGCTCTAGTATCAATCTTAGATATGGAAATACTGCCATTGTTATCAATGAGGCTTGGCATCATGGGGCCAGCAGGCTGCAGCCAGGCAAACTGCAGCAGAGATTCCCTGCTGGAATGGTGCCAGCTGGCTGCTGTTCTCCTGGAGCTGGAGCCCTTCTCCCCAGGGTGGCCTTGCACACGGGCAGTTGTAGAGGTCACGCTTCTATGGCCAGTGCTGGATGCCACCAGCCGTGATTCCTTTGCTTCTGTGATGGAGACCTTGTAGTTCAAGTTGGGTGCCTGCACAATAAAATCCTCATTCTGCAGAGAAACAGGAAAGCTCTGCTGTAGGAGCACTCATCAGTAAAAGGAAAATGCAATGCATTAGACTGATTCAATCAAACAAGGGGTCTGTGTCACTAGGGAAGACAAAGACATGACAATTATGGTAGAAGCTTTTCTAAAGTGGTTTTTTGGGGTCGGAGGGAAAACACAGGCTTTAATGAAGCTGGTGTGCTCTGAGCCTTTTGGAAAGGCAGTGAAGGAGAGAACCTGAGCATGGAACTTTGAGGTGTCAGGTCTTAAATAGGCCACCTAAAGGGCTTCTACTATTCTAAACCATACTGCATTTTGCCAGTGAATTTGTAGATGTTTAAGTTTGGTTGTTAAGTCTCTAGGTGAACAAATCCCACCACTAGGTTAATATAAAAAAGGAATACTTTGTTCTTGCAGTCTCAAGCTTCTGAGTTACTGAATGTAACCGCTCTGTATAGGTAAGGCTGAAAGAGCTCAGGGCTGTAGCAATTAACGCTGACTAAAGGCTCCTTCCTGGGGCTGGATCTTGCCAGAGCCAGGCAACAATTCTGTCGTTTAGAACTGGGTCCTGGAATGAATATTCTGGGCTGAATAGTTCCCAGAGGACTGGGATGTGGCTGGATCCCAGCTGGATGTGGTAGTTACAAGCTGTTACTGGTGACCTGCTGGAAGTCAGTATTGTCACACACAAACTGGCCATGCTAGACACTGCTGTTCCTTCAAATCCCATGGCCGGGTGACTGACTGCACCTTTCTTCTGGTCAAAACCAGGAAAACTCTTCCCCCCAACTCCACACTACATGCCGCAGAGTTAAAGACAGCAGGGTTATTCAAAGGAAACCTGTCATGGCTAGTCAGTGCAGTTGCATGATTATGTGAGATTTTATGTATCAATAAACATTGAAGTGTGGTGATACTAACAGCTGCACATTCCTTCTGGTTCTCTTCCCTCTAGTGCCCAGCAAGGAGTTGTCATTAGGTGTCCAATTTGCTGGGATTTTTACTCAGAGGTAAGGATCCACCTGTAGTCATCCTTTCTGCCTTGTGGGAGGAGGAGGAGGAAGCCGGAAGGGGAGCTGCACAAGTCAGCTGGCTGACGTGGGATGCTGTGGGCAGCTGGCTGGAAGCACAGCCCTTGCTGGGAAGCTCCCCAAGTCACCTCTTGGTGATGAACGTAGAGGGAGAAGCCCTTGCCGAGATGGCACTGGCAGAGCTGTGGGGCCCTCATTATTCTGATCCCAGTCTCATTTGCCTGGTGCCAATGGAGCAGCAAACTCAAATTCTTTCGTCCCAATGCATGTTGTGGTTTTCTTTCTTCCAGATTATGCACCGTGGACGACAGCTTGTGGCAACCACGTGTGGCCATGTGTTCTGCAGTGGATGCCTCCCTAATGCCCTGGAGACTACTTATGTGTGCCCAACCTGCAGGGAGTACCTCTGGCCAGATGAATACCATCCCATTTATTTATGAGTGCATTGCTTTCTCCGGACAGACTCATACTGATCTTAGACAATAGGCAATGTAGAGACTTGTTTGTTTAGGTATATAGTTCTTCCTGTGTAGAGTTTCATTTTTTGTTGAATTCAATTAGAAATAAAGTTTTGGTTGATTTAAATACAGTCGGTCTGCTCTTCCGTGCTGACAGACTCTGCTGAGAGACAGAGATGTTGGAGAGGTGGAAGTAAGGCTCTTGGTTTGAGCAGTCAGCAGCTCATTCTTTTCATCACACTGTAGTCATTGATTTGGGGGAAAGGTGCTAAGGCCATAAGCTTTGTAGTTCTTGTGGCCAGCGTGTGTTGTACGGGGAAAAAGAAACCGGCCCTGCTTGGGGTGTGAGGGGTTCCATTTCTCAGGCCAGACTCTGGTGGACGCTTTGGTGAAAATGTCGGGATTCCATTGCTCAGAAGGTGGAAAGAGGAGCAGGTTGTGCACACGTCCAAAGAAAGCATTTTGTTTTGGGAATAACTGGCACATAAACAAACTGCTGCATTTAGTGTTGTAAGGTTTCATTAGAATTACAGTCTGGAGGCTTTTGAATGGATGGAGTTGGTTACTGACTTGGAGCTGTTAGCAGTACAACTGTGTGGTAGCTCCAGTGCCTTCAATTACGGCACTATAATCCTAAGTTACCTTGAAAAGAAATGCAATTATCCAGAATTATAATAACTGGATGTAAGAAAGGAAAGAAAACTACTTCTGTTTTATGAAAGTAATAAAGAGGCAAGGGCAGATCTCAGGTATACAATGCAACAGTAACTTCATTGTGCCATGAAAAAGAAAATTCAGACGACCAAACTGAGCTGAGGTCCTCTGTGTGTTAAAGTTTGTCATCTGTGTGGATATATATCCTTACTTTTGGTTTTTCATTTTTTTTTCTTTATTGTGTTATTTATCTGCTTCCTCAGTCATAGTTCAAGGTGTCTTAGAACTGCCATATTTAGGCAGAGGTAGTAATAAAAAAGGTTAATGGTACCCTCTAATTTTTATGTGGCTTGATCTTAATAAAAAAAATGAAAACATTAGTATTAGCCTGATAAAGAGATCTTCTGATTTTCGTTTTTAATGAAATCTACTTGAGATGTACAAAATTACTCCAAGATAATCCTTTAATAGACACATATAAAATGATTTAGCAAAGGATGGCCATAAATATTAGACCGATGTTTTCTGTTTCTGATTGTTGCTAGACTTCTAGATACTTGGTGGATGCAATGACATTAAGCAGAAATGTCTTTTTAAGTGGCAGTATTCCTAGGTGACATGCCATGCCAGGTATTCTGAATAATGAGAAGAGCATTTAAAGAAACCATTTATGGTCAGGTAAGTTTGATCCTCAGTAACCTGCAACAAAATGGCAGTCAGCTGATTTTATAATACATTTAACCCAAACTTAGTTTGGCTCAAAACCATCAGCTGTGGCAATTTTCTTTTAAAAATTTGGTTTAGGATTAGTAATTAACCCTCTCAATGGGTACATATATAAAAAAATTTTTAGAAGTATTGATCTAGGAAAGCATTGATTAGCAAAAGGTAGCAATGGTTGAAGCAGAGGTTTTGGTCTTGGTGCATAGTTGTCAGCAGACAGAAAAGCACATTTTCAGCTCATTCCATCATTGGTCTGTAGGCATAGAGGAACTGGAGTTTTTTGAGCTTTCGAAGCCCAGACCAGAGAAACAGCTTATTTGCATTGTCCATTTCTCATAATCTGTGCTTTGGGTCTCATACAAGGTGCTTAATTATTCATCTATTAAATGTATATTTGGAATTGCTTTAGCATCTTAGTATTTTTATTCAAAGCGTTACATCTCCTTTAGGTTTTTCCAAAACAATGGAAAAATTGGAAAAGTAATCCCCACCCATTCTTCAACACTCAATATGTTGTCAATTACTCAAAAGGATGAATTGTGATAACAGAGAAATTTCTGTAAGAAATGAGTCTCCTCATGCAGAGCGTGAGCTGAACATGTGCTTGTGCTCTCCACAGCACCGCATCGATTTCCACCATTCTGCCGACACCGCAGAGCACCCAACGGGAACAGGGCCTGAGGGGCATCCCTGGATGTGGCAGGGCTGAGACAGGTTCCCTGCTGCTCTCAGGATCCCCAGACCATCCCTGTGGACACAGGCCCCATGGCAGACTGGCTGGAAGGAAAAGGGAATATTAATGCTGCTTTTTCTGCTGTGTCACTTTCACAGCAGAGCAGGGCCTCAGGAGGAAGGTGCTGTCCCCAGGAGCAGAGCAAACCTCCTCAACCCTGTGTTGGGAATTCCTGCTAGAGCAGTAGTTGGACACCTGAAAATGCCAAGACTTTGGAGACTTGAACTAAGGATCTGAACTGTTAGAGTTTCAACAGTTTGGGAAAAAACCAACAACCTTTGATTGTGTTTTAATTGCTGTTTACTAGAGTTAAACACTCCCATAAGTGTTAAAACAGCAGTAGACAAATCATCCTGGAGGGGCGGGGGGGTGAAGGAAGGGTTTAAATTTCCTTTATCCTTAGGGAGGAGTGTTCTGGTGGGGTTTCTTTAGGCACAGGAAGGCTCCAGTGGCGCTCAGACTCCTAAGGCTGAAGGCGGCGGGAGGTGCAGCTCTGGCCCTCTGTGCCCCGTGAGGCTCCATGTGCAGAGCTGTGCCTGGCAGTGCCCAGCAGCAGCAGGATGTGCCTGTGGAGCAGGGCCGGAGGGGCCGTGGGGATGTGCGGAGGCCTGGAGCCCCTGTCCTGTGCAGCCAGGCTGGCAGAGCCGGGGCTGAGCAGCCTGGAGGGGAGCAGGGCCCGAGGAGGCCTCCCTGCGGCCTCCCGATGCCTGAAGGGGGCAGAGAGGCACGGGGGAAGGGGAAGGGCTTGGGACCAGAACGGGGAAGATTGGGACCAGATGTTCGGAAGCACCGTGAGGGTGGGGAGACCTTGGAACGGGCTGCCCAGAGAAGCTGTGGGTGCCCCGTGCCTGGAACGTTCCAGGCCAGGCTGGACAGGGCCCTGAGCACCCTGATCTAGTGGGTGGCAGCAGCACCGGGTGATGGTTGAGGTGCCTCCGTGGCGTGCTGGAACTCCATGGGTGAGCAAAGCGGACACCTGTTCCCTGGGCATGGAATGTTGGCCCCGGTTGCCAGGGGCACTCCCGCTCCCAAGGTTCTGTTGGCACGGAGTCTGTTGAGCCAGTTGACGGGTTCTCTGCTGCGCAGCAGACGTGGAGCATCCGTCTTCTCCGTCCCGCTTGCGAACAGAGAGCGATTTGGCGACACTTGCGAGCCAAACTCTGGACTGACTGCAGAGGTGAGTGCAGACTGTTCTGGAAAAGGCTTCTGATGCTGAGCGGCTGGGCTGGGCTGCAGCATGGGCTGCAGGGGGGCTCAAGTGCCAAAGGCGTGGACTCCCCCTCTAGCTTTGGACTGGAGGCTTGGGAAGGGGAGCCTTACGGCATGGGGGTGTTCAAGAAAAGTGGCACTCCAAATAGATAATTTCCCCTCTACTTTTCTGATAGGTTTGCAAGAGCAGTTTTCTGTATCTCCAAAAATTCTGCAGTGGGCTACCTAAAGGAACCAAAGGGATTGATCACATCCCTGACATTCCTTTGTGGGTGTTTGTCCCACTTACTTTGGCGCTGGTTTTTGATCACAAAACACCATGAGCTCAGTAAGTACTTTGCTACTCAATACAAATCTGTATCACTGTCCTCTCCTTCTGATTCCGACTAGCTCCAGGGAGAAGGCGGGGAGTGATAAGGTCCTTAAGATCTCCAGGCAGTGGCTGCACGGCTGAGGATTGGCAAAGGATTGCACAGGACCAGTGTGCTGGCAATTCCGGACCAACTTTATTATCCAAAGGGAACCAGGCTACACAGGCCAGGGACAGAGGCTTGCACAGCCTTTTTGATCAGGGGTGGTACAGACAAGAGGATACATTCTTGGGCCAATCACATAACATAAGGGGAGGAGGAAGGGAATAACAGGCATAGGGATGAACTAATCCGGGGAGTGGCTGGGACAAGCCAGCCTATGAAACATCAAACTGGGGAGAACATTCTAGAAAGCTGGGCTTGGTTCTGGGGGATGGACAAACAGTGGGAGTGGGGTAAAGTAACGCTTTTAACTGAGTGACACCAGGACAAAACCATTAACAGGGAGGAAAAGGATAAACCATTTAAACAGATTACCACAAATCTGATTCTTGAAACGTTTTCCAGCGTACTTCTAGAAGGGATTTCAAGAGTTAGGAGCAAATGCACATGAGCAGAAACCTTTGAAAACTTCATGTAACTTGATGTTCTGGAATAGGGAAGGTTTTGAATCTCTGTGGGTGTTGGCAGTAGTCCAAAAATGCCTACAGTGTGAGCCGCAACCTGATAGAATTGTGAACTGCTGTCCCGATTCTCAAGCCACTGGGACAGGCTCTTTCTTGGTGAGGCGGCTTGTCAGAGATCAGGGGTGATGTCTGTTCCCTGCAGTCGTGTGCTCAAGTGGGAATGGCCTGTAGCAGCATTGGATGCATATTGCAGCCTGTGCAGGAGTGTTTCCTGTATGCGTGTGTGCTGTCACTGGTGTTGCAGAGAACAAGGGCCGTGTTAATCTTACTGCCACAGGAAATGCTAAGGCTTTGCTCTCTCTCAGCGCCAGCGAAAGCGCCCTGGAGGAGCAGTTGATTCCGGACCAGCTCAGAAGCGGAGCAGGCTGCTGCCCTCCAGCGCGGCTGCAACTTCGCACACACGGCCAAGAGACCTTGAGCCAAGTGGCACCGCTGCTCTGGAGCCTGGTAAGAACAGAAACTGCTTCTGGGCGTGAGGACCTGCTGGCCATGTGCTCTTGCCACTTGCCAGGCCCTTTAGCAGGGAGGAAGGGAAAGCCTGGGCTTGAGGGAGAGCCTGGTATGGCATCCCTACACAACAAGCCTTGTGACAACTGTTTTGCTTTGTTACTGAGCTGGATACACTGGCTGCTAGTGGGGGGTGAGGTGTGTAGCAAAGGTCCTCAAGTGCTGCTCAAACACCTGAATGTGTGTTCTGATAAGCTGGCAGTCACTGCAGTTACCACAGTGAAGGGTGGCAAGCTGAGTGTGGGATGTGCCAAGCTGGACAAAGAGAAAGAAAATTTGTCATCAACTGTGGCCCATCCTTCAGGGGAAGATGTACAGCATGGTACTATAAAATTAGGATTCCCTGTAGTCGTTGGTTGTTTTTTTTCTCCAGTGTGTTAAACATTCCCCTATGTGAGATGCATCATCTATTGATGTGAACCTCCCATAAGCTGGTTCATCCAGCAGAAACTGTGAGGAGTTAAGCTGCTCTTCCTCTTGTGCTGCCCCTTCTGAGGACAGGGCTAGCAATGCTCCCTTTGGATGGCTGAGGCCAAAGCTTGACTGGAATGTTGGACACATTCCTGAAACAGAGAGACCTAGGGCATAGTGCATCCAACCACAGCCTGTTCCACTGTGGCAGCCCATTCCATTCCTCTGCAGTCTCTGATCTTGATTCTAACATTCTGTTTTTCACCTGGTGCAGAATTCATAGATCTCACAGTCAATGAAGTCATAGATCTCACAGGCAAATCTTCTGAGCCTGAGGTCATCATTATCAGTGATGATGAGTCTGCTGTGGTAAGTAGTGACGGGCACACAAACTAGTTGTATATTTGTTAATCCAGGAAGTCTTTAAAAAGTCACTGTTTTTTCTTTTCATTTCCCCTCCAATGGGAAAGAATACTTCTCCATCCAGCCCAAAGTGTAGTTTATCCCGTCAGTTTGGGGATGCCACTGCTGCCAAGCAAAGCAGAATATGCAGCAGGCGTAGCATCAAGGGGACCTCCTGACAGCACTATTCCTAAGCCTTTGCAAAGGAAAGGCCTCAAACTTTACAACAGAGCCTTCATGACCCAGCTCCAATTCCGTCAAAAGCAAGAATGGGCTTAGGTTTGGGGTTCTCTCTTTAGCAACTGTTAATGTAATACACAATATTTTTGGATACCACAGTGAATTTTCTTGTTTGGGGGAGAAAGAGGGAAAGAAACAGCTGCAGGCCCAAAGGCAATGGGAAAATGGAATGGGGGAGCAGAAAGTAGTGTGTTCAGGTGATTCCTAAGAGCTTCCATTTCTACCCCATTGCAGGACAGGGAGCAGAGCCAGCAGCCACCTGTTTCCAGTGCATCAGAGAATTCAGCCGAGCCACTGGCAAGGGATGATGAAGAAGATTTTTTGCTAATTGTTTTGGATGGGTATGTGACAGATAAATTGACTCTCTAAACTCGGATTTCTGATACATAACAGAAAGAGTTTTTTACCAAACTTTTGTGTTCTGCTTGATTCTGTGCCAGAACTCCAGGATTGGAATAGAGTGGTCTGTCTGGAAAAGTAATAATAAAAACAACAACAACTATGACGGAACAAAAAAAGAACACCACAAAAAAGCCAACCTGCAAAATCCAGCAGAAACCTTTCTCCTCTGTTCATAAAGCCATTGATCAGAATGGCTTCATACACACTGAAATGCTTGCAGTACATCAAAGTTCTTGGAATGATTGTGTTGTTGGGATGGGATATTGCAAAATCAGAGTAAGGGATGCTGCAATTACTGACAGTTTGTGTCCTGGTAACTCTTGGTTCACAGTGAAATTAATGGCTGCATGTTCTTTCTGGTTCTGTTCTCTCTAGTCCATGGCCAGCAGGTCCTGCTAGACCTCCTAGCAGTGAGGCTGAGGACTCTGAGGTGAGGATCCACATGTTCTTGTCCTTTCTGCTTTGTGGAAGGGGAGGGGACAGAGGAGGAGCTGAACATCTCAGCTGTGTCCAGTGGGGTGGTACAGGCAGCTGTCTGGAAGCACAGCCCTTGCTGGGAAGCTCCAGCTTGCACATTCCTCTAAGTCCTTCCTTGGCGGTGTCCATAGAGAGAGAAGCCCTTGGCAGGATGGCTGTGGCACATCTGTGTGTTCCTTGGAGTTCTAGCACGGAGTGACAGACTGCACATTCTCCAAGTTCAGTTTGCCTGGCGCCAATAGAGCAGCAAACTGGAATTCTTTGCTCTTAATGCCTGTTGGAGTTTCCGTTTTTCAGCTGTTCATCCAACATGAAGTGTTTAGGGCTATGCCTGCAGAAGTTTCACTTTTCAGGAAAAACATTGGAAAGAAAAGGTTCTAGCCCAAATCCAGTCAGGGAGCTGAAACAGTGAAATAGGGCAGAGTTGTTTTGAGTGGTTCCTAATCTGTTTTTATCTTTACCCCACTGCAGGACAGGGAGCAGAACCAGCAGCCATCACATCTTTCCAGATCAGCAGAGAATTCAGCTGGGCCACTGACAACTCCTGACAAAGAGGAACCAAGACATGATGGGTATGTAATAGTAAAATGTCTCTCTAGATTCTAATTTCTGATATATGGTAGGAACAGGTTTTTGCCAAGCTTCTGCGTTCTCCTAAAGTCTGCGCAGAAACTTTAGACCGGGAAAATAGCGGCCTGTCTGGCAGACAAGTAAGTAAAAGTATCCAGAAAAATTTGTAGCCAAATCCAGCTGAAACCTTTTCTTTTTCCTTTTCCTTTTCCTTTTCCTTTTCCTTTTCCTTTTCCTTTTCCTTTTCCTTTTCCTTTTCCTTTTCCTTTTCCTTTTCCTTTTCCTTTTCCTTTATCTTTATCTTTATCTTGATCTTGATCTTTATCTTTATCTTATATCTTTATCTTATCATTATCTTTATCTTTATCTTTAATCTTTATCTTTTCCTTTCCCCTCCCCTCCCCTCCTCATTTGACCCCCCCCTCCCCTTCCCCTTTCCCAACCTCTCTATTCCAAACCTCTCCTTTCCTTTCCGAACCTCTCTTCTCTGAACCTCTCCTCTCTGAACCTCTCCTCTCCTCTCCGAACCTCAAATCTCCTCGGATCTCCTCTCCTCGAATCTCCTCTCCTCGGATCTCCTCTCCTCGAATCTCCTCTCCTCGGATCTTCTCTCCTCGAATCTCTTCTCCTCTCCACTCTCCTCTTCTCCTCTCTCCTCTCTCCTGTCCTCCTCTCTCCTTCTCCTTCTCCTTCTCCTTCTCCTTCTCCTTCTCCTTCTCCTTCTCCTTCTCCTTCTCCTTCTCCTTCTCCTTCTCCTTCTCCTTCTCCTTCTCCTTCTCCTTCTCCTTCTCCTTCTCCTTCTCCTTCTCCTTCTCCTTCTCCTTCTCCTTCTCCTTCTCCTTCTTCTCCTTCCCTCTCCCCCTCCCCGTCCCCCTCCTCTCTCCTCTTTCCCGTCTCCTTTCCGTACCCCTCTCCTCGAATCTCCTCTCCTCGAATCTCCTCTCCTCGAATCTCCTCTCCTCTTCTCAGGAAATCATGGTTGAATATTTATAGACAGTGTGGCTTGATACATGCTGAAATGCTTGCAGTACATAGCAGCTCAGGGAACAAGTGTGATGTAGGACTGAGATGTTTCTTAATCAGAATAGATGTTATGTGTTGGTAACTCGCTGTCTCTATTGAAATTATTTGCTCCAAGTTCAAATGGCTGCATGTTCTTTCTGGTTCTGATCTCTGTTAGTGCACAGCCAGCAGGTCCTGCTAGTACTCCAGCTAGCGAGGATGAGGACACAGAGGTGCAGGACAGCGAGCAGAGCCAGCAGTACCCACTTGGTTCCAGAGAGGCAGAGAATTCAGCTGAGCTAGGGACGAGTGACAGTGAAGAGGAACCAAGAGATAACAATGAGTATGTGACAGATGAAGCATCTCTCCAAAGTGTAATTTCTGTTGTACTGTAGACACAGGTTTTTGCCAATCTTTTGGGTTCTACTTGATTCTGTTTGGCAAACTCTGACTTGAACTATAGTGGCCTGTCTGGAAGGGAACTAGTGGGGATGAAACCCCTAAGAACCAGCAAAATCCAGGAGAAAGCTTTCTTCTCCATTGAGGAAGTCAATATGGAATGTTTCTTACATTATGGATTGCAATACACTGAAATGCTTGCAGTACATAAAAGCTCGTGCACTGACTGACCACACTGAGTGTGTTTGTGGGCTGGGATGTTTCTAAATTAGAATAAGAGGTTGTTTAAATTTCTGCGATTTTATGTCTTGGTAACGCTCTGTGCACTGTGAAATTAATCTGCATGTTCTTTTAGTTCTGTTAGCTCTAGTGAATGGCCAGACCGTTTTGAGAGCCCTCGGACGTCGCAGGATGACATTACAGATGTGAGGATCATGCTCTTATCACATGTTTTTGTACTTTCTGTTTTGTGGGAGGGGAGGGGACAGAGGACAAACTGCACAACTCAGTTGTCTCCGCTGCTACGGGCAGCTGGCTGGAAGCACAGCCCTTGCTGGGAAGCTCCAACTTGCACGTCCCTCCAAGTCCTTTCTTGATGGTGTCTGTAGAGGGCGAAGCCCTTGCCGGGATGGCACTAGCAGATCTGTGTGTTCCTTGGAGTTCTAGCATTGAGTGACAGACTGCACAGACTCCAAGTTCAGTTTGCCTGGCACCAATAGAGCAGCAAACTATTTTGCCCCATATTCCTGTGGTTGGGGTTTCTCAGCAGCTCTTCATCCAACATGAAGTGTTTAGGGCTAACAAGGGAAAGGAAAGCTTCTAGCCCAAATCCAGTCAGGGAACTGAATCACGGAAGTGGGACAGGGTTGCTTCAAGTAGTTCCTAATCTGTCTCCATTTTTACCCCAATGCAGGACTGGGAAGGGAGCCAGCAGTACTCATGTGGTTCCAGATCAGCAGACAATTCACTCGAACTGGCGAGCAACCTTCAACAGGAACCAAGAGATATTGAATTGTACGTAACACATAAAATGTCTCTCCAAAGTGTAATTTCTGTTGTACTGTAGACACAGGTTTTTGCCAATCTTTTGGGTTCTACTTGATTCTGTTTGGCAAATTCTGACTTGAAACATAGTGGCCTGTCAGGAAGAAAAGTAACAGAAAAAAGCCCCTAAAACCTAGTAAAATCCAGGAGTAAACATTTCCTCTCTGTCAGGAAGTCAATATTGAATGTTTCTTATATTATGGATTGTGAGATACTGAAATGCTTGCAGTACCTAAAACTCTTGCACTAGACTGTGTTTCTGGGCTGGGATGTTGCTGAATCAGAACAAGGGATTATTTCCATTTCTGCAATTATATGATTTGGTTACCCTCTGTGCTCTGTGAAATTGATGGCATCATGTTGTTCTGGTTCTACTCCCTCTAGTGAACCAGCAGGAGGCCTTCCTAGTCCTCCAGATTGGGAGGATGACAATGCAGAGGTAAGGATCAACACGTTGTTATCCTTTCTGTTTTGTGGGAGGGGAGGGGACAGAAGGGGAGCTGCACAACTCAGTTGTCTGAGGTGGATGCTACGGGCAGCTGGCTGGAAGCACAGCCCTTGCTGGGAAGCTCCAACTTGCACGTTCCTCCAAGTCCTTTCTTGATGGCGTCTGTAGAGGGAGAAGCCATTGCCAGGATGGCTGTGACACATCTCTGTGTTCCTTGTAGATCTAATGATGACTGATAGAATTATTTACTCCCAAATCTCTGTTGTGGTTTCCATTCTTCAGCAGCTGTTCATCTAACGTGAAGTGTTTAGGGTTATTACAGCAGAACTTGCCAGTTTGAGGGAGAACCAGGGAAAGAAACAGCTCCAGGTCAAATGGAAATAGGGGACAGGAACAGGGGAGGAGGGAAGAGGGTGTTCCTGTGGTTCGTTAAGCTGCCTCTGTTTCTACCCAGTTGCAGCAGTGAGTGCACAATCAGCAGCTCCCACTTCTTTGTTTTCAGGGCAGCAGCTCTTTGTGCTACTGCTTTGAATGCTCTTAACCAAACTGAGAGGGTGATACCCAACACTTCTTCACCTGCTCTGTTTTAAGTGCTTTCTGGGCAGAGGGTTGCATGCAGCACAGGGGGGCTCAACCAAGCTAACTGTATCTTCTTTTCTCTCCCTTCCCATGTGCAATGATGGAAGCTTCCTGCAGGTGAGTTGATGTTTTACAGTTGGTAATGGAATTGTCCTAAATGTAATGTTACATCTTTGGTTTTTCATTTTTCTAGAAACTCAAGCAGCAGAGATTGAAACTGCCTTTAGCAAAAGACAAAGGGCAGGGCTTTAACAGAGCAATAGAGCAAATATTTTGTGTTGGTTCATAGCAGAATTGTCACAATATGTGGAAGGGTTCAGCCTTAGTATTAGGGAAAGTAGTTTAAGATGGTCTTTAACCCAGCTGAATAGAGGAAAATAGGAACCATTAGTGACTATTTATTTAACTCGGTTAAAATATAGCTCTATGGAGAGAAAGAATAGTAGATGTAACTTCTGAAAATTAAATTGCAGTGTGTGGACGAGAAAGGAGAAATGTTCCGCTGAACAACCAGGAACAGGTGGATGGCTCTGGTAACCCAACAGGAGCCAACGATGCACCTGTGGCTGGCCCAGCCCCTGCAGGACAGGGATCAGAGGAGGAGGACACTGCAGATTCGGAGTACGTGCGGCTCTTGCCCTACCAAACACGGAACTTTGTGCCTTTGTTTCTTTTCTGCGTAGGACTAAGTGATACTGCTATGCCTGGTTTATCTTTGAAGCCTCCCCATCCTCTGCTTATTTCCTGTCTTCTCCCAAGTTGCATGATGATCAAATGATACCATTTGCACTTCTTTGCTTTTTCTGACAAGCTCTAGTATCAATCTTAGATATGGAAATACTGCCATTGTTATCAATGAGGCTTGGCATCATGGGGCCAGCAGGCTGCAGCCAGGCAAACTGCAGCAGAGATTCCCTGCTGGAATGGTGCCAGCTGGCTGCTGTTCTCCTGGAGCTGGAGCCCTTCTCCCCAGGGTGGCCTTGCACACGGGCAGTTGTAGAGGTCACGCTTCTATGGCCAGTGCTGGATGCCACCAGCCGTGATTCCTTTGCTTCTGTGATGGAGACCTTGTAGTTCAAGTTGGGTGCCTGCACAATAAAATCCTCATTCTGCAGAGAAACAGGAAAGCTCTGCTGTAGGAGCACTCATCAGTAAAAGGAAAATGCAATGCATTAGACTGATTCAATCAAACAAGGGGTCTGTGTCACTAGGGAAGACAAAGACATGACAATTATGGTAGAAGCTTTTCTAAAGTGGTTTTTTGGGGTCGGAGGGAAAACACAGGCTTTAATGAAGCTGGTGTGCTCTGAGCCTTTTGGAAAGGCAGTGAAGGAGAGAACCTGAGCATGGAACTTTGAGGTGTCAGGTCTTAAATAGGCCACCTAAAGGGCTTCTACTATTCTAAACCATACTGCATTTTGCCAGTGAATTTGTAGATGTTTAAGTTTGGTTGTTAAGTCTCTAGGTGAACAAATCCCACCACTAGGTTAATATAAAAAAGGAATACTTTGTTCTTGCAGTCTCAAGCTTCTGAGTTACTGAATGTAACCGCTCTGTATAGGTAAGGCTGAAAGAGCTCAGGGCTGTAGCAATTAACGCTGACTAAAGGCTCCTTCCTGGGGCTGGATCTTGCCAGAGCCAGGCAACAATTCTGTCGTTTAGAACTGGGTCCTGGAATGAATATTCTGGGCTGAATAGTTCCCAGAGGACTGGGATGTGGCTGGATCCCAGCTGGATGTGGTAGTTACAAGCTGTTACTGGTGACCTGCTGGAAGTCAGTATTGTCACACACAAACTGGCCATGCTAGACACTGCTGTTCCTTCAAATCCCATGGCCGGGTGACTGACTGCACCTTTCTTCTGGTCAAAACCAGGAAAACTCTTCCCCCCAACTCCACACTACATGCCGCAGAGTTAAAGACAGCAGGGTTATTCAAAGGAAACCTGTCATGGCTAGTCAGTGCAGTTGCATGATTATGTGAGATTTTATGTATCAATAAACATTGAAGTGTGGTGATACTAACAGCTGCACATTCCTTCTGGTTCTCTTCCCTCTAGTGCCCAGCAAGGAGTTGTCATTAGGTGTCCAATTTGCTGGGATTTTTACTCAGAGGTAAGGATCCACCTGTAGTCATCCTTTCTGCCTTGTGGGAGGAGGAGGAGGAAGCCGGAAGGGGAGCTGCACAAGTCAGCTGGCTGACGTGGGATGCTGTGGGCAGCTGGCTGGAAGCACAGCCCTTGCTGGGAAGCTCCCCAAGTCACCTCTTGGTGATGAACGTAGAGGGAGAAGCCCTTGCCGAGATGGCACTGGCAGAGCTGTGGGGCCCTCATTATTCTGATCCCAGTCTCATTTGCCTGGTGCCAATGGAGCAGCAAACTCAAATTCTTTCGTCCCAATGCATGTTGTGGTTTTCTTTCTTCCAGATTATGCACCGTGGACGACAGCTTGTGGCAACCACGTGTGGCCATGTGTTCTGCAGTGGATGCCTCCCTAATGCCCTGGAGACTACTTATGTGTGCCCAACCTGCAGGGAGTACCTCTGGCCAGATGAATACCATCCCATTTATTTATGAGTGCATTGCTTTCTCCGGACAGACTCATACTGATCTTAGACAATAGGCAATGTAGAGACTTGTTTGTTTAGGTATATAGTTCTTCCTGTGTAGAGTTTCATTTTTTGTTGAATTCAATTAGAAATAAAGTTTTGGTTGATTTAAATACAGTCGGTCTGCTCTTCCGTGCTGACAGACTCTGCTGAGAGACAGAGATGTTGGAGAGGTGGAAGTAAGGCTCTTGGTTTGAGCAGTCAGCAGCTCATTCTTTTCATCACACTGTAGTCATTGATTTGGGGGAAAGGTGCTAAGGCCATAAGCTTTGTAGTTCTTGTGGCCAGCGTGTGTTGTACGGGGAAAAAGAAACCGGCCCTGCTTGGGGTGTGAGGGGTTCCATTTCTCAGGCCAGACTCTGGTGGACGCTTTGGTGAAAATGTCGGGATTCCATTGCTCAGAAGGTGGAAAGAGGAGCAGGTTGTGCACACGTCCAAAGAAAGCATTTTGTTTTGGGAATAACTGGCACATAAACAAACTGCTGCATTTAGTGTTGTAAGGTTTCATTAGAATTACAGTCTGGAGGCTTTTGAATGGATGGAGTTGGTTACTGACTTGGAGCTGTTAGCAGTACAACTGTGTGGTAGCTCCAGTGCCTTCAATTACGGCACTATAATCCTAAGTTACCTTGAAAAGAAATGCAATTATCCAGAATTATAATAACTGGATGTAAGAAAGGAAAGAAAACTACTTCTGTTTTATGAAAGTAATAAAGAGGCAAGGGCAGATCTCAGGTATACAATGCAACAGTAACTTCATTGTGCCATGAAAAAGAAAATTCAGACGACCAAACTGAGCTGAGGTCCTCTGTGTGTTAAAGTTTGTCATCTGTGTGGATATATATCCTTACTTTTGGTTTTTCATTTTTTTTTCTTTATTGTGTTATTTATCTGCTTCCTCAGTCATAGTTCAAGGTGTCTTAGAACTGCCATATTTAGGCAGAGGTAGTAATAAAAAAGGTTAATGGTACCCTCTAATTTTTATGTGGCTTGATCTTAATAAAAAAAATGAAAACATTAGTATTAGCCTGATAAAGAGATCTTCTGATTTTCGTTTTTAATGAAATCTACTTGAGATGTACAAAATTACTCCAAGATAATCCTTTAATAGACACATATAAAATGATTTAGCAAAGGATGGCCATAAATATTAGACCGATGTTTTCTGTTTCTGATTGTTGCTAGACTTCTAGATACTTGGTGGATGCAATGACATTAAGCAGAAATGTCTTTTTAAGTGGCAGTATTCCTAGGTGACATGCCATGCCAGGTATTCTGAATAATGAGAAGAGCATTTAAAGAAACCATTTATGGTCAGGTAAGTTTGATCCTCAGTAACCTGCAACAAAATGGCAGTCAGCTGATTTTATAATACATTTAACCCAAACTTAGTTTGGCTCAAAACCATCAGCTGTGGCAATTTTCTTTTAAAAATTTGGTTTAGGATTAGTAATTAACCCTCTCAATGGGTACATATATAAAAAAATTTTTAGAAGTATTGATCTAGGAAAGCATTGATTAGCAAAAGGTAGCAATGGTTGAAGCAGAGGTTTTGGTCTTGGTGCATAGTTGTCAGCAGACAGAAAAGCACATTTTCAGCTCATTCCATCATTGGTCTGTAGGCATAGAGGAACTGGAGTTTTTTGAGCTTTCGAAGCCCAGACCAGAGAAACAGCTTATTTGCATTGTCCATTTCTCATAATCTGTGCTTTGGGTCTCATACAAGGTGCTTAATTATTCATCTATTAAATGTATATTTGGAATTGCTTTAGCATCTTAGTATTTTTATTCAAAGCGTTACATCTCCTTTAGGTTTTTCCAAAACAATGGAAAAATTGGAAAAGTAATCCCCACCCATTCTTCAACACTCAATATGTTGTCAATTACTCAAAAGGATGAATTGTGATAACAGAGAAATTTCTGTAAGAAATGAGTCTCCTCATGCAGAGCGTGAGCTGAACATGTGCTTGTGCTCTCCACAGCACCGCATCGATTTCCACCATTCTGCCGACACCGCAGAGCACCCAACGGGAACAGGGCCTGAGGGGCATCCCTGGATGTGGCAGGGCTGAGACAGGTTCCCTGCTGCTCTCAGGATCCCCAGACCATCCCTGTGGACACAGGCCCCATGGCAGACTGGCTGGAAGGAAAAGGGAATATTAATGCTGCTTTTTCTGCTGTGTCACTTTCACAGCAGAGCAGGGCCTCAGGAGGAAGGTGCTGTCCCCAGGAGCAGAGCAAACCTCCTCAACCCTGTGTTGGGAATTCCTGCTAGAGCAGTAGTTGGACACCTGAAAATGCCAAGACTTTGGAGACTTGAACTAAGGATCTGAACTGTTAGAGTTTCAACAGTTTGGGAAAAAACCAACAACCTTTGATTGTGTTTTAATTGCTGTTTACTAGAGTTAAACACTCCCATAAGTGTTAAAACAGCAGTAGACAAATCATCCTGGAGGGGCGGGGGGGTGAAGGAAGGGTTTAAATTTCCTTTATCCTTAGGGAGGAGTGTTCTGGTGGGGTTTCTTTAGGCACAGGAAGGCTCCAGTGGCGCTCAGACTCCTAAGGCTGAAGGCGGCGGGAGGTGCAGCTCTGGCCCTCTGTGCCCCGTGAGGCTCCATGTGCAGAGCTGTGCCTGGCAGTGCCCAGCAGCAGCAGGATGTGCCTGTGGAGCAGGGCCGGAGGGGCCGTGGGGATGTGCGGAGGCCTGGAGCCCCTGTCCTGTGCAGCCAGGCTGGCAGAGCCGGGGCTGAGCAGCCTGGAGGGGAGCAGGGCCCGAGGAGGCCTCCCTGCGGCCTCCCGATGCCTGAAGGGGGCAGAGAGGCACGGGGGAAGGGGAAGGGCTTGGGACCAGAACGGGGAAGATTGGGACCAGATGTTCGGAAGCACCGTGAGGGTGGGGAGACCTTGGAACGGGCTGCCCAGAGAAGCTGTGGGTGCCCCGTGCCTGGAACGTTCCAGGCCAGGCTGGACAGGGCCCTGAGCACCCTGATCTAGTGGGTGGCAGCAGCACCGGGTGATGGTTGAGGTGCCTCCGTGGCGTGCTGGAACTCCATGGGTGAGCAAAGCGGACACCTGTTCCCTGGGCATGGAATGTTGGCCCCGGTTGCCAGGGGCACTCCCGCTCCCAAGGTTCTGTTGGCACGGAGTCTGTTGAGCCAGTTGACGGGTTCTCTGCTGCGCAGCAGACGTGGAGCATCCGTCTTCTCCGTCCCGCTTGCGAACAGAGAGCGATTTGGCGACACTTGCGAGCCAAACTCTGGACTGACTGCAGAGGTGAGTGCAGACTGTTCTGGAAAAGGCTTCTGATGCTGAGCGGCTGGGCTGGGCTGCAGCATGGGCTGCAGGGGGGCTCAAGTGCCAAAGGCGTGGACTCCCCCTCTAGCTTTGGACTGGAGGCTTGGGAAGGGGAGCCTTACGGCATGGGGGTGTTCAAGAAAAGTGGCACTCCAAATAGATAATTTCCCCTCTACTTTTCTGATAGGTTTGCAAGAGCAGTTTTCTGTATCTCCAAAAATTCTGCAGTGGGCTACCTAAAGGAACCAAAGGGATTGATCACATCCCTGACATTCCTTTGTGGGTGTTTGTCCCACTTACTTTGGCGCTGGTTTTTGATCACAAAACACCATGAGCTCAGTAAGTACTTTGCTACTCAATACAAATCTGTATCACTGTCCTCTCCTTCTGATTCCGACTAGCTCCAGGGAGAAGGCGGGGAGTGATAAGGTCCTTAAGATCTCCAGGCAGTGGCTGCACGGCTGAGGATTGGCAAAGGATTGCACAGGACCAGTGTGCTGGCAATTCCGGACCAACTTTATTATCCAAAGGGAACCAGGCTACACAGGCCAGGGACAGAGGCTTGCACAGCCTTTTTGATCAGGGGTGGTACAGACAAGAGGATACATTCTTGGGCCAATCACATAACATAAGGGGAGGAGGAAGGGAATAACAGGCATAGGGATGAACTAATCCGGGGAGTGGCTGGGACAAGCCAGCCTATGAAACATCAAACTGGGGAGAACATTCTAGAAAGCTGGGCTTGGTTCTGGGGGATGGACAAACAGTGGGAGTGGGGTAAAGTAACGCTTTTAACTGAGTGACACCAGGACAAAACCATTAACAGGGAGGAAAAGGATAAACCATTTAAACAGATTACCACAAATCTGATTCTTGAAACGTTTTCCAGCGTACTTCTAGAAGGGATTTCAAGAGTTAGGAGCAAATGCACATGAGCAGAAACCTTTGAAAACTTCATGTAACTTGATGTTCTGGAATAGGGAAGGTTTTGAATCTCTGTGGGTGTTGGCAGTAGTCCAAAAATGCCTACAGTGTGAGCCGCAACCTGATAGAATTGTGAACTGCTGTCCCGATTCTCAAGCCACTGGGACAGGCTCTTTCTTGGTGAGGCGGCTTGTCAGAGATCAGGGGTGATGTCTGTTCCCTGCAGTCGTGTGCTCAAGTGGGAATGGCCTGTAGCAGCATTGGATGCATATTGCAGCCTGTGCAGGAGTGTTTCCTGTATGCGTGTGTGCTGTCACTGGTGTTGCAGAGAACAAGGGCCGTGTTAATCTTACTGCCACAGGAAATGCTAAGGCTTTGCTCTCTCTCAGCGCCAGCGAAAGCGCCCTGGAGGAGCAGTTGATTCCGGACCAGCTCAGAAGCGGAGCAGGCTGCTGCCCTCCAGCGCGGCTGCAACTTCGCACACACGGCCAAGAGACCTTGAGCCAAGTGGCACCGCTGCTCTGGAGCCTGGTAAGAACAGAAACTGCTTCTGGGCGTGAGGACCTGCTGGCCATGTGCTCTTGCCACTTGCCAGGCCCTTTAGCAGGGAGGAAGGGAAAGCCTGGGCTTGAGGGAGAGCCTGGTATGGCATCCCTACACAACAAGCCTTGTGACAACTGTTTTGCTTTGTTACTGAGCTGGATACACTGGCTGCTAGTGGGGGGTGAGGTGTGTAGCAAAGGTCCTCAAGTGCTGCTCAAACACCTGAATGTGTGTTCTGATAAGCTGGCAGTCACTGCAGTTACCACAGTGAAGGGTGGCAAGCTGAGTGTGGGATGTGCCAAGCTGGACAAAGAGAAAGAAAATTTGTCATCAACTGTGGCCCATCCTTCAGGGGAAGATGTACAGCATGGTACTATAAAATTAGGATTCCCTGTAGTCGTTGGTTGTTTTTTTTCTCCAGTGTGTTAAACATTCCCCTATGTGAGATGCATCATCTATTGATGTGAACCTCCCATAAGCTGGTTCATCCAGCAGAAACTGTGAGGAGTTAAGCTGCTCTTCCTCTTGTGCTGCCCCTTCTGAGGACAGGGCTAGCAATGCTCCCTTTGGATGGCTGAGGCCAAAGCTTGACTGGAATGTTGGACACATTCCTGAAACAGAGAGACCTAGGGCATAGTGCATCCAACCACAGCCTGTTCCACTGTGGCAGCCCATTCCATTCCTCTGCAGTCTCTGATCTTGATTCTAACATTCTGTTTTTCACCTGGTGCAGAATTCATAGATCTCACAGTCAATGAAGTCATAGATCTCACAGGCAAATCTTCTGAGCCTGAGGTCATCATTATCAGTGATGATGAGTCTGCTGTGGTAAGTAGTGACGGGCACACAAACTAGTTGTATATTTGTTAATCCAGGAAGTCTTTAAAAAGTCACTGTTTTTTCTTTTCATTTCCCCTCCAATGGGAAAGAATACTTCTCCATCCAGCCCAAAGTGTAGTTTATCCCGTCAGTTTGGGGATGCCACTGCTGCCAAGCAAAGCAGAATATGCAGCAGGCGTAGCATCAAGGGGACCTCCTGACAGCACTATTCCTAAGCCTTTGCAAAGGAAAGGCCTCAAACTTTACAACAGAGCCTTCATGACCCAGCTCCAATTCCGTCAAAAGCAAGAATGGGCTTAGGTTTGGGGTTCTCTCTTTAGCAACTGTTAATGTAATACACAATATTTTTGGATACCACAGTGAATTTTCTTGTTTGGGGGAGAAAGAGGGAAAGAAACAGCTGCAGGCCCAAAGGCAATGGGAAAATGGAATGGGGGAGCAGAAAGTAGTGTGTTCAGGTGATTCCTAAGAGCTTCCATTTCTACCCCATTGCAGGACAGGGAGCAGAGCCAGCAGCCACCTGTTTCCAGTGCATCAGAGAATTCAGCCGAGCCACTGGCAAGGGATGATGAAGAAGATTTTTTGCTAATTGTTTTGGATGGGTATGTGACAGATAAATTGACTCTCTAAACTCGGATTTCTGATACATAACAGAAAGAGTTTTTTACCAAACTTTTGTGTTCTGCTTGATTCTGTGCCAGAACTCCAGGATTGGAATAGAGTGGTCTGTCTGGAAAAGTAATAATAAAAACAACAACAACTATGACGGAACAAAAAAAGAACACCACAAAAAAGCCAACCTGCAAAATCCAGCAGAAACCTTTCTCCTCTGTTCATAAAGCCATTGATCAGAATGGCTTCATACACACTGAAATGCTTGCAGTACATCAAAGTTCTTGGAATGATTGTGTTGTTGGGATGGGATATTGCAAAATCAGAGTAAGGGATGCTGCAATTACTGACAGTTTGTGTCCTGGTAACTCTTGGTTCACAGTGAAATTAATGGCTGCATGTTCTTTCTGGTTCTGTTCTCTCTAGTCCATGGCCAGCAGGTCCTGCTAGACCTCCTAGCAGTGAGGCTGAGGACTCTGAGGTGAGGATCCACATGTTCTTGTCCTTTCTGCTTTGTGGAAGGGGAGGGGACAGAGGAGGAGCTGAACATCTCAGCTGTGTCCAGTGGGGTGGTACAGGCAGCTGTCTGGAAGCACAGCCCTTGCTGGGAAGCTCCAGCTTGCACATTCCTCTAAGTCCTTCCTTGGCGGTGTCCATAGAGAGAGAAGCCCTTGGCAGGATGGCTGTGGCACATCTGTGTGTTCCTTGGAGTTCTAGCACGGAGTGACAGACTGCACATTCTCCAAGTTCAGTTTGCCTGGCGCCAATAGAGCAGCAAACTGGAATTCTTTGCTCTTAATGCCTGTTGGAGTTTCCGTTTTTCAGCTGTTCATCCAACATGAAGTGTTTAGGGCTATGCCTGCAGAAGTTTCACTTTTCAGGAAAAACATTGGAAAGAAAAGGTTCTAGCCCAAATCCAGTCAGGGAGCTGAAACAGTGAAATAGGGCAGAGTTGTTTTGAGTGGTTCCTAATCTGTTTTTATCTTTACCCCACTGCAGGACAGGGAGCAGAACCAGCAGCCATCACATCTTTCCAGATCAGCAGAGAATTCAGCTGGGCCACTGACAACTCCTGACGAAGAGGAACCAAGACATGATGGGTATGTAATAGTAAAATGTCTCTCTAGATTCTAATTTCTGATATATGGTGGGAACAGGTTTTTGCCAAGCTTCTGCGTTCTCCTAAAGTCTGCGCAGAAACTTTAGACTGGGAAAATTGCGGCCTGTCTGGCAGACAAGTAAGTAAAAGTATCCAAAAAAATTTGTAGCCAAATCCAGCTGAAACCTTTTCTTTATCTTTTCCTTTTTCCTTTTCCTTTTCCTTTTTCTTTTTCTTTTTCTTTTTTTTATTTTCTTTACCTTTTCCTTTATCTTTATCTTTATCTTTATCTTTATCTTTATCTTTATCTTTATCTTTATCTTTATCTTTATCTTTATCTTTATCTTTATCTTTATCTTTATCTTATCTTTATCTTTATCTTTATCTTTTCCCCTCCCCTCCCCTCCTCATTTGACCCCCCCCTCCCCTTCCCCTTTCCCAACCTCTCTATTCCAAACCTCTCCTTTCCTTTCCGAACCTCTCTTCTCTGAACCTCTCCTCTCTGAACCTCTCCTCTCCGAACCGAACCTCAAATCTCCTCGAATCTCCTCTCCTCGGATCTCCTCTCCTCGAATCTCCTCTCCTCGGATCTTCTCTCCTCGAATCTCTTCTCCTCTCCACTCTCCTCTTCTCCTCTCTCCTCTCTCCTGTCCTCCTCTCTCCTTCTCCTTCTCCTTCTCCTTCTCCTTCTCCTTCTCCTTCTCCTTCTCCTTCTCCTTCTCCTTCTCCTTCTCCTTCTCCTTCTCCTTCTCCTTCTCCTTCTCCTTCTCCTTCTCCTTCTCCTTCTCCTTCTCCTTCTCCTTCTCCTTCTCCTTCTTCTCCTTCCCTCTCCCCCTCCCCGTCCCCCTCCTCTCTCCTCTTTCCCGTCTCCTTTCCGTACCCCTCTCCTCGAATCTCCTCTCCTCGAATCTCCTCTCCTCGAATCTCCTCTCCTCTTCTCAGGAAATCATGGTTGAATATTTATAGACAGTGTGGCTTGATACATGCTGAAATGCTTGCAGTACATAGCAGCTCAGGGAACAAGTGTGATGTAGGACTGAGATGTTTCTTAATCAGAATAGATGTTATGTGTTGGTAACTCGCTGTCTCTATTGAAATTATTTGCTCCAAGTTCAAATGGCTGCATGTTCTTTCTGAACTCTGTTAGTGCACAGCCAGCAGGTCCTGCTAGTACTCCAGCTAGCGAGGATGAGGACACAGAGGTGCAGGACAGCGAGCAGAGCCAGCAGTACCCACTTGGTTCCAGAGAGGCAGAGAATTCAGCTGAGCTAGGGACGAGTGACAGTGAAGAGGAACCAAGAGATAACAATGAGTATGTGACAGATGAAGCATCTCTCCAAAGTGTAATTTCTGTTGTACTGTAGACACAGGTTTTTGCCAGTCTTTTGGGTTCTACTTGATTCTGTTTGGCAAACTCTGACTTGAAACATAGTGGCCTGTCTGGAAGGGAACTAGTGGGGATGAAACCCCTAAAAACCAGCAAAATCCAGGAGAAACCTTTCTTCTCCATTGAGGAAGTCAATATGGAATGTTTCTTACATTATGGATTGCAATACACTGAAATGCTTGCAGTACATAAAAGCTCGTGCACTGACTGACCACACTGAGTGTGTTTGTGGGCTGGGATGTTTCTAAATTAGAATAAGAGGTTGTTTAAATTTCTGCGATTTTATGTCTTGGTAACGCTCTGTGCACTGTGAAATTAATCTGCATGTTCTTTTAGTTCTGTTAGCTCTAGTGAATGGCCAGACTGTTTTGAGAGCCCTCGGACGTCGCAGGATGACATTACAGATGTGAGGATCATGCTCTTATCACATGTTTTTGTACTTTCTGTTTTGTGGGAGGGGAGGGGACAGAGGACAAACTGCACAACTCAGTTGTCTCCGCTGCTACGGGCAGCTGGCTGGAAGCACAGCCCTTGCTGGGAAGCTCCAACTTGCACGTCCCTCCAAGTCCTTTCTTGATGGTGTCTGTAGAGGGCGAAGCCCTTGCCGGGATGGCACTAGCAGATCTGTGTGTTCCTTGGAGTTCTAGCATTGAGTGACAGACTGCACAGACTCCAAGTTCAGTTTGCCTGGCACCAATAGAGCAGCAAACTATTTTGCCCCATATTCCTGTGGTTGGGGTTTCTCAGCAGCTCTTCATCCAACATGAAGTGTTTAGGGCTAACAAGGGAAAGCTTCTAGCCCAAATCCAGTCAAGGAACTGAATCACGGAAGTGGGACAGGGTTGCTTCAAGTAGTTCCTAATCTGTCTCCATTTTTACCCCAATGCAGGACTGGGAAGGGAGCCAGCAGTACTCATGTGGTTCCAGATCAGCAGACAATTCACTCGAACTGGCGAGCAACCTTCAACAGGAACCAAGAGATATTGAATTGTACGTAACACATAAAATGTCTCTCCAAAGTGTAATTTCTGTTGTACTGTAGACACAGGTTTTTGCCAATCTTTTGGGTTCTACTTGATTCTGTTTGGCAAATTCTGACTTGAAACATAGTGGCCTGTCAGGAAGAAAAGTAACAGAAAAAAGCCCCTAAAACCTAGTAAAATCCAGGAGTAAACATTTCCTCTCTGTCAGGAAGTCAATATTGAATGTTTCTTATATTATGGATTGTGAGATACTGAAATGCTTGCAGTACCTAAAACTCTTGCACTAGACTGTGTTTCTGGGCTGGGATGTTGCTGAATCAGAACAAGGGATTATTTCCATTTCTGCAATTATATGATTTGGTTACCCTCTGTGCTCTGTGAAATTGATGGCATCATGTTGTTCTGGTTCTACTCCCTCTAGTGAACCAGCAGGAGGCCTTCCTAGTCCTCCAGATTGGGAGGATGACAATGCAGAGGTAAGGATCAACACGTTGTTATCCTTTCTGTTTTGTGGGAGGGGAGGGGACAGAAGGGGAGCTGCACAACTCAGTTGTCTGAGGTGGATGCTACGGGCAGCTGGCTGGAAGCACAGCCCTTGCTGGGAAGCTCCAACTTGCACGTTCCTCCAAGTCCTTTCTTGATGGCGTCTGTAGAGGGAGAAGCCATTGCCAGGATGGCTGTGACACATCTCTGTGTTCCTTGTAGATCTAATGATGACTGATAGAATTATTTACTCCCAAATCTCTGTTGTGGTTTCCATTCTTCAGCAGCTGTTCATCTAACGTGAAGTGTTTAGGGTTATTACAGCAGAACTTGCCAGTTTGAGGGAGAACCAGGGAAAGAAACAGCTCCAGGTCAAATGGAAATAGGGGACAGGAACAGGGGAGGAGGGAAGAGGGTGTTCCTGTGGTTCGTTAAGCTGCCTCTGTTTCTACCCAGTTGCAGCAGTGAGTGCACAATCAGCAGCTCCCACTTCTTTGTTTTCAGGGCAGCAGCTCTTTGTGCTACTGCTTTGAATGCTCTTAACCAAACTGAGAGGGTGATACCCAACACTTCTTCACCTGCTCTGCTTTAAGTGCTTTCTGAGCAGAGGGTTGCATGCAGCACAGGGGGGCTCAACCAAGCTAACTGTATCTTCTTTTCTCTCCCTTCCCATGTGCAATGATGGAAGCTTCCTGCAGGTGAGTTGATGTTTTACAGTTGGTCATGGAATTGTCCTAAATGTAATGTTACTTCTTAGTTTTTTCATTTTTCTAGAAACTCAAGCAGCAGAGATTGAAACTGCCTTTAGCAAAAGGCAAAGGGCAGGGCTTTAACAGAGCAATAGAGCAAATATTTTGTGTTGGTTCATAGCAGAATTGTCACAATATGTGGAAGGGTTCAGCCTTAGTATTAGGGAAAGTAGTTTAAGATGGTCTTTAACCCAGCTGAATAGAGGAAAATAGGAACCATTAGTGACTATTTATTTAACTCGGTTAAAATATAGCTCTATGGAGAGAAAGAATAGTAGATGTAACTTCTGAAAATTAAATTGCAGTGTGTGGACGAGAAAGGAGAAATGTTCCGCTGAACAACCAGGAACAGGTGGATGGCTCTGGTAACCCAACAGGAGCCAACGATGCACCTGTGGCTGGCCCAGCCCCTGCAGGACAGGGATCAGAGGAGGAGGACACTGCAGATTCGGAGTACGTGCGGCTCTTGCCCTACCAAACACGGAACTTTGTGCCTTTGTTTCTTTTCTGCGTAGGACTAAGTGATACTGCTATGCCTGGTTTATCTTTGAAGCCTCCCCATCCTCTGCTTATTTCCTGTCTTCTCCCAAGTTGCATGATGATCAAATGATACCATTTGCACTTCTTTGCTTTTTCTGACAAGCTCTAGTATCAATCTTAGATATGGAAATACTGCCATTGTTATCAATGAGGCTTGGCATCATGGGGCCAGCAGGCTGCAGCCAGGCAAACTGCAGCAGAGATTCCCTGCTGGAATGGTGCCAGCTGGCTGCTGTTCTCCTGGAGCTGGAGCCCTTCTCCCCAGGGTGGCCTTGCACACGGGCAGTTGTAGAGGTCACGCTTCTATGGCCAGTGCTGGTTGCCACCAGCCGTGATTCCTTTGCTTCTGTGATGGAGACCTTGTAGTTCAAGTTGGGTGCCTGCACAATAAAATCCTCATTCTGCAGAGAAACAGGAAAGCTCTGCTGTAGGAGCACTCATCAGTAAAAGGAAAATGCAATGCATTAGACTGATTCAATCAAACAAGGGGTCTGTGTCACTAGGGAAGACAAAGACATGACAATTATGGTAGAAGCTTTTCTAAAGTGGTTTTTTGGGGTCGGAGGGAAAACACAGGCTTTAATGAAGCTGGTGTGCTCTGAGCCTTTTGGAAAGGCAGTGAAGGAGAGAACCTGAGCATGGAACTTTGAGGTGTCAGGTCTTAAATAGGCCACCTAAAGGGCTTCTACTATTCTAAACCATACTGCATTTTGCCAGTGAATTTGTAGATGTTTAAGTTTGGTTGTTAAGTCTCTAGGTGAACAAATCCCACCACTAGGTTAATATAAAAAAGGAATACTTTGTTCTTGCAGTCTCAAGCTTCTGAGTTACTGAATGTAACCGCTCTGTATAGGTAAGGCTGAAAGAGCTCAGGGCTGCAGCAATTAACGCTGACTAAAGGCTCCTTCCTGGGGCTGGATCTTGCCAGAGCCAGGCAACAATTCTGTCGTTTAGAACTGGGTCCTGGAATGAATATTCTGGGCTGAATAGTTCCCAGAGGACTGGGATGTGGCTGGATCCCAGCTGGATGTGGTAGTTACAAGCTGTTACTGGTGACCTGCTGGAAGTCAGTATTGTCACACACAAACTGTCCGTGCTAGACACTGCTGTTCCTTCAAATCCCATGGCCGGGTGACTGACTGCACCTTTCTTCTGGTCAAAACCAGGAAAACTCTTCCCCCCAACTCCTCACTACATGCCACAGAGTTGAAGACAGCAGGGTTCTTCAAAGGAAACCTGTCATATCTAGTCGGTGCAGTTGCATGATTATGTGAGATTTTATGTATCAATAAACATTGAAGTGTGGTGATACTAACAGCTGCACATTCCTTCTGGTTCTCTTCCCTCTAGTGCCCAGCAAGGAGTTGTCATTAGGTGTCCAATTTGCTGGGATTTTTACTCAGAGGTAAGGATCCACCTGTAGTCATCCTTTCTGCCTTGTGGGAGGAGGAGGAGGAAGCCGGAAGGGGAGCTGCACAAGTCAGCTGGCTGACGTGGGATGCTGTGGGCAGCTGGCGGGAAGCACAGCCCTTGCTGGGAAGCTCCCCAAGTCACCTCTTGGTGATGAACGTAGAGGGAGAAGCCCTTGCCGAGATGGCACTGGCAGAGCTGTGGGGCCCTCATTATTCTGATCCCAGTCTCATTTGCCTGGTGCCAATGGAGCAGCAAACTCAAATTCTTTCGTCCCAATGCATGTTGTGGTTTTCTTTCTTCCAGATTATGCACCGTGGACGACAGCTTGTGGCAACCACGTGTGGCCATGTGTTCTGCAGTGGATGCCTCCCTAATGCCCTGGAGATTACTTATGTGTGCCCAACCTGCAGGGAGTACCTCTGGCCAGATGAATACCATCCCATTTATTTATGAGTGCATTGCTTTCTCCGGACAGACTCATACTGATCTTAGACAATAGGCAATGTAGAGACTTGTTTGTTTAGGTATATAGTTCTTCCTGTGTAGAGTTTCATTTTTTGTTGAATTCAATTAGAAATAAAGTTTTGGTTGATTTAAATACAGTCGGTCTGCTCTTCCGTGCTGACAGACTCTGCTGAGAGACAGAGATGTTGGAGAGGTGGAAGTAAGGCTCTTGGTTTGAGCAGTCAGCAGCTCATTCTTTTCATCACACTGTAGTCATTGATTTGGGGGAAAGGTGCTAAGGCCATAAGCTTTGTAGTTCTTGTGGCCAGCGTGTGTTGTACGGGGAAAAAGAAACCGGCCCTGCTTGGGGTGTGAGGGGTTCCATTTCTCAGGCCAGACTCTGGTGGACGCTTTGGTGAAAATGTCGGGATTCCATTGCTCAGAAGGTGGAAAGAGGAGCAGGTTGTGCACACGTCCAAAGAAAGCATTTTGTTTTGGGAATAACTGGCACATAAACAAACTGCTGCATTTAGTGTTGTAAGGTTTCATTAGAATTACAGTCTGGAGGCTTTTGAATGGATGGAGTTGGTTACTGACTTGGAGCTGTTAGCAGTACAACTGTGTGGTAGCTCCAGTGCCTTCAATTACGGCACTATAATCCTAAGTTACCTTGAAAAGAAATGCAATTATCCAGAATTATAATAACTGGATGTAAGAAAGGAAAGAAAACTACTTCTGTTTTATGAAAGTAATAAAGAGGCAAGGGCAGATCTCAGGTATACAATGCAACAGTAACTTCATTGTGCCATGAAAAAGAAAATTCAGACGACCAAACTGAGCTGAGGTCCTCTGTGTGTTAAAGTTTGTCATCTGTGTGGATATATATCCTTACTTTTGGTTTTTCATTTTTTTTTCTTTATTGTGTTATTTATCTGCTTCCTCAGTCATAGTTCAAGGTGTCTTAGAACTGCCATATTTAGGCAGAGGTAGTAATAAAAAAGGTTAATGGTACCCTCTAATTTTTATGTGGCTTGATCTTAATAAAAAAAATGAAAACATTAGTATTAGCCTGATAAAGAGATCTTCTGATTTTCGTTTTTAATGAAATCTACTTGAGATGTACAAAATTACTCCAAGATAATCCTTTAATAGACACATATAAAATGATTTAGCAAAGGATGGCCATAAATATTAGACCGATGTTTTCTGTTTCTGATTGTTGCTAGACTTCTAGATACTTGGTGGATGCAATGACATTAAGCAGAAATGTCTTTTTAAGTGGCAGTATTCCTAGGTGACATGCCATGCCAGGTATTCTGAATAATGAGAAGAGCATTTAAAGAAACCATTTATGGTCAGGTAAGTTTGATCCTCAGTAACCTGCAACAAAATGGCAGTCAGCTGATTTTATAATACATTTAACCCAAACTTAGTTTGGCTCAAAACCATCAGCTGTGGCAATTTTCTTTTAAAAATTTGGTTTAGGATTAGTAATTAACCCTCTCAATGGGTACATATATAAAAAAATTTTTAGAAGTATTGATCTAGGAAAGCATTGATTAGCAAAAGGTAGCAATGGTTGAAGCAGAGGTTTTGGTCTTGGTGCATAGTTGTCAGCAGACAGAAAAGCACATTTTCAGCTCATTCCATCATTGGTCTGTAGGCATAGAGGAACTGGAGTTTTTTGAGCTTTCGAAGCCCAGACCAGAGAAACAGCTTATTTGCATTGTCCATTTCTCATAATCTGTGCTTTGGGTCTCATACAAGGTGCTTAATTATTCATCTATTAAATGTATATTTGGAATTGCTTTAGCATCTTAGTATTTTTATTCAAAGCGTTACATCTCCTTTAGGTTTTTCCAAAACAATGGAAAAATTGGAAAAGTAATCCCCACCCATTCTTCAACACTCAATATGTTGTCAATTACTCAAAAGGATGAATTGTGATAACAGAGAAATTTCTGTAAGAAATGAGTCTCCTCATGCAGAGCGTGAGCTGAACATGTGCTTGTGCTCTCCACAGCACCGCATCGATTTCCACCATTCTGCCGACACCGCAGAGCACCCAACGGGAACAGGGCCTGAGGGGCATCCCTGGATGTGGCAGGGCTGAGACAGGTTCCCTGCTGCTCTCAGGATCCCCAGACCATCCCTGTGGACACAGGCCCCATGGCAGACTGGCTGGAAGGAAAAGGGAATATTAATGCTGCTTTTTCTGCTGTGTCACTTTCACAGCAGAGCAGGGCCTCAGGAGGAAGGTGCTGTCCCCAGGAGCAGAGCAAACCTCCTCAACCCTGTGTTGGGAATTCCTGCTAGAGCAGTAGTTGGACACCTGAAAATGCCAAGACTTTGGAGACTTGAACTAAGGATCTGAACTGTTAGAGTTTCAACAGTTTGGGAAAAAACCAACAACCTTTGATTGTGTTTTAATTGCTGTTTACTAGAGTTAAACACTCCCATAAGTGTTAAAACAGCAGTAGACAAATCATCCTGGAGGGGCGGGGGGGTGAAGGAAGGGTTTAAATTTCCTTTATCCTTAGGGAGGAGTGTTCTGGTGGGGTTTCTTTAGGCACAGGAAGGCTCCAGTGGCGCTCAGACTCCTAAGGCTGAAGGCGGCGGGAGGTGCAGCTCTGGCCCTCTGTGCCCCGTGAGGCTCCATGTGCAGAGCTGTGCCTGGCAGTGCCCAGCAGCAGCAGGATGTGCCTGTGGAGCAGGGCCGGAGGGGCCGTGGGGATGTGCGGAGGCCTGGAGCCCCTGTCCTGTGCAGCCAGGCTGGCAGAGCCGGGGCTGAGCAGCCTGGAGGGGAGCAGGGCCCGAGGAGGCCTCCCTGCGGCCTCCCGATGCCTGAAGGGGGCAGAGAGGCACGGGGGAAGGGGAAGGGTTTGGGACCAGAACGGGGGAGATTGGGACCAGATGTTCGGAAGCACCGTGAGGGTGGGGAGACCTTGGAACGGGCTGCCCAGAGAAGCTGTGGGTGCCCCGTGCCTGGAACGTTCCAGGCCAGGCTGGACAGGGCCCTGAGCACCCTGATCTAGTGGGTGGCAGCAGCACCGGGTGATGGTTGAGGTGCCTCCGTGGCGTGCTGGAACTCCATGGGTGAGCAAAGCGGACACCTGTTCCCTGGGCATGGAATGTTGGCCCCGGTTGCCAGGGGCACTCCCGCTCCCAAGGTTCTGTTGGCACGGAGTCTGTTGAGCCAGTTGACGGGTTCTCTGCTGCGCAGCAGACGTGGAGCATCCGTCTTCTCCGTCCCGCTTGCGAACAGAGAGCGATTTGGCGACACTTGCGAGCCAAACTCTGGACTGACTGCAGAGGTGAGTGCAGACTGTTCTGGAAAAGGCTTCTGATGCTGAGCGGCTGGGCTGGGCTGCAGCATGGGCTGCAGGGGGGCTCAAGTGCCAAAGGCGTGGACTCCCCCTCTAGCTTTGGACTGGAGGCTTGGGAAGGGGAGCCTTACGGCATGGGGGTGTTCAAGAAAAGTGGCACTCCAAATAGATAATTTCCCCTCTACTTTTCTGATAGGTTTGCAAGAGCAGTTTTCTGTATCTCCAAAAATTCTGCAGTGGGCTACCTAAAGGAACCAAAGGGATTGATCACATCCCTGACATTCCTTTGTGGGTGTTTGTCCCACTTACTTTGGCGCTGGTTTTTGATCACAAAACACCATGAGCTCAGTAAGTACTTTGCTACTCAATACAAATCTGTATCACTGTCCTCTCCTTCTGATTCCGACTAGCTCCAGGGAGAAGGCGGGGAGTGATAAGGTCCTTAAGATCTCCAGGCAGTGGCTGCACGGCTGAGGATTGGCAAAGGATTGCACAGGACCAGTGTGCTGGCAATTCCGGACCAACTTTATTATCCAAAGGGAACCAGGCTACACAGGCCAGGGACAGAGGCTTGCACAGCCTTTTTGATCAGGGGTGGTACAGACAAGAGGATACATTCTTGGGCCAATCACATAACATAAGGGGAGGAGGAAGGGAATAACAGGCATAGGGATGAACTAATCCGGGGAGTGGCTGGGACAAGCCAGCCTATGAAACATCAAACTGGGGAGAACATTCTAGAAAGCTGGGCTTGGTTCTGGGGGATGGACAAACAGTGGGAGTGGGGTAAAGTAACGCTTTTAACTGAGTGACACCAGGACAAAACCATTAACAGGGAGGAAAAGGATAAACCATTTAAACAGATTACCACAAATCTGATTCTTGAAACGTTTTCCAGCGTACTTCTAGAAGGGATTTCAAGAGTTAGGAGCAAATGCACATGAGCAGAAACCTTTGAAAACTTCATGTAACTTGATGTTCTGGAATAGGGAAGGTTTTGAATCTCTGTGGGTGTTGGCAGTAGTCCAAAAATGCCTACAGTGTGAGCCGCAACCTGATAGAATTGTGAACTGCTGTCCCGATTCTCAAGCCACTGGGACAGGCTCTTTCTTGGTGAGGCGGCTTGTCAGAGATCAGGGGTGATGTCTGTTCCCTGCAGTCGTGTGCTCAAGTGGGAATGGCCTGTAGCAGCATTGGATGCATATTGCAGCCTGTGCAGGAGTGTTTCCTGTATGCGTGTGTGCTGTCACTGGTGTTGCAGAGAACAAGGGCCGTGTTAATCTTACTGCCACAGGAAATGCTAAGGCTTTGCTCTCTCTCAGCGCCAGCGAAAGCGCCCTGGAGGAGCAGTTGATTCCGGACCAGCTCAGAAGCGGAGCAGGCTGCTGCCCTCCAGCGCGGCTGCAACTTCGCACACACGGCCAAGAGACCTTGAGCCAAGTGGCACCGCTGCTCTGGAGCCTGGTAAGAACAGAAACTGCTTCTGGGCGTGAGGACCTGCTGGCCATGTGCTCTTGCCACTTGCCAGGCCCTTTAGCAGGGAGGAAGGGAAAGCCTGGGCTTGAGGGAGAGCCTGGTATGGCATCCCTACACAACAAGCCTTGTGACAACTGTTTTGCTTTGTTACTGAGCTGGATACACTGGCTGCTAGTGGGGGGTGAGGTGTGTAGCAAAGGTCCTCAAGTGCTGCTCAAACACCTGAATGTGTGTTCTGATAAGCTGGCAGTCACTGCAGTTACCACAGTGAAGGGTGGCAAGCTGAGTGTGGGATGTGCCAAGCTGGACAAAGAGAAAGAAAATTTGTCATCAACTGTGGCCCATCCTTCAGGGGAAGATGTACAGCATGGTACTATAAAATTAGGATTCCCTGTAGTCGTTGGTTGTTTTTTTTCTCCAGTGTGTTAAACATTCCCCTATGTGAGATGCATCATCTATTGATGTGAACCTCCCATAAGCTGGTTCATCCAGCAGAAACTGTGAGGAGTTAAGCTGCTCTTCCTCTTGTGCTGCCCCTTCTGAGGACAGGGCTAGCAATGCTCCCTTTGGATGGCTGAGGCCAAAGCTTGACTGGAATGTTGGACACATTCCTGAAACAGAGAGACCTAGGGCATAGTGCATCCAACCACAGCCTGTTCCACTGTGGCAGCCCATTCCATTCCTCTGCAGTCTCTGATCTTGATTCTAACATTCTGTTTTTCACCTGGTGCAGAATTCATAGATCTCACAGTCAATGAAGTCATAGATCTCACAGGCAAATCTTCTGAGCCTGAGGTCATCATTATCAGTGATGATGAGTCTGCTGTGGTAAGTAGTGACGGGCACACAAACTAGTTGTATATTTGTTAATCCAGGAAGTCTTTAAAAAGTCACTGTTTTTTCTTTTCATTTCCCCTCCAATGGGAAAGAATACTTCTCCATCCAGCCCAAAGTGTAGTTTATCCCGTCAGTTTGGGGATGCCACTGCTGCCAAGCAAAGCAGAATATGCAGCAGGCGTAGCATCAAGGGGACCTCCTGACAGCACTATTCCTAAGCCTTTGCAAAGGAAAGGCCTCAAACTTTACAACAGAGCCTTCATGACCCAGCTCCAATTCCGTCAAAAGCAAGAATGGGCTTAGGTTTGGGGTTCTCTCTTTAGCAACTGTTAATGTAATACACAATATTTTTGGATACCACAGTGAATTTTCTTGTTTGGGGGAGAAAGAGGGAAAGAAACAGCTGCAGGCCCAAAGGCAATGGGAAAATGGAATGGGGGAGCAGAAAGTAGTGTGTTCAGGTGATTCCTAAGAGCTTCCATTTCTACCCCATTGCAGGACAGGGAGCAGAGCCAGCAGCCACCTGTTTCCAGTGCATCAGAGAATTCAGCCGAGCCACTGGCAAGGGATGATGAAGAAGATTTTTTGCTAATTGTTTTGGATGGGTATGTGACAGATAAATTGACTCTCTAAACTCGGATTTCTGATACATAACAGAAAGAGTTTTTTACCAAACTTTTGTGTTCTGCTTGATTCTGTGCCAGAACTCCAGGATTGGAATAGAGTGGTCTGTCTGGAAAAGTAATAATAAAAACAACAACAACTATGACGGAACAAAAAAAGAACACCACAAAAAAGCCAACCTGCAAAATCCAGCAGAAACCTTTCTCCTCTGTTCATAAAGCCATTGATCAGAATGGCTTCATACACACTGAAATGCTTGCAGTACATCAAAGTTCTTGGAATGATTGTGTTGTTGGGATGGGATATTGCAAAATCAGAGTAAGGGATGCTGCAATTACTGACAGTTTGTGTCCTGGTAACTCTTGGTTCACAGTGAAATTAATGGCTGCATGTTCTTTCTGGTTCTGTTCTCTCTAGTCCATGGCCAGCAGGTCCTGCTAGACCTCCTAGCAGTGAGGCTGAGGACTCTGAGGTGAGGATCCACATGTTCTTGTCCTTTCTGCTTTGTGGAAGGGGAGGGGACAGAGGAGGAGCTGAACATCTCAGCTGTGTCCAGTGGGGTGGTACAGGCAGCTGTCTGGAAGCACAGCCCTTGCTGGGAAGCTCCAGCTTGCACATTCCTCTAAGTCCTTCCTTGGCGGTGTCCATAGAGAGAGAAGCCCTTGGCAGGATGGCTGTGGCACATCTGTGTGTTCCTTGGAGTTCTAGCACGGAGTGACAGACTGCACATTCTCCAAGTTCAGTTTGCCTGGCGCCAATAGAGCAGCAAACTGGAATTCTTTGCTCTTAATGCCTGTTGGAGTTTCCGTTTTTCAGCTGTTCATCCAACATGAAGTGTTTAGGGCTATGCCTGCAGAAGTTTCACTTTTCAGGAAAAACATTGGAAAGAAAAGGTTCTAGCCCAAATCCAGTCAGGGAGCTGAAACAGTGAAATAGGGCAGAGTTGTTTTGAGTGGTTCCTAATCTGTTTTTATCTTTACCCCACTGCAGGACAGGGAGCAGAACCAGCAGCCATCACATCTTTCCAGATCAGCAGAGAATTCAGCTGGGCCACTGACAACTCCTGACGAAGAGGAACCAAGACATGATGGGTATGTAATAGTAAAATGTCTCTCTAGATTCTAATTTCTGATATATGGTGGGAACAGGTTTTTGCCAAGCTTCTGCGTTCTCCTAAAGTCTGCGCAGAAACTTTAGACTGGGAAAATTGCGGCCTGTCTGGCAGACAAGTAAGTAAAAGTATCCAAAAAAATTTGTAGCCAAATCCAGCTGAAACCTTTTCTTTATCTTTTCCTTTTTCCTTTTCCTTTTCCTTTTTCTTTTTCTTTTTCTTTTTTTTATTTTCTTTACCTTTTCCTTTATCTTTATCTTTATCTTTATCTTTATCTTTATCTTTATCTTTATCTTTATCTTTATCTTTATCTTTATCTTTATCTTTATCTTTATCTTTATCTTTATCTTTATCTTTATCTTTATCTTTATCTTATCTTTATCTTTATCTTTATCTTTTCCCCTCCCCTCCCCTCCTCATTTGACCCCCCCCTCCCCTTCCCCTTTCCCAACCTCTCTATTCCAAACCTCTCCTTTCCTTTCCGAACCTCTCTTCTCTGAACCTCTCCTCTCTGAACCTCTCCTCTCCGAACCGAACCTCAAATCTCCTCGAATCTCCTCTCCTCGGATCTCCTCTCCTCGAATCTCCTCTCCTCGGATCTTCTCTCCTCGAATCTCTTCTCCTCTCCACTCTCCTCTTCTCCTCTCTCCTCTCTCCTGTCCTCCTCTCTCCTTCTCCTTCTCCTTCTCCTTCTCCTTCTCCTTCTCCTTCTCCTTCTCCTTCTCCTTCTCCTTCTCCTTCTCCTTCTCCTTCTCCTTCTCCTTCTCCTTCTCCTTCTCCTTCTCCTTCTCCTTCTCCTTCTCCTTCTCCTTCTCCTTCTTCTCCTTCCCTCTCCCCCTCCCCGTCCCCCTCCTCTCTCCTCTTTCCCGTCTCCTTTCCGTACCCCTCTCCTCGAATCTCCTCTCCTCGAATCTCCTCTCCTCGAATCTCCTCTCCTCTTCTCAGGAAATCATGGTTGAATATTTATAGACAGTGTGGCTTGATACATGCTGAAATGCTTGCAGTACATAGCAGCTCAGGGAACAAGTGTGATGTAGGACTGAGATGTTTCTTAATCAGAATAGATGTTATGTGTTGGTAACTCGCTGTCTCTATTGAAATTATTTGCTCCAAGTTCAAATGGCTGCATGTTCTTTCTGAACTCTGTTAGTGCACAGCCAGCAGGTCCTGCTAGTACTCCAGCTAGCGAGGATGAGGACACAGAGGTGCAGGACAGCGAGCAGAGCCAGCAGTACCCACTTGGTTCCAGAGAGGCAGAGAATTCAGCTGAGCTAGGGACGAGTGACAGTGAAGAGGAACCAAGAGATAACAATGAGTATGTGACAGATGAAGCATCTCTCCAAAGTGTAATTTCTGTTGTACTGTAGACACAGGTTTTTGCCAATCTTTTGGGTTCTACTTGATTCTGTTTGGCAAACTCTGACTTGAAACATAGTGGCCTGTCTGGAAGGGAACTAGTGGGGATGAAACCCCTAAAAACCAGCAAAATCCAGGAGAAACCTTTCTTCTCCATTGAGGAAGTCAATATGGAATGTTTCTTACATTATGGATTGCAATACACTGAAATGCTTGCAGTACATAAAAGCTCGTGCACTGACTGACCACACTGAGTGTGTTTGTGGGCTGGGATGTTTCTAAATTAGAATAAGAGGTTGTTTAAATTTCTGCGATTTTATGTCTTGGTAACGCTCTGTGCACTGTGAAATTAATCTGCATGTTCTTTTAGTTCTGTTAGCTCTAGTGAATGGCCAGACCGTTTTGAGAGCCCTCGGACGTCGCAGGATGACATTACAGATGTGAGGATCATGCTCTTATCACATGTTTTTGTACTTTCTGTTTTGTGGGAGGGGAGGGGACAGAGGACAAACTGCACAACTCAGTTGTCTCCGCTGCTACGGGCAGCTGGCTGGAAGCACAGCCCTTGCTGGGAAGCTCCAACTTGCACGTCCCTCCAAGTCCTTTCTTGATGGTGTCTGTAGAGGGCGAAGCCCTTGCCGGGATGGCACTAGCAGATCTGTGTGTTCCTTGGAGTTCTAGCATTGAGTGACAGACTGCACAGACTCCAAGTTCAGTTTGCCTGGCACCAATAGAGCAGCAAACTATTTTGCCCCATATTCCTGTGGTTGGGGTTTCTCAGCAGCTCTTCATCCAACATGAAGTGTTTAGGGCTAACAAGGGAAAGCTTCTAGCCCAAATCCAGTCAGGGAACTGAATCACGGAAGTGGGACAGGGTTGCTTCAAGTAGTTCCTAATCTGTCTCCATTTTTACCCCAATGCAGGACTGGGAAGGGAGCCAGCAGTACTCATGTGGTTCCAGATCAGCAGACAATTCACTCGAACTGGCGAGCAACCTTCAACAGGAACCAAGAGATATTGAATTGTACGTAACACATAAAATGTCTCTCCAAAGTGTAATTTCTGTTGTACTGTAGACACAGGTTTTTGCCAATCTTTTGGGTTCTACTTGATTCTGTTTGGCAAATTCTGACTTGAAACATAGTGGCCTGTCAGGAAGAAAAGTAACAGAAAAAAGCCCCTAAAACCTAGTAAAATCCAGGAGTAAACATTTCCTCTCTGTCAGGAAGTCAATATTGAATGTTTCTTATATTATGGATTGTGAGATACTGAAATGCTTGCAGTACCTAAAACTCTTGCACTAGACTGTGTTTCTGGGCTGGGATGTTGCTGAATCAGAACAAGGGATTATTTCCATTTCTGCAATTATATGATTTGGTTACCCTCTGTGCTCTGTGAAATTGATGGCATCATGTTGTTCTGGTTCTACTCCCTCTAGTGAACCAGCAGGAGGCCTTCCTAGTCCTCCAGATTGGGAGGATGACAATGCAGAGGTAAGGATCAACACGTTGTTATCCTTTCTGTTTTGTGGGAGGGGAGGGGACAGAAGGGGAGCTGCACAACTCAGTTGTCTGAGGTGGATGCTACGGGCAGCTGGCTGGAAGCACAGCCCTTGCTGGGAAGCTCCAACTTGCACGTTCCTCCAAGTCCTTTCTTGATGGCGTCTGTAGAGGGAGAAGCCATTGCCAGGATGGCTGTGACACATCTCTGTGTTCCTTGTAGATCTAATGATGACTGATAGAATTATTTACTCCCAAATCTCTGTTGTGGTTTCCATTCTTCAGCAGCTGTTCATCTAACGTGAAGTGTTTAGGGTTATTACAGCAGAACTTGCCAGTTTGAGGGAGAACCAGGGAAAGAAACAGCTCCAGGTCAAATGGAAATAGGGGACAGGAACAGGGGAGGAGGGAAGAGGGTGTTCCTGTGGTTCGTTAAGCTGCCTCTGTTTCTACCCAGTTGCAGCAGTGAGTGCACAATCAGCAGCTCCCACTTCTTTGTTTTCAGGGCAGCAGCTCTTTGTGCTACTGCTTTGAATGCTCTTAACCAAACTGAGAGGGTGATACCCAACACTTCTTCACCTGCTCTGCTTTAAGTGCTTTCTGAGCAGAGGGTTGCATGCAGCACAGGGGGGCTCAACCAAGCTAACTGTATCTTCTTTTCTCTCCCTTCCCATGTGCAATGATGGAAGCTTCCTGCAGGTGAGTTGATGTTTTACAGTTGGTCATGGAATTGTCCTAAATGTAATGTTACTTCTTAGTTTTTTCATTTTTCTAGAAACTCAAGCAGCAGAGATTGAAACTGCCTTTAGCAAAAGGCAAAGGGCAGGGCTTTAACAGAGCAATAGAGCAAATATTTTGTGTTGGTTCATAGCAGAATTGTCACAATATGTGGAAGGGTTCAGCCTTAGTATTAGGGAAAGTAGTTTAAGATGGTCTTTAACCCAGCTGAATAGAGGAAAATAGGAACCATTAGTGACTATTTATTTAACTCGGTTAAAATATAGCTCTATGGAGAGAAAGAATAGTAGATGTAACTTCTGAAAATTAAATTGCAGTGTGTGGACGAGAAAGGAGAAATGTTCCGCTGAACAACCAGGAACAGGTGGATGGCTCTGGTAACCCAACAGGAGCCAACGATGCACCTGTGGCTGGCCCAGCCCCTGCAGGACAGGGATCAGAGGAGGAGGACACTGCAGATTCGGAGTACGTGCGGCTCTTGCCCTACCAAACACGGAACTTTGTGCCTTTGTTTCTTTTCTGCGTAGGACTAAGTGATACTGCTATGCCTGGTTTATCTTTGAAGCCTCCCCATCCTCTGCTTATTTCCTGTCTTCTCCCAAGTTGCATGATGATCAAATGATACCATTTGCACTTCTTTGCTTTTTCTGACAAGCTCTAGTATCAATCTTAGATATGGAAATACTGCCATTGTTATCAATGAGGCTTGGCATCATGGGGCCAGCAGGCTGCAGCCAGGCAAACTGCAGCAGAGATTCCCTGCTGGAATGGTGCCAGCTGGCTGCTGTTCTCCTGGAGCTGGAGCCCTTCTCCCCAGGGTGGCCTTGCACACGGGCAGTTGTAGAGGTCACGCTTCTATGGCCAGTGCTGGTTGCCACCAGCCGTGATTCCTTTGCTTCTGTGATGGAGACCTTGTAGTTCAAGTTGGGTGCCTGCACAATAAAATCCTCATTCTGCAGAGAAACAGGAAAGCTCTGCTGTAGGAGCACTCATCAGTAAAAGGAAAATGCAATGCATTAGACTGATTCAATCAAACAAGGGGTCTGTGTCACTAGGGAAGACAAAGACATGACAATTATGGTAGAAGCTTTTCTAAAGTGGTTTTTTGGGGTCGGAGGGAAAACACAGGCTTTAATGAAGCTGGTGTGCTCTGAGCCTTTTGGAAAGGCAGTGAAGGAGAGAACCTGAGCATGGAACTTTGAGGTGTCAGGTCTTAAATAGGCCACCTAAAGGGCTTCTACTATTCTAAACCATACTGCATTTTGCCAGTGAATTTGTAGATGTTTAAGTTTGGTTGTTAAGTCTCTAGGTGAACAAATCCCACCACTAGGTTAATATAAAAAAGGAATACTTTGTTCTTGCAGTCTCAAGCTTCTGAGTTACTGAATGTAACCGCTCTGTATAGGTAAGGCTGAAAGAGCTCAGGGCTGCAGCAATTAACGCTGACTAAAGGCTCCTTCCTGGGGCTGGATCTTGCCAGAGCCAGGCAACAATTCTGTCGTTTAGAACTGGGTCCTGGAATGAATATTCTGGGCTGAATAGTTCCCAGAGGACTGGGATGTGGCTGGATCCCAGCTGGATGTGGTAGTTACAAGCTGTTACTGGTGACCTGCTGGAAGTCAGTATTGTCACACACAAACTGTCCGTGCTAGACACTGCTGTTCCTTCAAATCCCATGGCCGGGTGACTGACTGCACCTTTCTTCTGGTCAAAACCAGGAAAACTCTTCCCCCCAACTCCTCACTACATGCCACAGAGTTGAAGACAGCAGGGTTCTTCAAAGGAAACCTGTCATATCTAGTCGGTGCAGTTGCATGATTATGTGAGATTTTATGTATCAATAAACATTGAAGTGTGGTGATACTAACAGCTGCACATTCCTTCTGGTTCTCTTCCCTCTAGTGCCCAGCAAGGAGTTGTCATTAGGTGTCCAATTTGCTGGGATTTTTACTCAGAGGTAAGGATCCACCTGTAGTCATCCTTTCTGCCTTGTGGGAGGAGGAGGAGGAAGCCGGAAGGGGAGCTGCACAAGTCAGCTGGCTGACGTGGGATGCTGTGGGCAGCTGGCGGGAAGCACAGCCCTTGCTGGGAAGCTCCCCAAGTCACCTCTTGGTGATGAACGTAGAGGGAGAAGCCCTTGCCGAGATGGCACTGGCAGAGCTGTGGGGCCCTCATTATTCTGATCCCAGTCTCATTTGCCTGGTGCCAATGGAGCAGCAAACTCAAATTCTTTCGTCCCAATGCATGTTGTGGTTTTCTTTCTTCCAGATTATGCACCGTGGACGACAGCTTGTGGCAACCACGTGTGGCCATGTGTTCTGCAGTGGATGCCTCCCTAATGCCCTGGAGACTACTTATGTGTGCCCAACCTGCAGGGAGTACCTCTGGCCAGATGAATACCATCCCATTTATTTATGAGTGCATTGCTTTCTCCGGACAGACTCATACTGATCTTAGACAATAGGCAATGTAGAGACTTGTTTGTTTAGGTATATAGTTCTTCCTGTGTAGAGTTTCATTTTTTGTTGAATTCAATTAGAAATAAAGTTTTGGTTGATTTAAATACAGTCGGTCTGCTCTTCCGTGCTGACAGACTCTGCTGAGAGACAGAGATGTTGGAGAGGTGGAAGTAAGGCTCTTGGTTTGAGCAGTCAGCAGCTCATTCTTTTCATCACACTGTAGTCATTGATTTGGGGGAAAGGTGCTAAGGCCATAAGCTTTGTAGTTCTTGTGGCCAGCGTGTGTTGTACGGGGAAAAAGAAACCGGCCCTGCTTGGGGTGTGAGGGGTTCCATTTCTCAGGCCAGACTCTGGTGGACGCTTTGGTGAAAATGTCGGGATTCCATTGCTCAGAAGGTGGAAAGAGGAGCAGGTTGTGCACACGTCCAAAGAAAGCATTTTGTTTTGGGAATAACTGGCACATAAACAAACTGCTGCATTTAGTGTTGTAAGGTTTCATTAGAATTACAGTCTGGAGGCTTTTGAATGGATGGAGTTGGTTACTGACTTGGAGCTGTTAGCAGTACAACTGTGTGGTAGCTCCAGTGCCTTCAATTACGGCACTATAATCCTAAGTTACCTTGAAAAGAAATGCAATTATCCAGAATTATAATAACTGGATGTAAGAAAGGAAAGAAAACTACTTCTGTTTTATGAAAGTAATAAAGAGGCAAGGGCAGATCTCAGGTATACAATGCAACAGTAACTTCATTGTGCCATGAAAAAGAAAATTCAGACGACCAAACTGAGCTGAGGTCCTCTGTGTGTTAAAGTTTGTCATCTGTGTGGATATATATCCTTACTTTTGGTTTTTCATTTTTTTTTCTTTATTGTGTTATTTATCTGCTTCCTCAGTCATAGTTCAAGGTGTCTTAGAACTGCCATATTTAGGCAGAGGTAGTAATAAAAAAGGTTAATGGTACCCTCTAATTTTTATGTGGCTTGATCTTAATAAAAAAAATGAAAACATTAGTATTAGCCTGATAAAGAGATCTTCTGATTTTCGTTTTTAATGAAATCTACTTGAGATGTACAAAATTACTCCAAGATAATCCTTTAATAGACACATATAAAATGATTTAGCAAAGGATGGCCATAAATATTAGACCGATGTTTTCTGTTTCTGATTGTTGCTAGACTTCTAGATACTTGGTGGATGCAATGACATTAAGCAGAAATGTCTTTTTAAGTGGCAGTATTCCTAGGTGACATGCCATGCCAGGTATTCTGAATAATGAGAAGAGCATTTAAAGAAACCATTTATGGTCAGGTAAGTTTGATCCTCAGTAACCTGCAACAAAATGGCAGTCAGCTGATTTTATAATACATTTAACCCAAACTTAGTTTGGCTCAAAACCATCAGCTGTGGCAATTTTCTTTTAAAAATTTGGTTTAGGATTAGTAATTAACCCTCTCAATGGGTATATATATAAAAAAATTTTTAGAAGTATTGATCTAGGAAAGCATTGATTAGCAAAAGGTAGCAATGGTTGAAGCAGTGGTTTTGGTCTTGGTGCATAGTTGTCAGCAGACGGAAAACACATTTTCAGCTCATTCCATCATTGGTCTGTAGGCATAGAGGAACTGGAGTTTTTTGAGCTTTCGAAGCCCAGACCAGAGAAACAGCTTATTTGCATTGTTCATTTCTCATAATCTGTGCTTTGGGTCTCATACAAGGTGCTTAATTATTCATCTATTAAATGTATATTTGGAATTGCTTTAGCATCTTAGTATTTTTATTCAAAGCGTTACATCTCCTTTAGGTTTTTCCAAAACAATGGAAAAATTGGAAAAGTAATCCCCACCCATTCTTCAACACTCAATATGTTGTCAATTACTCAAAAGGATGAATTGTGATAACAGAGAAATTTCTGTAAGAAATGAGTCTCCTCATGCAGAGCATGAGCTGAACATGTGCTTGTGCTCTCCACAGCACCGCATCGATTTCCACCATTCTGCCGACACCGCAGAGCACCCAACGGGAACAGGGCCTGAGGGGCATCCCTGGATGTGGCAGGGCTGAGACAGGTTCCCTGCTGCTCTCAGGATCCCCAGACCATCCCTGTGGACACAGGCCCCATGGCAGACTGGCTGGAAGGAAAAGGGAATATTAATGCTGCTTTTTCTGCTGTGTCACTTTCACAGCAGAGCAGGGCCTCAGGAGGAAGGTGCTGTCCCCAGGAGCAGAGCAAACCTCCTCAACCCTGTGTTGGGAATTCCTGCTAGAGCAGTAGTTGGACACCTGAAAATGCCAAGACTTTGGAGACTTGAACTAAGGATCTGAACTGTTAGAGTTTCAACAGTTTGGGAAAAAACCAACAACCTTTGATTGTGTTTTAATTGCTGTTTACTAGAGTTAAACACTCCCATAAGTGTTAAAACAGCAGTAGACAAATCATCCTGGAGGGGCGGGGGGGTGAAGGAAGGGTTTAAATTTCCTTTATCCTTGGGGAGGAGTGTTCTGGTGGGGTTTCTTTAGGCACAGGAAGGCTCCAGTGGCGCTCAGACTCCTCAGGCTGAAGGCGGCGGGAGGTGCAGCTCTGGCCCTCTGTGCCCCGTGAGGCTCCATGTGCAGAGCTGTGCCTGGCAGTGCCCAGCAGCAGCAGGATGTGCCTGTGGAGCAGGGCCGGAGGGGCCGTGGGGATGTGCGGAGGCCTGGAGCCCCTGTCCTGTGCAGCCAGGCTGGCAGAGCCGGGGCTGAGCAGCCTGGAGGGGAGCAGGGCCCGAGGAGGCCTCCCTGCGGCCTCCCGATGCCTGAAGGGGGCAGAGAGGCACGGGGGAAGGGGAAGGGCTTGGGACCAGAACGGGGGAGATTGGGACCAGATGTTCGGAAGCACCGTGAGGGTGGGGAGACCTTGGAACGGGCTGCCCAGAGAAGCTGTGGGTGCCCCGTGCCTGGAACGTTCCAGGCCAGGCTGGACAGGGCCCTGAGCACCCTGATCTAGTGGGTGGCAGCAGCACCGGGTGATGGTTGAGGTGCCTCCGTGGCGTGCTGGAACTCCATGGGTGAGCAAAGCGGACACCTGTTCCCTGGGCATGGAATGTTGGCCCCGGTTGCCAGGGGCACTCCCGCTCCCAAGGTTCTGTTGGCACGGAGTCTGTTGAGCCAGTTGACGGGTTCTCTGCTGCGCAGCAGACGTGGAGCATCCGTCTTCTCCGTCCCGCTTGCGAACAGAGAGCGATTTGGCGACACTTGCGAGCCAAACTCTGGACTGACTGCAGAGGTGAGTGCAGACTGTTCTGGAAAAGGCTTCTGATGCTGAGCGGCTGGGCTGGGCTGCAGCATGGGCTGCAGGGGGGCTCAAGTGCCAAAGGCGTGGACTCCCCCTCTAGCTTTGGACTGGAGGCTTGGGAAGGGGAGCCTTATGGCATGGGGGTGTTCAAGAAAAGTGGCACTCCAAATAGATAATTTCCCCTCTACTTTTCTGATAGGTTTGCAAGAGCAGTTTTCTGTATCTCCAAAAATTCTGCAGTGGGCTACCTAAAGGAACCAAAGGGATTGATCACATCCCTGACATTCCTTTGTGGGTGTTTGTCCCACTTACTTTGGCGCTGGTTTTTGATCACAAAACACCATGAGCTCAGTAAGTACTTTGCTACTCAATACAAATCTGTATCACTGTCCTCTCCTTCTGATTCCGACTAGCTCCAGGGAGAAGGCGGGGAGTGATAAGGTCCTTAAGATCTCCAGGCAGTGGCTGCACGGCTGAGGATTGGCAAAGGATTGCACAGGACCAGTGTGCTGGCAATTCCGGACCAACTTTATTATCCAAAGGGAACCAGGCTACACAGGCCAGGGACAGAGGCTTGCACAGCCTTTTTGATCAGGGGTGGTACAGACAAGAGGATACATTCTTGGGCCAATCACATAACATAAGGGGAGGAGGAAGGGAATAACAGGCATAGGGATGAACTAATCAGGGGAGTGGCTGGGACAAGCCAGCCTATGAAACATCAAACTGGGGAGAACATTCTAGAAAGCTGGGCTTGGTTCTGGGGGATGGACAAACAGTGGGAGTGGGGAGCGTTACTTTACGCTTTTAACTGAGTGACACCAGGACAAAACCATTAACAGGGAGGAAAAGGATAAACCATTTAAACAGATTACCACAAATCTGATTCTTGAAACGTTTTCCAGCGTACTTCTAGAAGGGATTTCAAGAGTTAGGAGCAAATGCACATGAGCAGAAACCTTTGAAAACTTCATGTAACTTGATGTTCTGGAATAGGGAAGGTTTTGAATCTCTGTGGGTGTTGGCAGTAGTCCAAAAATGCCTACAGTGTGAGCCGCAACCTGATAGAATTGTGAACTGCTGTCCTGATTCTCAAGCCACTGGGACAGGCTCTTTCTTGGTGAGGCGGCTTGTCAGAGATCAGGGGTGATGTCTTTTCCCTGCAGTCGTGTGCTCAGGTGGGAATGGCCTGTAGCAGCATTGGATGCATATTGCAGCCTGTGCAGGAGTGTTTCCTGTATGCGTGTGTGCTGTCATTGGTGTTGCAGAGAACAAGGGCCGTGTTAATCTTACTGCCACAGGAAATGCTAAGGCTTTGCTCTCTCTCAGCGCCAGCGAAAGCGCCCTGGAGGAGCAGTTGATTCCGGACCAGCTCAGAAGCGGAGCAGGCTGCTGCCCTCCAGCGCGGCTGCAACTTCGCACACACGGCCAAGAGACCTTGAGCCAAGTGGCACCGCTGCTCTGGAACCTGGTAAGAACAGAAACTGCTTCTGGGCGTGAGGACCTGCTGGCCATGTGCTCTTGCCACTTGCCAGGCCCTTTAGCAGGGAGGAAGGGAAAGCCTGGGCTTGAGGGAGAGCCTGGTATGGCATCCCTACACAACAAGCCTTGTGACAACTGTTTTGTTTGTTACTGAGCTGGATACACTGGCTGCTAGTGGGGGGTGAGGTGTGTAGCAAAGGTCCTCAAGTGCTGCTCAAACACCTGAATGTGTGTTCTGATAAGCTGGCAGTCACTGCAGTTGCCACAGTGAAGGGTGGCAAGCTGAGTTGGGGATGTGCCAAGCTGGACAAAGAGAAAGAAAATTTGTCATCAACTGTGGCCCATCCTTCAGGGGAAGATGTACAGCATGGTACTATAAAATTAGGATTCCCTGTAGTCGTTGGTTGTTTTTTTTTCTCCAGTGTGTTAAACATTCCCCTATGTGAGATGAATCATCTATTGATGTGAACCTCCCATAAGCTGGTTCATCCAGCAGAATCTGTGAGGAGTTAAGCTGCTCTTCCTCTTGTGCTGCCCCTTCTGAGGACAGGGCTAGCAATGCTCCCTTTGGATGGCTGAGGCCAAAGCTTGACTGGAATGTTGGACACATTCCTGAAACAGAGAGACCTAGGGCATAGTGCATCCAACCACAGCCTGTTCCACTGTGGCAGCCCATTCCATTCCTCTGCAGTCTCTGATCTTGATTCTAACATTCTGTTTTTCACCTGGTGCAGAATTCATAGATCTCACAGTCAATGAAGTCATAGATCTCACAGGCAAATCTTCTGAGCCTGAGGTCATCATTATCAGTGATGATGAGTCTGCTGTGGTAAGTAGTGACGGGCACACAAACTAGTTGTATATTTGTTAATCCAGGAAGTCTTTAAAAAGTCACTGTTTTTTCTTTTCATTTCCCCTCCAATGGGAAAGAATACTTCTCCATCCAGCCCAAAGTGTAGTTTATCCCGTCAGTTTGGGGATGCCACTGCTGCCAAGCAAAGCAGAATATGCAGCAGGCGTAGCATCAAGGGGACCTCCTGACAGCACTATTCCTAAGCCTTTGCAAAGGAAAGGCCTCAAACTTTACAACAGAGCCTTCATGACCCAGCTCCAATTCCGTCAAAAGCAAGAATGGGCTTAGGTTTGGGGTTCTCTCTTTAGCAACTGTTAATGTAATACACAATATTTTTGGATACCACAGTGAATTTTCTTGTTTGGGGGAGAAAGAGGGAAAGAAACAGCTGCAGGCCCAAAGGCAATGGGAAAATGGAATGGGGGAGCAGAAAGTAGTGTGTTCAGGTGATTCCTAAGAGCTTCCATTTCTACCCCATTGCAGGACAGGGAGCAGAGCCAGCAGCCACCTGTTTCCAGTGCATCAGAGAATTCAGCCGAGCCACTGGCAAGGGATGATGAAGAAGATTTTTTGCTAATTGTTTTGGATGGGTATGTGACAGATAAATTGACTCTCTAAACTCGGATTTCTGATACATAACAGAAAGAGTTTTTTACCAAACTTTTGTGTTCTGCTTGATTCTGTGCCAGAACTCCAGGATTGGAATAGAGTGGTCTGTCTGGAAAAGTAATAATAAAAACAACAACAACTATGACGGAACAAAAAAAGAACACCACAAAAAAGCCAACCTGCAAAATCCAGCAGAAACCTTTCTCCTCTGTTCATAAAGCCATTGATCAGAATGGCTTCATACACACTGAAATGCTTGCAGTACATCAAAGTTCTTGGAATGATTGTGTTGTTGGGATGGGATATTGCAAAATCAGAGTAAGGGATGCTGCAATTACTGACAGTTTGTGTCCTGGTAACTCTTGGTTCACAGTGAAATTAATGGCTGCATGTTCTTTCTGGTTCTGTTCTCTCTAGTCCATGGCCAGCAGGTCCTGCTAGATCTCCTAGCAGTGAGGCTGAGGACTCTGAGGTGAGGATCCACATGTTCTTGTCCTTTCTGCTTTGTGGAAGGGGAGGGGACAGAGGAGGAGCTGAACATCTCAGCTGTGTCCAGTGGGGTGGTACAGGCAGCTGTCTGGAAGCACAGCCCTTGCTGGGAAGCTCCAGCTTGCACATTCCTCTAAGTCCTTCCTTGGCGGTGTCCATAGAGAGAGAAGCCCTTGGCAGGATGGCTGTGGCACGTCTGTGTGTTCCTTGGAGTTCTAGCACGGAGTGACAGACTGCACATTCTCCAAGTTCAGTTTGCCTGGCGCCAATAGAGCAGCAAACTGGAATTCTTTGCTCTTAATGCCTGTTGGAGTTTCCGTTTTTCAGCTGTTCATCCAACATGAAGTGTTTAGGGCTATGCCTGCAGAAGTTTCACTTTTCAGGAAAAACATTGGAAAGAAAAGGTTCTAGCCCAAATCCAGTCAGGGAGCTGAAACAGTGAAATAGGGCAGAGTTGTTTTGAGTGGTTCCTAATCTGTTTTTATCTTTACCCCACTGCAGGACAGGGAGCAGAACCAGCAGCCATCACATCTTTCCAGATCAGCAGAGAATTCAGCTGGGCCACTGACAACTCCTGACGAAGAGGAACCAAGACATGATGGGTATGTAATAGTAAAATGTCTCTCTAGATTCTAATTTCTGATATATGGTGGGAACAGGTTTTTGCCAAGCTTCTGCGTTCTCCTAAAGTCTGCGTAGAAACTTTAGACTGGGAAAATTGCGGCCTGTCTGGCAGACAAGTAAGTAAAAGTATCCAAAAAAATTTGTAGCCAAATCCAGCTGAAACCTTTTCTTTATCTTTTCCTTTTTCCTTTTCCTTTTTCTTTTTCTTTTTTTATTTTCTTTATCTTTATCTTTATCTTTATCTTTATCTTTATCTTTATCTTTATCTTTATCTTTATCTTTATCTTTATCTTTATCTTTATCTTTATCTTTATCTTTATCTTTATCTTTATCTTTATCTTTATCTATCTTTTCCTTTCCCCTCCCCTCCCCTCCTCGTTTGACCCCCCCTCCCCTTCCCCTTTCCCAACCTCTCTATTCCAAACCTCTCCTTTCCTTTCCGAACCTCTCTTCTCTGAACCTCTCCTCTCTGAACCTCTCCTCTCCGAACCGAACCTCAAATCTCCTCGGATCTCCTCTCCTCGAATCTCCTCTCCTCGGGTCTCCTCTCCTCGAATCTCCTCTCCTCGGATCTTCTCTCCTCGAATCTCTTCTCCTCTCCACTCTCCTCTTCTCCTCTCTCCTCTCTCCTGTCCTCCTCTCTCCTTCTCCCTCTCCTTCTCCTTCTCCTTCTCCTTCTCCTTCTCCTTCTCCTTCTCCTTCTCCTTCTCCTTCTCCTTCTCCTTCTCCTTCTCCTTCTCCTTCTCCTTCTCCTTCTCCTTCTCCTTCTCCTTCTCCTTCTCCTTCTCCTTCTCCTTCTCCTTCTCCTTCTCCTTCTCCTTCTCCTCCTTCTCCTTCTCCTTCTCCTTCTCCTTCTCCTTCTTCTCCTTCCCTCTCCCCCTCCCCGTCCCCCTCCTCTCTCCTCTTTCCCGTCCCCTTTCCGTACCCCTCTCCTCAAATCTCCTCTCCTCGAATCTCCTCTCATCGAATCTCCTCTCCTCTTCTCAGGAAATCATGGTTGAATATTTATAGACAGTGTGGCTTGATACATGCTGAAATGCTTGCAGTACATAGCAGCTCAGGGAACAAGTGTGATGTAGGACTGAGATGTTTCTTAATCAGAATAGATGTTATGTGTTGGTAACTCGCTGTCTCTATTGAAATTATTTGCTCCAAGTTCAAATGGCTGCATGTTCTTTCTGGTTCTGAACTCTGTTAGTGCACAGCCAGCAGGTCCTGCTAGTACTCCAACTAGCGAGGATGAGGACACAGAGGTGCAGGACAGCGAGCAGAGCCAGCAGTACCCACTTGGTTCCAGAGAGGCAGAGAATTCAGCTGAGCTAGGGACGAGTGACAGTGAAGAGGAACCAAGAGATAACAATGAGTATGTGACAGATGAAGCATCTCTCCAAAGTGTAATTTCTGTTGTACTGTAGACACAGGTTTTTGCCAGTCTTTTGGGTTCTACTTGATTCTGTTTGGCAAACTCTGACTTGAACTATAGTGGCCTGTCTGGAAGGGAACTAGTGGGGATGAAACCCCTAAAAACCAGCAAAATCCAGGAGAAACCTTTCTTCTCCATTGAGGAAGTCAATATGGAATGTTTCTTACATTATGGATTGCAATACACTGAAATGCTTGCAGTACATAAAAGCTCGTGCACTGACTGACCACACTGAGTGTGTTTGTGGGCTGGGATGTTTCTAAATTAGAATAAGAGGTTGTTTAAATTTCTGCAATTTTATGTCTTGGTAACGCTCTGTGCACTGTGAAATTAATCTGCATGTTCTTTTAGTTCTGTTAGCTCTAGTGAATGGCCAGACCGTTTTGAGAGCCCTCGGACGTCGCAGGATGACATTACAGATGTGAGGATCATGCTCTTATCACATGTTTTTGTACTTTCTGTTTTGTGGGAGGGGAGGGGACAGAGGACAAACTGCACAATTCAGTTGTCTCCGCTGCTACGGGCAGCTGGCTGGAAGCACAGCCCTTGCGGGGAAGCTCCAACTTGCACGTCCCTCCAAGTCCTTTCTTGATGGTGTCTGTAGAGGGAGAAGCCCTTGCCGGGATGGCACTAGCAGATCTGTGTGTTCCTTGGAGTTCTAGCATTGAGTGACAGACTGCACAGACTCCAAGTTCAGTTTGCCTGGCAACAATAGAGCAGCAAACTATTTTGCCCCATATTCCTGTGGTTGGGGTTTCTCAGCAGCTCTTCATCCAACATGAAGTGTTTAGGGCTAACAAGGGAAAGCTTCTAGCCCAAATCCAGTCAGGGAACTGAATCACGGAAGTGGGACAGGGTTGCTTCAAGTAGTTCCTAATCTGTCTCCATTTTTACCCCAATGCAGGACTGGGAAGGGAGCCAGCAGTACTCATGTGGTTCCAGATCAGCAGACAATTCACTCGAACTGGCGAGCAACCTTCAACAGGAACCAAGAGATATTGAATTGTACGTAACACATAAAATGTCTCTCCAAAGTGTAATTTCTGTTGTACTGTAGACACAGGTTTTTGCCAGTCTTTTGGGTTCTACTTGATTCTGTTTGGCAAACTCTGACTTGAACTATAGTGGCCTGTCTGGAAGGGAACTAGTGGGGATGAAACCCCTAAAAACCAGCAAAATCCAGGAGAAACCTTTCTTCTCCATTGAGGAAGTCAATATGGAATGTTTCTTACATTATGGATTGCAATACACTGAAATGCTTGCAGTACATAAAAGCTCGTGCACTGAGTGTGTTTGTGGGCTGGGATGTTTCTAAATTAGAATAAGAGGTTGTTTAAATTTCTGCAATTTTATGTCTTGGTAACGCTCTGTGCACTGTGAAATTAATCTGCATGTTCTTTTAGTTCTGTTAGCTCTAGTGAATGGCCAGACCGTTTTGAGAGCCCTCGGACGTCGCAGGATGACATTACAGATGTGAGGATCATGCTCTTATCACATGTTTTTGTACTTTCTGTTTTGTGGGAGGGGAGGGGACAGAGGACAAACTGCACAACTCAGTTGTCTCCGCTGCTACGGGCAGCTGGCTGGAAGCACAGCCCTTGCTGGGAAGCTCCAACTTGCACGTCCCTCCAAGTCCTTTCTTGATGGTGTCTGTAGAGGGCGAAGCCCTTGCCGGGATGGCACTAGCAGATCTGTGTGTTCCTTGGAGTTCTAGCATTGAGTGACAGACTGCACAGACTCCAAGTTCAGTTTGCCTGGCACCAATAGAGCAGCAAACTATTTTGCCCCATATTCCTGTGGTTGGGGTTTCTCAGCAGCTCTTCATCCAACATGAAGTGTTTAGGGCTAACAAGGGAAAGCTTCTAGCCCAAATCCAGTCAGGGAACTGAATCACGGAAGTGGGACAGGGTTGCTTCAAGTAGTTCCTAATCTGTCTCCATTTTTACCCCAATGCAGGACTGGGAAGGGAGCCAGCAGTACTCATGTGGTTCCAGATCAGCAGACAATTCACTCGAACTGGCGAGCAACCTTCAACAGGAACCAAGAGATATTGAATTGTACGTAACACATAAAATGTCTCTCCAAAGTGTAATTTCTGTTGTACTGTAGACACAGGTTTTTGCCAGTCTTTTGGGTTCTACTTGATTCTGTTTGGCAAATTCTGACTTGAAACATAGTGGCCTGTCAGGAAGAAAAGTAACAGAAAAAAGCCCCTAAAACCTAGTAAAATCCAGGAGTAAACATTTCCTCTCTGTCAGGAAGTCAATATCGAATGTTTCTTACATTACGGATTGTGAGATACTGAAATGCTTGCAGTACCTAAAACACTTGCACTAGACTGTGTTTCTGGGCTGGGATGTTGCTAAATCAGAACAAGGGGTTATTTCAATTTCTGCAATTATATGATTTGGTTACCCTCTGTGCTCTGTGAAATTGATGGCGGCATATTGTTCTGGTTCTACTCCCTCTAGTGAACCAGCAGGAGGCCTTCCTAGTCCTCCAGATTGGGAGGATGACAATGCAGAGGTAAGGATCAACACGTTGTTATCCTTTCTGTTTTGTGGGAGGGGAGGGGACAGAAGGGGAGCTGCACAACTCAGTTGTCTGAGGTGGATGCTACGGGCAGCTGGCTGGAAGCACAGCCCTTGCTGGGAAGCTCCAACTTGCACGTCCCTCCAAGTCCTTTCTTGATGGCGTTTGTAGAGGGAGAAGCCGTTGCCAGGATGGCTGTGACACATCTCTGTGTTCCTTGTATATCTAACGTTGACTTATAGAATTATTTACTCCTGAATCTCTGTTGTGGTTTCCATTCTTCAGCAGCTGTTCATCTAACGTGAAGTGTTTAGGGTTATTACAGCAGAACTTGCCAGTTTGAGGGAGAACCAGGGAAAGAAACAGCTCCAGGTCAAATGGAAATAGGGGACAGGAACAGGGGAGGAGGGAAGAGGGTGTTCCTGTGGTTCGTTAAGCTGCCTCTGTTTCTACCCAGTTGCAGCAGTGAGTGCACAATCAGCAGCTCCCACTTCTTTGTTTTCAGGGCAGCAGCTCTTTGTGCTACTGCTTTGAATGCTCTTAACCAAACTGAGAGGGTGATACCCAACACTTCTTCACCTGCTCTGCTTTAAGTGCTTTCTGAGCAGAGGGTTGCATGCAGCACAGGGGGGCTCAACCAAGCTAACTGTATCTTCTTTTCTCTCCCTTCCCATGTGCAATGATGGAAGCTTCCTGCAGGTGAGTTGATGTTTTACAGTTGGTCATGGAATTGTCCTAAATGTAATGTTACTTCTTAGTTTTTTCATTTTTCTAGAAACTCAAGCAGCAGAGATTGAAACTGCCTTTAGCAAAAGGCAAAGGGCAGGGCTTTAACAGAGCAATAGAGCAAATATTTTGTGTTGGTTCATAGCAGAATTGTCACAATATGTGGAAGGGTTCAGCCTTAGTATTAGGGAAAGTAGTTTAAGATGGTCTTTAACCCAGCTGAATAGAGGAAAATAGGAACCATTAGTGACTATTTATTTAACTCGGTTAAAATATAGCTCTATGGAGAGAAAGAATAGTAGATGTAACTTCTGAAAATTAAATTGCAGTGTGTGGACGAGAAAGGAGAAATGTTCCGCTGAACAACCAGGAACAGGTGGATGGCTCTGGTAACCCAACAGGAGCCAACGATGCACCTGTGGCTGGCCCAGCCCCTGCAGGACAGGGATCAGAGGAGGAGGACACTGCAGATTCGGAGTACGTGCGGCTCTTGCCCTACCAAACACGGAACTTTGTGCCTTTGTTTCTTTTCTGCGTAGGACTAAGTGATACTGCTATGCCTGGTTTATCTTTGAAGCCTCCCCATCCTCTGCTTATTTCCTGTCTTCTCCCAAGTTGCATGATGATCAAATGATACCATTTGCACTTCTTTGCTTTTTCTGACAAGCTCTAGTATCAATCTTAGATATGGAAATACTGCCATTGTTATCAATGAGGCTTGGCATCATGGGGCCAGCAGGCTGCAGCCAGGCAAACTGCAGCAGAGATTCCCTGCTGGAATGGTGCCAGCTGGCTGCTGTTCTCCTGGAGCTGGAGCCCTTCTCCCCAGGGTGGCCTTGCACACGGGCAGTTGTAGAGGTCACGCTTCTATGGCCAGTGCTGGTTGCCACCAGCCGTGATTCCTTTGCTTCTGTGATGGAGACCTTGTAGTTCAAGTTGGGTGCCTGCACAATAAAATCCTCATTCTGCAGAGAAACAGGAAAGCTCTGCTGTAGGAGCACTCATCAGTAAAAGGAAAATGCAATGCATTAGACTGATTCAATCAAACAAGGGGTCTGTGTCACTAGGGAAGACAAAGACATGACAATTATGGTAGAAGCTTTTCTAAAGTGGTTTTTTGGGGTCGGAGGGAAAACACAGGCTTTAATGAAGCTGGTGTGCTCTGAGCCTTTTGGAAAGGCAGTGAAGGAGAGAACCTGAGCATGGAACTTTGAGGTGTCAGGTCTTAAATAGGCCACCTAAAGGGCTTCTACTATTCTAAACCATACTGCATTTTGCCAGTGAATTTGTAGATGTTTAAGTTTGGTTGTTAAGTCTCTAGGTGAACAAATCCCACCACTAGGTTAATATAAAAAAGGAATACTTTGTTCTTGCAGTCTCAAGCTTCTGAGTTACTGAATGTAACCGCTCTGTATAGGTAAGGCTGAAAGAGCTCAGGGCTGCAGCAATTAACGCTGACTAAAGGCTCCTTCCTGGGGCTGGATCTTGCCAGAGCCAGGCAACAATTCTGTCGTTTAGAACTGGGTCCTGGAATGAATATTCTGGGCTGAATAGTTCCCAGAGGACTGGGATGTGGCTGGATCCCAGCTGGATGTGGTAGTTACAAGCTGTTACTGGTGACCTGCTGGAAGTCAGTATTGTCACACACAAACTGGCCATGCTAGACACTGCTGTTCCTTCAAATCCCATGGCCGGGTGACTGACTGCACCTTTCTTCTGGTCAAAACCAGGAAAACTCTTCCCCCCAACTCCACACTACATGCCACAGAGTTATAGACAGCAGGGTTATTCAAAGGAAACCTGTCATGGCTAGTCAGTGCAGTTGCATGATTATGTGAGATTTTATGTATCAATAAACATTGAAGTGTGGTGATACTAACAGCTGCACATTCCTTCTGGTTCACTTCCCTCTAGTGCCCAGCAAGGAGTTGTCATTAGGTGTCCAATTTGCTGGGATTTTTACTCAGAGGTAAGGATCCACCTGTAGTCATCCTTTCTGCCTTGTGGGAGGAGGAGGAGGAAGCCAGAAGGGGAGCTGCACAAGTCAGCTGGCTGACGTGGGATGCTGTGGGCAGCTGGCTGGAAGCACAGCCCTTGCTGGGAAGCTCCCCAAGTCACCTCTTGGTGGTGAACGTAGAGGGAGAAGCCCTTGCCGAGATGGCACTGGCAGAGCTGTGGGGCCCTCATTATTCTGATCCCAGTCTCATTTGCCTGGTGCCAATGGAGCAGCAAACTCAAATTCTTTCCTCCCAATGCATGTTGTGGTTTTCTTTCTTTCAGATTATGCACTGTGGACGACAGCTTGTGGCAACCACGTGTGGCCATGTGTTCTGCAGTGGATGCCTCCCTAATGCCCTGGAGACTACTTACGTGTGCCCAACCTGCAGGGAGTACCTCTGGCCAGATGAATACCATCCCATTTATTTATGAGTGCTTTGCTTTCTCTGGACAGACTCATACTGATCTTAGACAATAGGCAATGTAGAGACTTGTTTGTTTAGGTATATAGTTCTTCCTGTGTAGAGTTTCATTTTTTGTTGAATTCAATTAGAAATAAAGTTTTGGTTGATTTAAATACAGTCGGTCTGCTCTTCCGTGCTGACAGACTCTGCTGAGAGACAGAGATGTTGGAGAGGTGGAAGTAAGGCTCTTGGTTTGAGCAGTCAGCAGCTCATTCTTTTCATCACACTGTAGTCATTGATTTGGGGGAAAGGTGCTAAAGCCATAAGCTTTGTAGTTCTTGTGGCCAGCGTGTGTTGTACGGGGAAAAAGAAACCGGCCCTGCTTGGGGTGTGAGGGGTTCCATTTCTCAGGCCAGACTCTGGTGGACGCTTTGGTGAAAATGTCGGGATTCCATTGCTCAGAAGGTGGAAAGAGGAGCAGGTTGTGCACACGTCCAAAGAAAGCATTTTGTTTTGGGAATAACTGGCACATAAACAAACTGCTGCATTTAGTGTTGTAAGGTTTCATTAGAATTACAGTCTGGAGGCTTTTGAATGGATGGAGTTGGTTACTGACTTGGAGCTGTTAGCAGTACAACTGTGTGGTAGCTCCAGTGCCTTCAATTACGGCACTATAATCCTAAGTTACCTTGAAAAGAAATGCAATTATCCAGAATTATAATAACTGGATGTAAGAAAGGAAAGAAAACTACTTCTGTTTTATGAAAGTAATAAAGAGGCAAGGGCAGATCTCAGGTATACAATGCAACAGTAACTTCATTGTGCCATGAAAAAGAAAATTCAGATGACCAAACTGAGCTGAGGTCCTCTGTGTGTTAAAGTTTGTCATCTGTGTGGATATATATCCTTAATTTTGGTTTTTCATTTTTTTTTCTTTATTGTGTTATTTATCTGCTTCCTCAGTCATAGTTCAAGGTGTCTTAGAACTGCCATATTTAGGCAGAGGTAGTAATAAAAAAGGTTAATGGTACCCTCTAATTTTTATGTGGCTTGATCTTAATAAAAAAAATGAAAACATTAGTATTAGCCTGATAAAGAGATCTTCTGATTTTCGTTTTTAGTGAAATCTACTTGAGATGTCAAAATTACTCCAAGATAATCCTTTAACAGACACATATAAAATGATTTAGCAAAGGATGGCCATAAATATTAGACCGATGTTTTCTGTTTCTGATTGTTGCTAGACTTCTAGATACTTGGTGGATGCAATGACATTAAGCAGAAATGTCTTTTTAAGTAGCAGTATTCCTAGGTGACATGCCATGCCAGGTATTCTGAATAATGAGAAGAGCATTTAAAGAAACCATTTATGGTCAGGTAAGTTTGATCCTCAGTAACCTGCAACAAAATGGCAGTCAGCTGATTTTATAATACATTTAACCCAAACTTAGTTTGGCTCAAAACCATCAGCTGTGGCAATTTTCTTTTAAAATTTTGGTTTAGGATTAGTAATTAACCCTCTCAATGGGTATATATATAAAAAAATTTTTAGAAGTATTGATCTAGGAAAGCATTGATTAGCAAAAGGTAGCAATGGTTGAAGCAGTGGTTTTGGTCTTGGTGCATAGTTGTCAGCAGACGGAAAACACATTTTCAGCTCATTCCATCATTGGTCTGTAGGCATAGAGGAACTGGAGTTTTTTGAGCTTTCGAAGCCCAGACCAGAGAAAGAGCTTATTTGCATTGTTCATTTCTCATAATCTGTGCTTTGGGTCTCATACAAGGTGCTTAATTATTCATCTATTAAATGTATATTTGGAATTGCTTTAGCATCTTAGCATTTTTATTCAAAGCGTAACATCTCCTTTAGGTTTTTCTAAAACAATGGAAAAATTGGAAAAGTAATCCCCACCCATTCTTCAACACTCAATATGTTGTCAATTACTCAAAAGGATGAATTGTGATAACAGAGAAATTTCTGTAAGAAATGAGTCTCCTCATGCAGAGCATGAGCTGAACATGTGCTTGTGCTCTCCACAGCACCGCATCGATTTCCACCATTCTGCCGACACCGCAGAGCACCCAACGGGAACAGGGCCTGAGGGGCATCCCTGGATGTGGCAGGGCTGAGACAGGTTCCCTGCTGCTCTCAGGATCCCCAGACCATCCCTGTGGACACAGGCCCCATGGCAGACTGGCTGGAAGGAAAAGGGAATATTAATGCTGCGTTTTCTGCTGTGTCACTTTCACAGCAGAGCAGGGCCTCAGGAGGAAGGTGCTGTCCCCAGGAGCAGAGCAAACCTCCTCAACCCTGTGTTGGGAATTCCTGCTAGAGCAGTAGTTGGACACCTGAAAATGCCAAGACTTTGGAGACTTGAACTAAGGATCTGAACTGTTAGAGTTTCAACAGTTTGGGAAAAAACCAACAACCTTTGATTGTGTTTTAATTGCTGTTTACTAGAGTTAAACACTCCCATAAGTGTTAAAACAGCAGTAGACAAATCATCCTGGAGGGGCGGGGGGGTGAAGGAAGGGTTTAAATTTCCTTTATCCTTGGGGAGGAGTGTTCTGGTGGGGTTTCTTTAGGCACAGGGAGGCTCCAGTGGCGCTCAGACTCCTCAGGCTGAAGGCGGCGGGAGGTGCAGCTCTGGCCCTCTGTGCCCCGTGAGGCTCCATGTGCAGAGCTGTGCCTGGCAGTGCCCAGCAGCAGCAGGATGTGCCTGTGGAGCAGGGCCGGAGGGGCCGTGGGGATGTGCGGAGGCCTGGAGCCCCTGTCCTGTGCAGCCAGGCTGGCAGAGCCGGGGCTGAGCAGCCTGGAGGGGAGCAGGACCCGAGGAGGCCTCCCTGGGGCCTCCCGATGCCTGAAGGGGGCAGAGAGGCACGGGGGAAGGGGAAGGGCTTGGGACCAGAAAGGGGAGATTGGGACCAGATGTTCGGAAGCACCGTGAGGGTGGGGAGACCTTGGAACGGGCTGCCCAGAGAAGCTGTGGGTGCCCCGTGCCTGGAACGTTCCAGGCCAGGCTGGACAGGGCCCTGAGCACCCTGATCTAGTGGGTGGCAGCAGCACCGGGTGATGGTTGAGGTGCCTCCGTGGCATGCTGGAACTCCATGGGTGAGCAAAGCGGACACCTGTTCCCTGGGCATGGAATGTTGGCCCCGGTTGCCAGGGGCACTCCCGCTCCCAAGGTTCTGTTGGCACGGAGTCTGTTGAGCCAGTTGACGGGTTCTCTGCTGCGCAGCAGACGTGGAGCATCCGTCTTCTCCGTCCCGCTTGCGAACAGAGAGCGATTTGGCGACACTTGCGAGCCAAACTCTGGACTGACTGCAGAGGTGAGTGCAGACTGTTCTGGAAAAGGCTTCTGATGCTGAGCAGCTGGGCTGGGCTGCAGCATGGGCTGCAGGGGGGCTCAAGTGCCAAAGGCGTGGACTCCCCCTCTAGCTTTGGACTGGAGGCTTGGGAAGGGGAGCCTTACGGCATGGGGGTGTTCAAGAAAAGTGGCATTCCAAATAGATAATTTCCCCTCTACTTTTCTGATAGGTTTGCAAGAGCAGTTTTCTGTATCTCCAAAAATTCTGCAGTGGGCTACCTAAAGGAACCAAAGGGATTGATCACATCCCTGACATTCCTTTGTGGGTGTTTGTCCCACTTACTTTGGCGCTGGTTTTTGATCACAAAACACCATGAGCTCAGTAAGTACTTTGCTACTCAATACAAATCTGTATCACTGTCCTCTCCTTCTGATTCCGACTAGCTCCAGGGAGAAGGCGGGGAGTGATAAGGTCCTTAAGATCTCCAGGCAGTGGCTGCACGGCTGAGGATTGGCAAAGGATTGCACAGGACCAGTGTGCTGGCAATTCCGGACCAACTTTATTATCCAAAGGGAACCAGGCTACACAGGCCAGGGACAGAGGCTTGCACAGCCTTTTTGATCAGGGGTGGTACAGACAAGAGGATACATTCTTGGGCCAATCACATAACATAAGGGGAGGAGGAAGGGAATAACAGGCATAGGGATGAACTAATCCGGGGAGTGGCTGGGACAAGCCAGCCTATGAAACATCAAACTGGGGAGAACATTCTAGAAAGCTGGGCTTGGTTCTGGGGGATGGACAAACAGTGGGAGTGGGGTAAAGTAACTCTTTTAACTGAGTGACACCAGGACAAAACCATTAACAGGGAGGAAAAGGATAAACCATTTAAACAGATTACCACAAATCTGATTCTTGAAACGTTTTCCAGCATACTTCTAGAAGGGATTTCAAGAGTTAGGAGCAAATGCACATGAGCAGAAACCTTTGAAAACTTCATGTAACTTGATGTTCTGGAATAGGGAAGGTTTTGAATCTCTGTGGGTGTTGGCAGTAGTCCAAAAATGCCTACAGTGTGAGCCGCAACCTGATAGAATTGTGAACTGCTGTCCTGATTCTCAAGCCACTGGGACAGGCTCTTTCTTGGTGAGGCGGCTTGTCAGAGATCAGGGGTGATGTCTGTTCCCTGCAGTCGTGTGCTCAGGTGGGAATGGCCTGTAGCAGCATTGGATGCATATTGCAGCCTGTGCAGGAGTGTTTCCTGTATGCGTGTGTGCTGTCACTGGTGTTGCAGAGAACAAGGGCCGTGTTAATCTTACTGCCACAGGAAATGCTAAGGCTTTGCTCTCTCTCAGCGCCAGCGAAAGCGCCCTGGAGGAGCAGTTGATTCCGGACCAGCTCAGAAGCGGAGCAGGCTGCTGCCCTCCAGCGCGGCTGCAACTTCGCACACACGGCCAAGAGACCTTGAGCCAAGTGGCACCGCTGCTCTGGAGCCTGGTAAGAACAGAAACTGCTTCTGGGCGTGAGGACCTGCTGGCCATGTGCTCTTGCCACTTGCCAGGCCCTTTAGCAGGGAGGAAGGGAAAGCCTGGGCTTGAGGGAGAGCCTGGTATGGCATCCCTACACAACAAGCCTTGTGACAACTGTTTTGCTTTGTTACTGAGCTGGATACACTGGCTGCTAGTGGGGGGTGAGGTGTGTAGCAAAGGTCCTCAAGTGCTGCTCAAACACCTGAATGTGTGTTCTGATAAGCTGGCAGTCACTGCAGTTGCCACAGTGAAGGGTGGCAAGCTGAGTTGGGGATGTGCCAAGCTGGACAAAGAGAAAGAAAATTTGTCATCAGCTGTGGCCCATCCTTCAGGGGAAGATGTACAGCATGGTACTATAAAATTAGGATTCCCTGTAGTCGTTGGTTGTTTTTTTTTCTCCAGTGTGTTAAACATTCCCCTATGTGAGATGAATCATCTATTGATGTGAACCTCCCATAAGCTGGTTCATCCAGCAGAATCTGTGAGGAGTTAAGCTGCTCTTCCTCTTGTGCTGCCCCTTCTGAGGACAGGGCTAGCAATGCTCCCTTTGGATGGCTGAGGCCAAAGCTTGACTGGAATGTTGGACACATTCCTGAAACAGAGAGACCTAGGGCATAGTGCATCCAACCACAGCCTGTTCCACTGTGGCAGCCCATTCCATTCCTCTGCAGTCTCTGATCTTGATTCTAACATTCTGTTTTTCACCTGGTGCAAAATTCATAGATCTCACAGTCAATGAAGTCATAGATCTCACAGGCAAATCTTCTGAGCCTGAGGTCATCATTATCAGTGATGATGAGTCTGCTGTGGTAAGTAGTGACAGGCACACAAACTAGTTGTATATTTGTTAATCCAGGAAGTCTTTAAAAAGTCACTGTTTTTTCTTTTCATTTCCCCTCCAATGGGAAAGAATACTTCTCCATCCAGCCCAAAGTGTAGTTTATCCCATCAGTTTGGGGATGCCACTGCTGCCAAGCAAAGCAGAATATGCAGCAGGCGTAGCATCAAGGGGACCTCCTGACAGCACTATTCCTAAGCCTTTGCAAAAGAAAGGCCTCAAACTTTACAACAGAGCCTTCATGACCCAGCTCCAATTCCGTCAAAAGCAAGAATGGGCTTAGGTTTGGGGTTCTCTCTTTAGCAACTGTTAATGTAATACACAATTTTTTTGGATACCACAGTGAATTTGCTTGTTTGGGGGAGAAAGAGGGAAAGAAACAGCTGCAGGCCCAAAGGCAATGGGAAAATGGAATGGGGGAGCAGAAAGTAGTGTGTTCAGGTGATTCCTAAGAGCTTCCATTTCTACCCCATTGCAGAACAGGGAGCAGAGCCAGCAGCCACCTGTTTCCAGTGCATCAGAGAATTCAGCCGAGCCACTGGCAAGGGATGATGAAGAAGATTTTTTGCTAATTGTTTTGGATGGGTATGTGACAGATAAATTGACTCTCTAAACTCGGATTTCTGATACATAACAGAAAGAGTTTTTTACCAAACTTTTGTGTTCTGCTTGATTCTGTGCCAGAACTCCAGGATTGGAATAGAGTGGTCTGTCTGGAAAAGTAATAATAAAAACAACAACAACTATGACGGAACAAAAAAAGAACACCACAAAAAAGCCAACCTGCAAAATCCAGCAGAAACCTTTCTCCTCTGTTCATAAAGCCATTGATCAGAATGGCTTCATACACACTGAAATGCTTGCAGTACATCAAAGTTCTTGGAATGATTGTGTTGTTGGGATGGGATATTGCAAAATCAGAGTAAGGGATGCTGCAATTACTGACAGTTTGTGTCCTGGTAACTCTTGGTTCACAGTGAAATTAATGGCTGCATGTTCTTTCTGGTTCTGTTCTCTCTAGTCCATGGCCAGCAGGTCCTGCTAGACCTCCTAGCAGTGAGGCTGAGGACTCTGAGGTGAGGATCCACATGTTCTTGTCCTTTCTGCTTTGTGGAAGGGGAGGGGACAGAGGAGGAGCTGAACATCTCAGCTGTGTCCAGTGGGGTGGTACAGGCAGCTGTCTGGAAGCACAGCCCTTGCTGGGAAGCTCCAGCTTGCACATTCCTCTAAGTCCTTCCTTGGCGGTGTCCATAGAGAGAGAAGCCCTTGGCAGGATGGCTGTGGCACGTCTGTGTGTTCCTTGGAGTTCTAGCACGGAGTGACAGACTGCACATTCTCCAAGTTCAGTTTGCCTGGCGCCAATAGAGCAGCAAACTGGAATTCTTTGCTCTTAATGCCTGTTGGAGTTTCCGTTTTTCAGCTGTTCATCCAACATGAAGTGTTTAGGGCTATGCCTGCAGAAGTTCACTTTTCAGGAAAAACATTGGAAAGAAAAGGTTCTAGCCCAAATCCAGTCAGGGAGCTGAAACAGTGAAATAGGGCAGAGTTGTTTTGAGTGGTTCCTAATCTGTTTTTATCTTTACCCCACTGCAGGACAGGGAGCAGAACCAGCAGCCATCACATCTTTCCAGATCAGCAGAGAATTCAGCTGGGCCACTGACAACTCCTGACGAAGAGGAACCAAGACATGATGGGTATGTAATAGTAAAATGTCTCTCTAGATTCTAATTTCTGATATATGGTGGGAACAGGTTTTTGCCAAGCTTCTGCGTTCTCCTAAAGTCTGCGCAGAAACTTTAGACCGGGAAAATAGCGGCCTGTCTGGCAGACAAGTAAGTAAAAGTATCCAAAAAAATTTGTAGCCAAATCCAGCTGAAACCTTTTCTTTATCTTTTCCTTTTTCCTTTTCCTTTTCCTTTTTCTTTTTTTATTTTCTTTATCTTTATCTTTATCTTTATCTTTATCTTTATCTTTATCTTTATCTTTATCTTTATCTTTATCTTTATCTTTATCTTTATCTTTATCTTTATCTTTATCTTTATCTTTATCTTTTCCTTTCCCCTCCCCTCCCCTCCTCATTTGACCCCCCCCTCCCCTTCCCCTTTCCCAACCTCTCTATTCCAAACCTCTCCTTTCCTTTCCGAACCTCTCTTCTCTGAACCTCTCCTCTCTGAACCTCTCCTCTCCGAACCGAACCTCAAATCTCCTAGGATCTCCTCTCCTCGAATCTCCTCTCCTCGGGTCTCCTCTCCTCGAATCTCCTCTCCTCGGATCTTCTCTCCTCGAATCTCTTCTCCTCTCCACTCTCCTCTTCTCCTCTCTCCTCTCTCCTGTCCTCCTCTCTCCTTCTCCTTCTCCTTCTCCTTCTCCTTCTCCTTCTCCTTCTCCTTCTCCTTCTCCTTCTCCTTCTCCTTCTCCTTCTCCTTCTCCTTCTCCTTCTCCTTCTCCTTCTCCTTCTCCTTCTCCTTCTCCTTCTCCTTCTCCTTCTCCTTCTCCTTCTCCTTCTCCTTCTCCTTCTCCTTCTCCTTCTCCTTCTTCTCCTTCCCTCTCCCCCTCCCCGTCCCCCTCCTCTCTCCTCTTTCCCGTCCCCTTTCCGTACCCCTCTCCTCGAATCTCCTCTCCTCGAATCTCCTCTCATCGAATCTCCTCTCCTCTTCTCAGGAAATCATGGTTGAATATTTATAGACAGTGTGGCTTGATACATGCTGAAATGCTTGCAGTACATAGCAGCTCAGGGAACAAGTGTGATGTAGGACTGAGATGTTTCTTAATCAGAATAGATGTTATGTGTTGGTAACTCGCTGTCTCTATTGAAATTATTTGCTCCAAGTTCAAATGGCTGCATGTTCTTTCTGGTTCTGATCTCTGTTAGTGCACAGCCAGCAGGTCCTGCTAGTACTCCAACTAGCGAGGATGAGGACACAGAGGTGCAGGACAGCGAGCAGAGCCAGCAGTACCCACTTGGTTCCAGAGAGGCAGAGAATTCAGCTGAGCTAGGGACGAGTGACAGTGAAGAGGAACCAAGAGATAACAATGAGTATGTGACAGATGAAGCATCTCTCCAAAGTGTAATTTCTGTTGTACTGTAGACACAGGTTTTTGCCAATCTTTTGGGTTCTACTTGATTCTGTTTGGCAAACTCTGACTTGAACTATAGTGGCCTGTCTGGAAGGGAACTAGTGGGGATGAAACCCCTAAGAACCAGCAAAATCCAGGAGAAAGCTTTCTTCTCCATTGAGGAAGTCAATATGGAATGTTTCTTACATTATGGATTGCAATACACTGAAATGCTTGCAGTACATAAAAGCTCGTGCACTGACTGACCACACTGAGTGTGTTTGTGGGCTGGGATGTTTCTAAATTAGAATAAGAGGTTGTTTAAATTTCTGCAATTTTATGTCTTGGTAACGCTCTGTGCACTGTGAAATTAATCTGCATGTTCTTTTAGTTCTGTTAGCTCTAGTGAATGGCCAGACCGTTTTGAGAGCCCTCGGACGTCGCAGGATGACATTACAGATGTGAGGATCATGCTCTTATCACATGTTTTTGTACTTTCTGTTTTGTGGGAGGGGAGGGGACAGAGGACAAACTGCACAACTCAGTTGTCTCCGCTGCTACGGGCAGCTGGCTGGAAGCACAGCCCTTGCTGGGAAGCTCCAACTTGCACGTCCCTCCAAGTCCTTTCTTGATGGTGTCAGTAGAGGGCGAAGCCCTTGCCGGGATGGCACTAGCAGATCTGTGTGTTCCTTGGAGTTCTAGCATTGAGTGACAGACTGCACAGACTCCAAGTTCAGTTTGCCTGGCACCAATAGAGCAGCAAACTATTTTGCCCCATATTCCTGTGGTTGGGGTTTCTCAGCAGCTCTTCATCCAACATGAAGTGTTTAGGGCTAACAAGGGAAAGGAAAGCTTCTAGCCCAAATCCAGTCAGGGAACTGAATCACGGAAGTGGGACAGGGTTGCTTCAAGTAGTTCCTAATCTGTCTCCATTTTTACCCCAATGCAGGACTGGGAAGGGAGCCAGCAGTACTCATGTGGTTCCAGATCAGCAGACAATTCACTCGAACTGGCGAGCAACCTTCAACAGGAACCAAGAGATATTGAATTGTACGTAACACATAAAATGTCTCTCCAAAGTGTAATTTCTGTTGTACTGTAGACACAGGTTTTTGCCAGTCTTTTGGGTTCTACTTGATTCTGTTTGGCAAACTCTGACTTGAACTATAGTGGCCTGTCTGGAAGGGAACTAGTGGGGATGAAACCCCTAAAAACCAGCAAAATCCAGGAGAAACCTTTCTTCTCCATTGAGGAAGTCAATATGGAATGTTTCTTACATTATGGATTGCAATACACTGAAATGCTTGCAGTACATAAAAGCTCGTGCACTGAGTGTGTTTGTGGGCTGGGATGTTTCTAAATTAGAATAAGAGGTTGTTTAAATTTCTGCAATTTTATGTCTTGGTAACGCTCTGTGCACTGTGAAATTAATCTGCATGTTCTTTTAGTTCTGTTAGCTCTAGTGAATGGCCAGACCGTTTTGAGAGCCCTCGGACGTCGCAGGATGACATTACAGATGTGAGGATCATGCTCTTATCACATGTTTTTGTACTTTCTGTTTTGTGGGAGGGGAGGGGACAGAGGACAAACTGCACAACTCAGTTGTCTCCGCTGCTACGGGCAGCTGGCTGGAAGCACAGCCCTTGCTGGGAAGCTCCAACTTGCACGTCCCTCCAAGTCCTTTCTTGATGGTGTCTGTAGAGGGCGAAGCCCTTGCCGGGATGGCACTAGCAGATCTGTGTGTTCCTTGGAGTTCTAGCATTGAGTGACAGACTGCACAGACTCCAAGTTCAGTTTGCCTGGCACCAATAGAGCAGCAAACTATTTTGCCCCATATTCCTGTGGTTGGGGTTTCTCAGCAGCTCTTCATCCAACATGAAGTGTTTAGGGCTAACAAGGGAAAGGAAAGCTTCTAGCCCAAATCCAGTCAGGGAACTGAATCACGGAAGTGGGACAGGGTTGCTTCAAGTAGTTCCTAATCTGTCTCCATTTTTACCCCAATGCAGGACTGGGAAGGGAGCCAGCAGTACTCATGTGGTTCCAGATCAGCAGACAATTCACTCGAACTGGCGAGCAACCTTCAACAGGAACCAAGAGATATTGAATTGTACGTAACACATAAAATGTCTCTCCAAAGTGTAATTTCTGTTGTACTGTAGACACAGGTTTTTGCCAGTCTTTTGGGTTCTACTTGATTCTGTTTGGCAAACTCTGACTTGAACTATAGTGGCCTGTCTGGAAGGGAGCTAGTGGGGATGAAACCCCTAAAAACCAGCAAAATCCAGGAGAAACCTTTCTTCTCCATTGAGGAAGTTAATATGGAATGTTTCTTACATTATGGATTGCAATACACTGAAATGCTTGCAGTACATAAAAGCTCGTGCACTGAGTGTGTTTGTGGGCTGGGATGTTTCTAAATTAGAATAAGAGGTTGTTTAAATTTCTGCAATTTTATGTCTTGGTAACGCTCTGTGCACTGTGAAATTAATCTGCATGTTCTTTTAGTTCTGTTAGCTCTAGTGAATGGCCAGACCGTTTTGAGAGCCCTCGGACGTCGCAGGATGACATTACAGATGTGAGGATCATGCTCTTATCACATGTTTTTGTACTTTCTGTTTTGTGGGAGGGGAGGGGACAGAGGACAAACTGCACAACTCAGTTGTCTCCGCTGCTACGGGCAGCTGGCTGGAAGCACAGCCCTTGCTGGGAAGCTCCAACTTGCACGTCCCTCCAAGTCCTTTCTTGATGGTGTCAGTAGAGGGCGAAGCCCTTGCCGGGATGGCACTAGCAGATCTGTGTGTTCCTTGGAGTTCTAGCATTGAGTGACAGACTGCACAGACTCCAAGTTCAGTTTGCCTGGCACCAATAGAGCAGCAAACTATTTTGCCCCATATTCCTGTGGTTGGGGTTTCTCAGCAGCTCTTCATCCAACATGAAGTGTTTAGGGCTAACAAGGGAAAGGAAAGCTTCTAGCCCAAATCCAGTCAGGGAACTGAATCACGGAAGTGGGACAGGGTTGCTTCAAGTAGTTCCTAATCTGTCTCCATTTTTACCCCAATGCAGGACTGGGAAGGGAGCCAGCAGTACTCATGTGGTTCCAGATCAGCAGACAATTCACTCGAACTGGCGAGCAACCTTCAACAGGAACCAAGAGATATTGAATTGTACGTAACACATAAAATGTCTCTCCAAAGTGTAATTTCTGTTGTACTGTAGACACAGGTTTTTGCCAGTCTTTTGGGTTCTACTTGATTCTGTTTGGCAAACTCTGACTTGAACTATAGTGGCCTGTCTGGAAGGGAACTAGTGGGGATGAAACCCCTAAAAACCAGCAAAATCCAGGAGAAACCTTTCTTCTCCATTGAGGAAGTCAATATGGAATGTTTCTTACATTATGGATTGCAATACACTGAAATGCTTGCAGTACATAAAAGCTCGTGCACTGAGTGTGTTTGTGGGCTGGGATGTTTCTAAATTAGAATAAGAGGTTGTTTAAATTTCTGCAATTTTATGTCTTGGTAACGCTCTGTGCACTGTGAAATTAATCTGCATGTTCTTTTAGTTCTGTTAGCTCTAGTGAATGGCCAGACCGTTTTGAGAGCCCTCGGACGTCGCAGGATGACATTACAGATGTGAGGATCATGCTCTTATCACATGTTTTTGTACTTTCTGTTTTGTGGGAGGGGAGGGGACAGAGGACAAACTGCACAACTCAGTTGTCTCCGCTGCTACGGGCAGCTGGCTGGAAGCACAGCCCTTGCTGGGAAGCTCCAACTTGCACGTCCCTCCAAGTCCTTTCTTGATGGTGTCTGTAGAGGGCGAAGCCCTTGCCGGGATGGCACTAGCAGATCTGTGTGTTCCTTGGAGTTCTAGCATTGAGTGACAGACTGCACAGACTCCAAGTTCAGTTTGCCTGGCACCAATAGAGCAGCAAACTATTTTGCCCCATATTCCTGTGGTTGGGGTTTCTCAGCAGCTCTTCATCCAACATGAAGTGTTTAGGGCTAACAAGGGAAAGGAAAGCTTCTAGCCCAAATCCAGTCAGGGAACTGAATCACGGAAGTGGGACAGGGTTGCTTCAAGTAGTTCCTAATCTGTCTCCATTTTTACCCCAATGCAGGACTGGGAAGGGAGCCAGCAGTACTCATGTGGTTCCAGATCAGCAGACAATTCACTCGAACTGGCGAGCAACCTTCAACAGGAACCAAGAGATATTGAATTGTACGTAACACATAAAATGTCTCTCCAAAGTGTAATTTCTGTTGTACTGTAGACACAGGTTTTTGCCAGTCTTTTGGGTTCTACTTGATTCTGTTTGGCAAACTCTGACTTGAACTATAGTGGCCTGTCTGGAAGGGAGCTAGTGGGGATGAAACCCCTAAAAACCAGCAAAATCCAGGAGAAACCTTTCTTCTCCATTGAGGAAGTTAATATGGAATGTTTCTTACATTATGGATTGCAATACACTGAAATGCTTGCAGTACATAAAAGCTCGTGCACTGAGTGTGTTTGTGGGCTGGGATGTTTCTAAATTAGAATAAGAGGTTGTTTAAATTTCTGCAATTTTATGTCTTGGTAACGCTCTGTGCACTGTGAAATTAATCTGCATGTTCTTTTAGTTCTGTTAGCTCTAGTGAATGGCCAGACCGTTTTGAGAGCCCTCGGACGTCGCAGGATGACATTACAGATGTGAGGATCATGCTCTTATCACATGTTTTTGTACTTTCTGTTTTGTGGGAGGGGAGGGGACAGAGGACAAACTGCACAACTCAGTTGTCTCCGCTGCTACGGGCAGCTGGCTGGAAGCACAGCCCTTGCGGGGAAGCTCCAACTTGCACGTCCCTCCAAGTCCTTTCTTGATGGTGTCTGTAGAGGGAGAAGCCCTTGCCGGGATGGCACTAGCAGATCTGTGTGTTCCTTGGAGTTCTAGCATTGAGTGACAGACTGCACAGACTCCAAGTTCAGTTTGCCTGGCACCAATAGAGCAGCAAACTATTTTGCCCCATATTCCTGTGGTTGGGGTTTCTCAGCAGCTCTTCATCCAACATGAAGTGTTTAGGGCTAACAAGGGAAAGGAAAGCTTCTAGCCCAAATCCAGTCAGGGAACTGAATCACGGAAGTGGGACAGGGTTGCTTCAAGTAGTTCCTAATCTGTCTCCATTTTTACCCCAATGCAGGACTGGGAAGGGAGCCAGCAGTACTCATGTGGTTCCAGATCAGCAGACAATTCACTCGAACTGGCGAGCAACCTTCAACAGGAACCAAGAGATATTGAATTGTACGTAACACATAAAATGTCTCTCCAAAGTGTAATTTCTGTTGTACTGTAGACACAGGTTTTTGCCAGTCTTTTGGGTTCTACTTGATTCTGTTTGGCAAACTCTGACTTGAACTATAGTGGCCTGTCTGGAAGGGAACTAGTGGGGATGAAACCCCTAAAAACCAGCAAAATCCAGGAGAAACCTTTCTTCTCCATTGAGGAAGTCAATATGGAATGTTTCTTACATTATGGATTGCAATACACTGAAATGCTTGCAGTACATAAAAGCTCGTGCACTGAGTGTGTTTGTGGGCTGGGATGTTTCTAAATTAGAATAAGAGGTTGTTTAAATTTCTGCAATTTTATGTCTTGGTAACGCTCTGTGCACTGTGAAATTAATCTGCATGTTCTTTTAGTTCTGTTAGCTCTAGTGAATGGCCAGACCGTTTTGAGAGCCCTCGGACGTCGCAGGATGACATTACAGATGTGAGGATCATGCTCTTATCACATGTTTTTGTACTTTCTGTTTTGTGGGAGGGGAGGGGACAGAGGACAAACTGCACAACTCAGTTGTCTCCGCTGCTACGGGCAGCTGGCTGGAAGCACAGCCCTTGCTGGGAAGCTCCAACTTGCACGTCCCTCCAAGTCCTTTCTTGATGGTGTCTGTAGAGGGCGAAGCCCTTGCCGGGATGGCACTAGCAGATCTGTGTGTTCCTTGGAGTTCTAGCATTGAGTGACAGACTGCACAGACTCCAAGTTCAGTTTGCCTGGCAACAATAGAGCAGCAAACTATTTTGCCCCATATTCCTGTGGTTGGGGTTTCTCAGCAGCTCTTCATCCAACATGAAGTGTTTAGGGCTAACAAGGGAAAGGAAAGCTTCTAGCCCAAATCCAGTCAGGGAACTGAATCACGGAAGTGGGACAGGGTTGCTTCAAGTAGTTCCTAATCTGTCTCCATTTTTACCCCAATGCAGGACTGGGAAGGGAGCCAGCAGTACTCATGTGGTTCCAGATCAGCAGACAATTCACTCGAACTGGCGAGCAACCTTCAACAGGAACCAAGAGATATTGAATTGTACGTAACACATAAAATGTCTCTCCAAAGTGTAATTTCTGTTGTACTGTAGACACAGGTTTTTGCCAGTCTTTTGGGTTCTACTTGATTCTGTTTGGCAAACTCTGACTTGAACTATAGTGGCCTGTCTGGAAGGGAACTAGTGGGGATGAAACCCCTAAAAACCAGCAAAATCCAGGAGAAACCTTTCTTCTCCATTGAGGAAGTCAATATGGAATGTTTCTTACATTATGGATTGCAATACACTGAAATGCTTGCAGTACATAAAAGCTCGTGCACTGAGTGTGTTTGTGGGCTGGGATGTTTCTAAATTAGAATAAGAGGTTGTTTAAATTTCTGCAATTTTATGTCTTGGTAACGCTCTGTGCACTGTGAAATTAATCTGCATGTTCTTTTAGTTCTGTTAGCTCTAGTGAATGGCCAGACCGTTTTGAGAGCCCTCGGACGTCGCAGGATGACATTACAGATGTGAGGATCATGCTCTTATCACATGTTTTTGTACTTTCTGTTTTGTGGGAGGGGAGGGGACAGAGGACAAACTGCACAACTCAGTTGTCTCCGCTGCTACGGGCAGCTGGCTGGAAGCACAGCCCTTGCTGGGAAGCTCCAACTTGCACGTCCCTCCAAGTCCTTTCTTGATGGTGTCTGTAGAGGGCGAAGCCCTTGCCGGGATGGCACTAGCAGATCTGTGTGTTCCTTGGAGTTCTAGCATTGAGTGACAGACTGCACAGACTCCAAGTTCAGTTTGCCTGGCACCAATAGAGCAGCAAACTATTTTGCCCCATATTCCTGTGGTTGGGGTTTCTCAGCAGCTCTTCATCCAACATGAAGTGTTTAGGGCTAACAAGGGAAAGCTTCTAGCCCAAATCCAGTCAGGGAACTGAATCACGGAAGTGGGACAGGGTTGCTTCAAGTAGTTCCTAATCTGTCTCCATTTTTACCCCAATGCAGGACTGGGAAGGGAGCCAGCAGTACTCATGTGGTTCCAGATCAGCAGACAATTCACTCGAACTGGCGAGCAACCTTCAACAGGAACCAAGAGATATTGAATTGTACGTAACACATAAAATGTCTCTCCAAAGTGTAATTTCTGTTGTACTGTAGACACAGGTTTTTGCCAATCTTTTGGGTTCTACTTGATTCTGTTTGGCAAATTCTGACTTGAAACATAGTGGCCTGTCAGGAAGAAAAGTAACAGAAAAAAGCCCCTAAAACCTAGTAAAATCCAGGAGTAAACATTTCCTCTCTGTCAGGAAGTCAATATCGAATGTTTCTTACATTACGGATTGTGAGATACTGAAATGCTTGCAGTACCTAAAACACTTGCACTAGACTGTGTTTCTGGGCTGGGATGTTGCTAAATCAGAACAAGGGGTTATTTCAATTTCTGCAATTATATGATTTGGTTACCCTCTGTGCTCTGTGAAATTGATGGCGGCATATTGTTCTGGTTCTACTCCCTCTAGTGAACCAGCAGGAGGCCTTCCTAGTCCTCCAGATTGGGAGGATGACAATGCAGAGGTAAGGATCAACACGTTGTTATCCTTTCTGTTTTGTGGGAGGGGAGGGGACAGAAGGGGAGCTGCACAACTCAGTTGTCTGAGGTGGATGCTACGGGCAGCTGGCTGGAAGCACAGCCCTTGCTGGGAAGCTCCAACTTGCACGTTCCTCCAAGTCCTTTCTTGATGGCGTCTGTAGAGGGAGAAGCCATTGCCAGGATGGCTGTGACACATCTCTGTGTTCCTTGTAGATCTAATGATGACTGATAGAATTATTTACTCCCAAATCTCTGTTGTGGTTTCCATTCTTCAGCAGCTGTTCATCTAACGTGAAGTGTTTAGGGTTATTACAGCAGAACTTGCCAGTTTGAGGGAGAACCAGGGAAAGAAACAGCTCCAGGTCAAATGGAAATAGGGGACAGGAACAGGGGAGGAGGGAAGAGGGTGTTCCTGTGGTTCGTTAAGCTGCCTCTGTTTCTACCCAGTTGCAGCAGTGAGTGCACAATCAGCAGCTCCCACTTCTTTGTTTTCAGGGCAGCAGCTCTTTGTGCTACTGCTTTGAATGCTCTTAACCAAACTGAGAGGGTGATACCCAACACTTCTTCACCTGCTCTGCTTTAAGTGCTTTCTGAGCAGAGGGTTGCATGCAGCACAGGGGGGCTCAACCAAGCTAACTGTATCTTCTTTTCTCTCCCTTCCCATGTGCAATGATGGAAGCTTCCTGCAGGTGAGTTGATGTTTTACAGTTGGTCATGGAATTGTCCTAAATGTAATGTTACTTCTTAGTTTTTTCATTTTTCTAGAAACTCAAGCAGCAGAGATTGAAACTGCCTTTAGCAAAAGGCAAAGGGCAGGGCTTTAACAGAGCAATAGAGCAAATATTTTGTGTTGGTTCATAGCAGAATTGTCACAATATGTGGAAGGGTTCAGCCTTAGTATTAGGGAAAGTAGTTTAAGATGGTCTTTAACCCAGCTGAATAGAGGAAAATAGGAACCATTAGTGACTATTTATTTAACTCGGTTAAAATATAGCTCTATGGAGAGAAAGAATAGTAGATGTAACTTCTGAAAATTAAATTGCAGTGTGTGGACGAGAAAGGAGAAATGTTCCGCTGAACAACCAGGAACAGGTGGATGGCTCTGGTAACCCAACAGGAGCCAACGATGCACCTGTGGCTGGCCCAGCCCCTGCAGGACAGGGATCAGAGGAGGAGGACACTGCAGATTCGGAGTACGTGCGGCTCTTGCCCTACCAAACACGGAACTTTGTGCCTTTGTTTCTTTTCTGCGTAGGACTAAGTGATACTGCTATGCCTGGTTTATCTTTGAAGCCTCCCCATCCTCTGCTTATTTCCTGTCTTCTCCCAAGTTGCATGATGATCAAATGATACCATTTGCACTTCTTTGCTTTTTCTGACAAGCTCTAGTATCAATCTTAGATATGGAAATACTGCCATTGTTATCAATGAGGCTTGGCATCATGGGGCCAGCAGGCTGCAGCCAGGCAAACTGCAGCAGAGATTCCCTGCTGGAATGGTGCCAGCTGGCTGCTGTTCTCCTGGAGCTGGAGCCCTTCTCCCCAGGGTGGCCTTGCACACGGGCAGTTGTAGAGGTCACGCTTCTATGGCCAGTGCTGGTTGCCACCAGCCGTGATTCCTTTGCTTCTGTGATGGAGACCTTGTAGTTCAAGTTGGGTGCCTGCACAATAAAATCCTCATTCTGCAGAGAAACAGGAAAGCTCTGCTGTAGGAGCACTCATCAGTAAAAGGAAAATGCAATGCATTAGACTGATTCAATCAAACAAGGGGTCTGTGTCACTAGGGAAGACAAAGACATGACAATTATGGTAGAAGCTTTTCTAAAGTGGTTTTTTGGGGTCGGAGGGAAAACACAGGCTTTAATGAAGCTGGTGTGCTCTGAGCCTTTTGGAAAGGCAGTGAAGGAGAGAACCTGAGCATGGAACTTTGAGGTGTCAGGTCTTAAATAGGCCACCTAAAGGGCTTCTACTATTCTAAACCATACTGCATTTTGCCAGTGAATTTGTAGATGTTTAAGTTTGGTTGTTAAGTCTCTAGGTGAACAAATCCCACCACTAGGTTAATATAAAAAAGGAATACTTTGTTCTTGCAGTCTCAAGCTTCTGAGTTACTGAATGTAACCGCTCTGTATAGGTAAGGCTGAAAGAGCTCAGGGCTGCAGCAATTAACGCTGACTAAAGGCTCCTTCCTGGGGCTGGATCTTGCCAGAGCCAGGCAACAATTCTGTCGTTTAGAACTGGGTCCTGGAATGAATATTCTGGGCTGAATAGTTCCCAGAGGACTGGGATGTGGCTGGATCCCAGCTGGATGTGGTAGTTACAAGCTGTTACTGGTGACCTGCTGGAAGTCAGTATTGTCACACACAAACTGGCCATGCTAGACACTGCTGTTCCTTCAAATCCCATGGCCGGGTGACTGACTGCACCTTTCTTCTGGTCAAAACCAGGAAAACTCTTCCCCCCAACTCCACACTACATGCCACAGAGTTATAGACAGCAGGGTTATTCAAAGGAAACCTGTCATGGCTAGTCAGTGCAGTTGCATGATTATGTGAGATTTTATGTATCAATAAACATTGAAGTGTGGTGATACTAACAGCTGCACATTCCTTCTGGTTCACTTCCCTCTAGTGCCCAGCAAGGAGTTGTCATTAGGTGTCCAATTTGCTGGGATTTTTACTCAGAGGTAAGGATCCACCTGTAGTCATCCTTTCTGCCTTGTGGGAGGAGGAGGAGGAAGCCAGAAGGGGAGCTGCACAAGTCAGCTGGCTGACGTGGGATGCTGTGGGCAGCTGGCTGGAAGCACAGCCCTTGCTGGGAAGCTCCCCAAGTCACCTCTTGGTGGTGAACGTAGAGGGAGAAGCCCTTGCCGAGATGGCACTGGCAGAGCTGTGGGGCCCTCATTATTCTGATCCCAGTCTCATTTGCCTGGTGCCAATGGAGCAGCAAACTCAAATTCTTTCGTCCCAATGCATGTTGTGGTTTTCTTTCTTTCAGATTATGCACTGTGGACGACAGCTTGTGGCAACCACGTGTGGCCATGTGTTCTGCAGTGGATGCCTCCCTAATGCCCTGGAGACTACTTACGTGTGCCCAACCTGCAGGGAGTACCTCTGGCCAGATGAATACCATCCCATTTATTTATGAGTGCTTTGCTTTCTCTGGACAGACTCATACTGATCTTAGACAATAGGCAATGTAGAGACTTGTTTGTTTAGGTATATAGTTCTTCCTGTGTAGAGTTTCATTTTTTGTTGAATTCAATTAGAAATAAAGTTTTGGTTGATTTAAATACAGTCGGTCTGCTCTTCCGTGCTGACAGACTCTGCTGAGAGACAGAGATGTTGGAGAGGTGGAAGTAAGGCTCTTGGTTTGAGCAGTCAGCAGCTCATTCTTTTCATCACACTGTAGTCATTGATTTGGGGGAAAGGTGCTAAAGCCATAAGCTTTGTAGTTCTTGTGGCCAGCGTGTGTTGTACGGGGAAAAAGAAACCGGCCCTGCTTGGGGTGTGAGGGGTTCCATTTCTCAGGCCAGACTCTGGTGGACGCTTTGGTGAAAATGTCGGGATTCCATTGCTCAGAAGGTGGAAAGAGGAGCAGGTTGTGCACACGTCCAAAGAAAGCATTTTGTTTTGGGAATAACTGGCACATAAACAAACTGCTGCATTTAGTGTTGTAAGGTTTCATTAGAATTACAGTCTGGAGGCTTTTGAATGGATGGAGTTGGTTACTGACTTGGAGCTGTTAGCAGTACAACTGTGTGGTAGCTCCAGTGCCTTCAATTACGGCACTATAATCCTAAGTTACCTTGAAAAGAAATGCAATTATCCAGAATTATAATAACTGGATGTAAGAAAGGAAAGAAAACTACTTCTGTTTTATGAAAGTAATAAAGAGGCAAGGGCAGATCTCAGGTATACAATGCAACAGTAACTTCATTGTGCCATGAAAAAGAAAATTCAGATGACCAAACTGAGCTGAGGTCCTCTGTGTGTTAAAGTTTGTCATCTGTGTGGATATATATCCTTAATTTTGGTTTTTCATTTTTTTTTCTTTATTGTGTTATTTATCTGCTTCCTCAGTCATAGTTCAAGGTGTCTTAGAACTGCCATATTTAGGCAGAGGTAGTAATAAAAAAGGTTAATGGTACCCTCTAATTTTTATGTGGCTTGATCTTAATAAAAAAAATGAAAACATTAGTATTAGCCTGATAAAGAGATCTTCTGATTTTCGTTTTTAGTGAAATCTACTTGAGATGTCAAAATTACTCCAAGATAATCCTTTAACAGACACATATAAAATGATTTAGCAAAGGATGGCCATAAATATTAGACCGATGTTTTCTGTTTCTGATTGTTGCTAGACTTCTAGATACTTGGTGGATGCAATGACATTAAGCAGAAATGTCTTTTTAAGTAGCAGTATTCCTAGGTGACATGCCATGCCAGGTATTCTGAATAATGAGAAGAGCATTTAAAGAAACCATTTATGGTCAGGTAAGTTTGATCCTCAGTAACCTGCAACAAAATGGCAGTCAGCTGATTTTATAATACATTTAACCCAAACTTAGTTTGGCTCAAAACCATCAGCTGTGGCAATTTTCTTTTAAAATTTTGGTTTAGGATTAGTAATTAACCCTCTCAATGGGTATATATATAAAAAAATTTTTAGAAGTATTGATCTAGGAAAGCATTGATTAGCAAAAGGTAGCAATGGTTGAAGCAGTGGTTTTGGTCTTGGTGCATAGTTGTCAGCAGACGGAAAACACATTTTCAGCTCATTCCATCATTGGTCTGTAGGCATAGAGGAACTGGAGTTTTTTGAGCTTTCGAAGCCCAGACCAGAGAAACAGCTTATTTGCATTGTTCATTTCTCATAATCTGTGCTTTGGGTCTCATACAAGGTGCTTAATTATTCATCTATTAAATGTATATTTGGAATTGCTTTAGCATCTTAGCATTTTTATTCAAAGCGTAACATCTCCTTTAGGTTTTTCTAAAACAATGGAAAAATTGGAAAAGTAATCCCCACCCATTCTTCAACACTCAATATGTTGTCAATTACTCAAAAGGATGAATTGTGATAACAGAGAAATTTCTGTAAGAAATGAGTCTCCTCATGCAGAGCATGAGCTGAACATGTGCTTGTGCTCTCCACAGCACCGCATCGATTTCCACCATTCTGCCGACACCGCAGAGCACCCAACGGGAACAGGGCCTGAGGGGCATCCCTGGATGTGGCAGGGCTGAGACAGGTTCCCTGCTGCTCTCAGGATCCCCAGACCATCCCTGTGGACACAGGCCCCATGGCAGACTGGCTGGAAGGAAAAGGGAATATTAATGCTGCTTTTTCTGCTGTGTCACTTTCACAGCAGAGCAGGGCCTCAGGAGGAAGGTGCTGTCCCCAGGAGCAGAGCAAACCTCCTCAACCCTGTGTTGGGAATTCCTGCTAGAGCAGTAGTTGGACACCTGAAAATGCCAAGACTTTGGAGACTTGAACTAAGGATCTGAACTGTTAGAGTTTCAACAGTTTGGGACAACCTTTCAACAACCTTTGATTGTGTTTTAATTGCTGTTTACTAGAGTTAAACACTCCCATAAGTGTTAAAACAGCAGTAGACAAATCATCCTGGAGGGGCGGGGGGGTGAAGGAAGGGTTTAAATTTCCTTTATCCTTGGGGAGGAGTGTTCTGGTGGGGTTTCTTTAGGCACAGGAAGGCTCCAGTGGCGCTCAGACTCCTCAGGCTGAAGGCGGCGGGAGGTGCAGCTCTGGCCCTCTGTGCCCCGTGAGGCTCCATGTGCAGAGCTGTGCCTGGCGGTGCCCAGCAGCAGCAGGATGTGCCTGTGGAGCAGGGCCGGAGGGGCCGTGGGGATGTGCGGAGGCCTGGAGCCCCTGTCCTGTGCAGCCAGGCTGGCAGAGCCGGGGCTGAGCAGCCTGGAGGGGAGCAGGGCCCGAGGAGGCCTCCCTGCGGCCTCCCGATGCCTGAAGGGGGCAGAGAGGCACGGGGGAAGGGGAAGGGCTTGGGACCAGAACGGGGGAGATTGGGACCAGATGTTCGGAAGCACCGTGAGGGTGGGGAGACCTTGGAACGGGCTGCCCAGAGAAGCTGTGGGTGCCCCGTGCCTGGAACGTTCCAGGCCAGGCTGGACAGGGCCCTGAGCACCCTGATCTAGTGGGTGGCAGCAGCACCGGGTGATGGTTGAGGTGCCTCCGTGGCATGCTGGAACTCCATGGGTGAGCAAAGCGGACACCTGTTCCCTGGGCATGGAATGTTGGCCCCGGTTGCCAGGGGCACTCCCGCTCCCAAGGTTCTGTTGGCACGGAGTCTGTTGAGCCAGTTGACGGGTTCTCTGCTGCGCAGCAGACGTGGAGCATCCGTCTTCTCCGTCCCGCTTGCGAACAGAGAGCGATTTGGCGACACTTGCGAGCCAAACTCTGGACTGACTGCAGAGGTGAGTGCAGACTGTTCTGGAAAAGGCTTCTGATGCTGAGCGGCTGGGCTGGGCTGCAGCATGGGCTGCAGGGGGGCTCAAGTGCCAAAGGCGTGGACTCCCCCTCTAGCTTTGGACTGGAGGCTTGGGAAGGGGAGCCTTACGGCATGGGGGTGTTCAAGAAAAGTGGCATTCCAAATAGATAATTTCCCCTCTACTTTTCTGATAGGTTTGCAAGAGCAGTTTTCTGTATCTCCAAAAATTCTGCAGTGGGCTACCTAAAGGAACCAAAGGGATTGATCACATCCCTGACATTCCTTTGTGGGTGTTTGTCCCACTTACTTTGGCGCTGGTTTTTGATCACAAAACACCATGAGCTCAGTAAGTACTTTGCTACTCAATACAAATCTGTATCACTGTCCTCTCCTTCTGATTCCGACTAGCTCCAGGGAGAAGGAGGGGAGTGATAAGGTCCTTAAGATCTCCAGGCAGTGGCTGCACGGCTGAGGATTGGTAAAGGATTGCACAGGACCAGCGTGCTGGCAATTCCGGACCAACTTTATTATCCAAAGGGAACCAGGCTACACAGGCCAGGGACAGAGGCTTGCACAGCCTTTTTGATCAGGTGTGGTACAGACAAGAGGATACATTCTTGGGCCAATCACATAACATAAGGGGAGGAGGAAGGGAATAACAGGCATAGGGATGAACTAATCAGGGCATAACAGGGGAGTGGCTGGGACGAGCCAGCATATGAAACATCAAACTGGGGAGAACATTCTAGAAAGCTGGGCTTCGTTTTGGGGGATGGAAAAACAGTGGGAGTGGGGTAAAGTAACTCTTTTAACTGAGTGACACCAGGACAAAACCATTAACAGGGAGAAAATGGATAAACCATTTAAATAGATTACCACAAATCTGATTCTTGAAACGTTTTCCAGCGTACTTCTAGAAGGGATTTCAAGAGTTAGTAGCAAATGCACATGAGCAGAAACCTTTGAAAACTTCATGTAACTTGATGTTCTGGAATATGGAAGGTTTTGAATCTCTGTGGGTGTTGGCAGTAGTCCAAAAATGCCTACAGTGTGAGCCGCAACCTGATAGAATTGTGAACTGCTGTCCTGATTCTCAAGCCACTGGGACAGGCTCTTTCTTGGTGAGGCGGCTTGTCAGAGATCAGGGGTGATGTCTGTTCCCTGCAGTCGTGTGCTCAGGTGGGAATGGCCTGTAGCAGCATTGGATGCATATTGCAGCCTGTGCAGGAGTGTTTCCTGTATGCGTGTGTGCTGTCACTGGTGTTGCAGAGAACAAGGGCCGTGTTAATCTTACTGCCACAGGAAATGCTAAGGCTTTGCTCTCTCTCAGCGCCAGCGAAAGCGCCCTGGAGGAGCAGTTGATTCCGGACCAGCTCAGAAGCGGAGCAGGCTGCTGCCCTCCAGCGCGGCTGCAACTTCGCACACACGGCCAAGAGACCTTGAGCCAAGTGGCACCGCTGCTCTGGAGCCTGGTAAGAACAGAAACTGCTTCTGGGCGTGAGGACCTGCTGGCCATGTGCTCTTGCCACTTGCCAGGCCCTTTAGCAGGGAGGAAGGGAAAGCCTGGGCTTGAGGGAGAGCCTGGTATGGCATCCCTACACAACAAGCCTTGTGACAACTGTTTTGCTTTGTTACTGAGCTGGATACACTGGCTGCTAGTGGGGGGTGAGGTGTGTAGCAAAGGTCCTCAAGTGCTGCTCAAACACCTGAATGTGTGTTCTGATAAGCTGGCAGTCACTGCAGCTGCCACAGTGAAGGGTGGCAAGCTGAGTTTGGGAAGTGCCAAGCTGGACAAAGAGAAAGAAAATTTGTCATCAACTGTGGCCCATCCTTCAGGGGAAGATGTACAGCATGGTACTATAAAATTAGGATTCCCTGTAGTCGTTGGTTGTTTTTTTTTCTCCAGTGTGTTAAACATTCCCCTATGTGAGATGAATCATCTATTAATGTGAACCTCCCATAAGCTGGTTCATCCAGCAGAATCTGTGAGGAGTTAAGCTGCTCTTCCTCTTGTGCTGCCCCTTCTGAGGACAGGGCTAGCAATGCTCCCTTTGGATGGCTGAGGCCAAAGCTTGACTGGAATGTTGGACACATTCCTGAAACAGAGAGACCTAGGGCATAGTGCATCCAATCACAGCCTTTTCCACTGTGGCAGCCCATTCCATTCCTCTGCAGTCTCTGATCTTGATTCTAACATTCTGTTTTTCACCTGGTGCAGAATTCATAGATCTCACAGTCAATGAAGTCATAGATCTCACAGGCAAATCTTCTGAGCCTGAGGTCATCATTATCAGTGATGATGAGTCTGCTGTGGTAAGTAGTGATGGGCACACTTCTCTCAATCTTGCAGTCAAATTAGTTTGAGCTCCCGGCCCTGTCTTCTGGCATCCAACTCTCTCTCTGAGTATCCCTTGCAGAGGGGTGGAGAGTAATCTGAAAGAGGTTGTTGGTTCAGTGATGTAAAGAAAAAGCAAGGGAGAGGACAGGAAGTCTTTGACTTCCCCCGTAAGAAGTGTTTTCACTGCAACATCAGTTCAAGGTACCCCTGTCACTGAGGTGCCAATCACAACTGCAGCTGACTGGGGTACAAAGTAGTTGCATTTTTGTTACTCCAGGAAGTCTTTAAAAAGTCACTATTTTTTCTTTTCATTTCCCCTGCACTTGGAAAATATAGTTCTCCATCCAGCCCAAAGTGTAGTTTATGCCATCAGTTTGGGGATGCCACTGCTGCCAAGCAAAGCAGAATATGCAGCAGGCGTAGCATCAAGGGGACCTCCTGACAGCACTATTCCTGAGCCTTTGCAAAGGAAAGGCCTCAAACTTTACAACAGAGCCTTCATGACCCAGCTCCAATTCCATCAAAAGCAAGAGTGGGTTTGGGTTTGGGGTTCTCTCTTTAGCAACTGTTAATGTAATACAAAATATTTTTGGATACCTCAGTGACTTTGCTTGTTTGGGGGAGAAAGAGGGAAAGAAACAGCTGCAGGCCCATAGCCAATGGAAAAGTGGAATGGTGGAGCAGAAGTCATTGGTGTTGCAGAGAACAAGGGCCGTGTTAATCTTACTGCCACAGGAAATGCTAAGGCTTTGCTCTCTCTCAGCGCCAGCGAAAGCGCCCTGGAGGAGCAGTTGATTCCGGACCAGCTCAGAAGCGGAGCAGGCTGCTGCCCTCCAGCGCGGCTGCAACTTCGCACACACGGCCAAGAGACCTTGAGCCAAGTGGCACCGCTGCTCTGGAGCCTGGTAAGAACAGAAACTGCTTCTGGGCGTGAGGACCTGCTGGCCATGTGCTCTTGCCACTTGCCAGGCCCTTTAGCAGGGAGGAAGGGAAAGCCTGGGCTTGAGGGAGAGCCTGGTATGGCATCCCTACACAACAAGCCTTGTGACAACTGTTTTGTTTGTTACTGAGCTGGATACACTGGCTGCTAGTGGGGGGTGAGGTGTGTAGCAAAGGTCCTCAAGTGCTGCTCAAACACCTGAATGTGTGTTCTGATAAGCTGGCAGTCACTGCAGTTGCCACAGTGAAGGGTGGCAAGCTGAGTTGGGGATGTGCCAAGCTGGACAAAGAGAAAGAAAATTTGTCATCAGCTGTGGCCCATCCTTCAGGGGAAGATGTACAGCATGGTACTATAAAATTAGGATCCCCTGTAGTGTTGGTTGCTTTTTTTTTCTCCAGTGTGTTAAACATTCCCTTATGTGAGATGAATCATCTATTGATGTGAACCTCCCATAAGCTGATTCATCCAGCAGAATCTGTGAGGAGCTGTGATGCTCTTCCTCTTGTGCTGCCCCTTCTGAGGACAGGACTGGCAATGCTCCCTTTGGATGGCTGAGGCCAAAGCTTGACTGGAATGTTGGACACATTCCTGAAACAGAGAGACCTAGGGCATAGTGCATCCAATCACAGCCTGTTCCACTGTGGCAGCCCATTCCATTCCTCTGCAGTCTCTGATCTTGATTCTAACATTCTGTTTTTCACCTGGTGCAGAATTCATAGATCTCACAGTCAATGAAGTCATAGATCTCACAGGCAAATCTTCTGAGCCTGAGGTCATCATTATCAGTGATGATGAGTCTGCTGTGGTAAGTAGTGACAGGCACACAAACTAGTTGTATATTTGTTAATCCAGGAAGTCTTTAAAAAGTCACTGTTTTTTCTTTTCATTTCCCCTCCAATGGGAAAGAATACTTCTCCATCCAGCCCAAAGTGTAGTTTATCCCGTCAGTTTGGGGATGCCACTGCTGCCAAGCAAAGCAGAATATGCAGCAGGCGTAGCATCAAGGGGACCTCCTGACAGCACTATTCCTGAGCCTTTGCAAAGGAAAGGCCTCAAACTTTACAACAGAGCCTTCATGACCCAGCTCCAATTCCGTCAAAAGCAAGAGTGGGTTTGGGGTTCTCTCTTTAGCAACTGTTAATGTAATACACAATATTTTTGGATACCACAGTGAATTTGCTTGTTTGGGGGAGAAAGAGGGAAAGAAACAGCTGCAGGCCCAAAGGCAATGGGAAAATGGAATGGGGGAGCAGAAAGCAGTGTGTTCAGGTGGTTCCTAAGAGCTTCCATTTCTACCCCATTGCAGGACAGGGAGCAGAGCCAGCAGCCACCTGTTTCCAGTGCATCAGAGAATTCAGCCGAACCACTGGCAAGGGATGATGCAGAAGATTTTTTGCTAATTGTTTTGGATGGGTATGTGACAGATAAATTGACTCTCTAAACTTGGATTTCTGATACATAACAGAAAGAGTTTTTTGCCAAACTTTTGTTTTCTGCTTGATTCTGTGCCAGAACTCCAGGATTGGAATAGAGTGGTCTGTCTGGAAAAGTAATAATAAAAACAACAACAACTATGACGGAACAAAAAAAGAACACCACAAAAAAGCCAACCTGCAAAATCCAGCAGAAACCTTTCTCCTCTGTTCATAAAGCCATTGATCAGAATGGCTTCATACACACTGAAATGCTTGCAGTACATCAAAGTTCTTGGAATGATTGTGTTGTTGGGATGGGATATTGCAAAATCAGAGTAAGGGATGCTGCAATTACTGACAGTTTGTGTCCTGGTAACTCTTGGTTCACAGTGAAATTAATGGCTGCATGTTCTTTCTGGTTCTGTTCTCTCTAGTCCATGGCCAGCAGGTCCTGCTAGACCTCCTAGCAGTGAGGCTGAGGACTCTGAGGTGAGGATCCACATGTTCTTGTCCTTTCTGCTTTGTGGAAGGGGAGGGGACAGAGGAGGAGCTGAACATCTCAGCTGTGTCCAGTGGGGTGGTACAGGCAGCTGTCTGGAAGCACAGCCCTTGCTGGGAAGCTCCAGCTTGCACATTCCACTTAGTCCCTCCTTGGTGGTATCCATAGAGAGAGAAACCCTTGGCAGGATGTCTGTGGCACGTCTGTGTGTTCCTTGGAGTTCTAGCACGGAGTGACAGACTGCACATTCTCCAAGTTCAGTTTGCCTGGCGCCAATAGAGCAGCAAACTGGAATTCTTTGCTCTTAATGCCTGTTGGGGTTTCCGTTTTTCAGCTGTTCATCCAACATGAAATGTTTAGGGCTATGCCTGCAGAAGTTTCACTTTCCAGGAAAAACATTGGAAAGAAAAGGTTCTAGCCCAAATCCAGTCAGGGAGCTGAAACAGTGAAATAGGGCAGAGTTGTTTTGAGTGGTTCCTAATCTGTTTTTATCTTTACCCCACTGCAGGACAGGGAGCAGAACCAGCAGCCATCACATCTTTCCAGATCAGCAGAGAATTCAGCTGGGCCACTGACAACTCCTGACGAAGAGGAACCAAGACATGATGGGTATGTAATAGTAAAATGTCTCTCTAGATTCTAATTTCTGATATATGGTAGGAACAGGTTTTTGCCAAGCTTCTGCGTTCTCCTAAAGTCTGCGCAGAAACTTTAGACCGGGAAAATAGCGGCCTGTCTGGCAGACAAGTAAGTAAAAGTATCCAAAAAAATTTGTAGCCAAATCCAGCTGAAACCTTTTCTTTATCTTTTCCTTTTTCCTTTTCCTTTTTCTTTTTCTTTTTTTATTATCTTTATCTTTATCTTTATCTTTATCTTTATCTTTATCTTTATCTTTATCTTTATCTTTATCTTTATCTTTATCTTTATCTTTATCTTTATCTTTATCTTTATCTTTATCTTTATCTTTATCTTTATCTTTATCTTTATCTTTATCTTTATCTTTATCTTTATCTTTTCCTTTCCCTTCCCCTACCCTCCTCATTTGATCCCGCCCTCCCCTTCCCCTTTCCCAACCTCTCTATTCCGAACCTCTCCTTTCCTTTCCGAACCTCTCTTCTCTGAACCTCTCCTCTCTGAACCTCTCCTCTCCGAACCGAACCTCAAATCTCCTCGAATCTCCTCTCCTCGGATCTCCTCTCCTCGAATCTGCTCTCCTCTCCTCTTCTCCTCTCTCCTCTCTCCTCTTCTCCTCTCTCCTCTCTCCTCTCTCCTCTCTCCTTCTCCTTCTCCTTCTCCTTCTCCTTCTCCTTCTCCTTCTCCTTCTCCTTCTCCTTCTCCTTCTCCTTCTCCTTCTCCTTCTCCTTCTCCTTCTCCTTCTCCTTCTCCTTCTCCTTCTCCTTCTCCTTCTCCTTCTCCTTCTCCTTCTCCTTCTCCTTCTCCTTCTCCTTCTCCTCCTTCCCTCTCCCCCTCCCTGTCCCCCTCCTCTCTCCTCTTTCCCGTCCCCTTTCCGTACCCCTCTCCTCAAATCTCCTCTCATCGAATCTCCTCTCATCGAATCTCCTCTCCTCTTCTCAGGAAATCATGGTTGAATATTTATAGACAGTGTGGCTTGATACATGCTGAAATGCTTGCAGTACATAGCAGCTCAGGGAACAAGTGTGATGTAGGACTGAGATGTTTCTTAATCAGAATAGATGTTATGTGTTGGTAACTCGCTGTCTCTATTGAAATTATTTGCTCCAAGTTCAAATGGCTGCATGTTCTTTCTGGTTCTGATCTCTGTTAGTGCACAGCCAGCAGGTCCTGCTAGTACTCCAACTAGCGAGGATGAGGACACAGAGGTGCAGGACAGCGAGCAGAGCCAGCAGTACCCACTTGGTTCCAGAGAGGCAGAGAATTCAGCTGAGCTAGGGACGAGTGACAGTGAAGAGGAACCAAGAGATAACAATGAGTATGTGACAGATGAAGCATCTCTCCAAAGTGTAATTTCTGTTGTACTGTAGACACAGGTTTTTGCCAATCTTTTGGGTTCTACTTGATTCTGTTTGGCAAACTCTGACTTGAACTATAGTGGCCTGTCTGGAAGGGAACTAGTGGGGATGAAACCCCTAAGAACCAGCAAAATCCAGGAGAAACCTTTCTTCTCCATTGAGGAAGTCAATATGGAATGTTTCTTACATTATGGATTGCAATACACTGAAATGCTTGCAGTACATAAAAGCTCGTGCACTGAGTGTGTTTGTGGGCTGGGATGTTTCTAAATTAGAATAAGAGGTTGTTTAAATTTCTGCAATTTTATGTCTTGGTAACGCTCTGTGCACTGTGAAATTAATCTGCATGTTCTTTTAGTTCTGTTAGCTCTAGTGAATGGCCAGACCGTTTTGAGAGCCCTCGGACGTCGCAGGATGACATTACAGATGTGAGGATCATGCTCTTATCACATGTTTTTGTACTTTCTGTTTTGTGGGAGGGGAGGGGACAGAGGACAAACTGCACAATTCAGTTGTCTCCGCTGCTACGGGCAGCTGGCTGGAAGCACAGCCCTTGCTGGGAAGCTCCAACTTGCACGTCCCTCCAAGTCCATCCTTGATGGCGTCTGTAGAGAGAGAAGCCGTTGCCAGGATGGCTGTGACACATCTCTGTGTTCCTTGTATATCTAATGTTGACTGATAGAATTATTTACTCCCAAATCTCTGTTGTTGTTTCCATTCTTCAGCAGCTGTTCATCTAACGTGAAGTGTTTAGGGTTATTACAGCAGAACTTGCCAGTTTGAGGGAGAACCAGGGAAAGAAACAGCTCCAGGTCAAATGGAAATAGGGGACAGGAACAGGGGAGGAGGCAGGAGGGTGTTCCTGTGGTTCGTTAAGCTGCCTCTGTTTCTACCCAGTTGCAGCAGTGAGTGCACAATCAGCAGCTCCCACTTCTTTGTTTTCAGGGCAGCAGCTCTTTGTGCTACTGCTTTGAATGCTCTTAACCAAACTGAGAGGGTGATACCCAACACTTCTTCAGCTGCTCTGCTTTAAGTGTTTTCTGGGCAGAGGGTTGCATGCAGCACAGGGGGGCTCAACCAAGCTAACTGTATCTTCTCTCCCTTCCCATGTGCAATGATGGAAGCTTGCTGAAGGTGAGTTGATGTTTTACAGTTGGTAATGGAATTGTCCTAAATGTAATGTTACTTCTTAGTTTTTTCATTTTTCTAGAAACTCAAGCAGCAGAGATTGAAACTGCCTTTAGCAAAAGGCAAAGGGCAGGGCTTTAACAGAGCAATAGAGCAAATATTTTGTGTTGGTTCGTAGCAGAATTGTCACAATATGTGGAAGGGTTCAGCCTTAGTATTAGGGAAAGTAGTTTAAGATGGTCTTTAACCCAGCTGAATAGAGTCCATTTAAAATAGGAACCATTAGTGACTATTTATTTAACTCGGTTAAAATATAGCTCTATGGAGAGAAAGAATAGTAGATGTAACTTCTGAAAATTAAATTGCAGTGTGTGGACGAGAAAGGAGAAATGTTCCGCTGAACAACCAGGAACAGGTGGATGGCTCTGGTAACCCAACAGGAGCCAACGATGCACCTGTGGCTGGCCCAGCCCCTGCAGGACAGGGATCAGAGGAGGAGGACACTGCAGATTCGGAGTACGTGCGGCTCTTGCCCTACCAAACACGGAACTTTGTGCCTTTGTTTCTTTTCTGCGTAGGACTAAGTGATACTGCTATGCCTGGTTTATCTTTGAAGCCTCCCCATTCTCTACTTATTTCTTGTCTTCTCCCAAGTTGCATGATGATCAAATGATACCATTTGCACTTCTTTGCTTTTTCTGACAAGCTCTAGTATCAATCTTAGATATGGAAATACTGCCATTGTTATCAATGAGGCTTGGCATCATGGGGCCAGCAGGCTGCAGCCAGGCAAACTGCAGCAGAGATTCCCTGCTGGAATGGTGCCAGCTGGCTGCTGTTCTCCTGGAGCTGGAGCCCTTCTCCCCAGGGTGGCCTTGCACACGGGCAGTTGTAGAGGTCACGCTTCTATGGCCAGTGCTGGTTGCCACCAGCCGTGATTCCTTTGCTTCTGTGATGGAGACCTTGTAGTTCAAGTTGGGTGCCTGCACAATAAAATCCTCATTCTGCAGAGAAACAGGAAAGCTCTGCTGTAGGAGCACTCATCAGTAAAAGGAAAATGCAATGCATTAGACTGATTCAATCAAACAAGGGGTCTGTGTCACTAGGGAAGACAAAGACATGACAATTATGGTAGAAGCTTTTCTAAAGTGGTTTTTTGGGGTCGGAGGGAAAACACAGGCTTTAATGAAGCTGGTGTGCTCTGAGCCTTTTGGAAAGGCAGTGAAGGAGAGAACCTGAGCATGGAACTTTGAGGTGTCAGGTCTTAAATAGGCCACCTAAAGGGCTTCTACTATTCTAAACCATACTGCATTTTGCCAGTGAATTTGTAGATGTTTAAGTTTGGTTGTTAAGTCTCTAGGTGAACAAATCCCACCACTAGGTTAATATAAAAAAGGAATACTTTGTTCTTGCAGTCTCAAGCTTCTGAGTTACTGAATGTAACCGCTCTGTATAGGTAAGGCTGAAAGAGCTCAGGGCTGCAGCAATTAACGCTGACTAAAGGCTCCTTCCTGGGGCTGGATCTTGCCAGAGCCAGGCAACAATTCTGTCGTTTAGAACTGGGTCCTGGAATGAATATTCTGGGCTGAATAGTTCCCAGAGGACTGGGATGTGGCTGGATCCCAGCTGGATGTGGTAGTTACAAGCTGTTACTGGTGACCTGCTGGAAGTCAGTATTGTCACACACAAACTGGCCATGCTAGACACTGCTGTTCCTTCAAATCCCATGGCCGGGTGACTGACTGCACCTTTCTTCTGGTCAAAACCAGGAAAACTCTTCCCCCCAACTCCACACTACATGCCGCAGAGTTAAAGACAGCAGGGTTATTCAAAGGAAACCTGTCATGGCTAGTCAGTGCAGTTGCATGATTATGTGAGATTTTATGTATCCATAAACATTGAAGTGTGGTGATACTAACAGCTGCACATTCCTTCTGGTTCACTTCCCTCTAGTGCCCAGCAAGGAGTTGTCATTAGGTGTCCAATTTGCTGGGATTTTTACTCAGAGGTAAGGATCCACCTGTAGTCATCCTTTCTGCCTTGTGGGAGGAGGAGGAGGAAGCCAGAAGGGGAGCTGCACAAGTCAGCTGGCTGACGTGGGATGCTGTGGGCAGCTGGCTGGAAGCACAGCCCTTGCTGGGAAGCTCCCCAAGTCACCTCTTGGTGGTGAACGTAGAGGGAGAAGCCCTTGCCGAGATGGCACTGGCAGAGCTGTGGGGCCCTCATTATTCTGATCCCAGTCTCATTTGCCTGGTGCCAATGGAGCAGCAAACTCAAATTCTTTCCTCCCAATGCATGTTGTGGTTTTCTTTCTTTCAGATTATGCACTGTGGACGACAGCTTGTGGCAACCACGTGTGGCCATGTGTTCTGCAGTGGATGCCTCCCTAATGCCCTGGAGACTACTTACGTGTGCCCAACCTGCAGGGAGTACCTCTGGCCAGATGAATACCATCCCATTTATTTATGAGTGCTTTGCTTTCTCCGGACAGACTCATATTGATCTTAGACAATAGGCAATGTAGAGACTTGTTTGTTTAGGTATATAGTTCTTCCTGTGTAGAGTTTAATTTTTTGTTGAATTCAATTAGAAATAAAGTTTTGGTTGATTTAAATACAGTCGGTCTGCTCTTCTGTGCTGGATTCTGCTGAGAGACAGAGATGTTGGAGAGGTGGAAGTAAGGCTCTTGGTTTGAGCAGTCAGCAGCTCATTCTTTTCATCACACTGTAGTCATTGATTTGGGGGAAAGGTGCTAAGGCCATAAGCTTTGTAGTTCTTGTGGCCAGCGTGTGTTGTACGGGGAAAAAGAAACCAGCCCTGCTTGGGGTGTGAGGGGTTCCATTTCTCAGGCCAGACTCTGGTGGACGCTTTGGTGAAAATGTCGGGATTCCATTGCTCAGAAGGTGGAAAGAGGAGCAGGTTGTGCACACGTCCAAAGAAAGCATTTTGCTTTGGGAATAACTGGCACATAAACAAACTGCTGCATTTAATGTTCTAAGGTTTCATTAGAATTACAGTCTGGAGGCTTTTGAATGGATGGAGTTGGTTACTGACTTGGAGCTGTTAGCAGTACAACTGTGTGGTAGCTCCAGTGCCTTCAATTACGGCACTATAATCCTAAGTTACCTTGAAAAGAAATGCAATTATCCAGAATTATAATAACTGGATGTAAGAAAGGAAAGAAAACTACTTCTGTTTTATGAAAGTAATAAAGAGGCAAGGGCAGATCTCAGGTATACAATGCAACAGTAACTTCATTGTGCCATGAAAAAGAAAATTCAGACGACCAAACTGAGCTGAGGTCCTCTGTGTGTTAAAGTTTGTCATCTGTGTGGATATATATCCCTAATTTTGGTTTTTCATTTTTGTCTTTATTGTGTTATTGCTTCCTCAGTCATAGTTCAAGGTGTCTTAGAACTGCCATATTTAGGCAGAGGTAGTAATAAAAAAGGTTAATGGTACCCTCTAATTTTTATGTGGCTTGATCTTAATAAAAAAAATGAAAACATTAGTATTAGCCTGATAAAGAGATCTTCTGATTTTCGTTTTTAGTGAAATCTACTTGAGATGTCAAAATTACTCCAAGATAATCCTTTAATAGACACATATAAAATGATTTAGCAAAGGATGGCCATAAATATTAGACCGATGTTTTCTGTTTCTGATTTTTGCTAGACTTCTAGATACTTGGTGGATGCAATGACATTAAGCAGAAATGTCTTTTTAAGTAGCAGTATTCCTAGGTGACATGCCATGCCAGGTATTCTGAATAATGAGAAGAGCATTTAAAGAAACCATTTATGGTCAGGTAAGTTTGATCCTCAGTAACCTGCAACAAAATGGCAGTCAGCTGATTTTATAATACATTTAACCCAAACTTAGTTTGGCTCAAAACCATCAGCTGTGGCAATTTTCTTTTAAAATTTTGGTTTAGGATTAGTAATTAACCCTCTCAATGAGTGTATATATATAAAAAAATTTTTAGAAGTATTGATCTAGGAAAGCATTGATTAGCAAAAGGTAGCAATGGTTGAAGCAGAGGTTTTGGTCTTGGTGCATAGTTGTCAGCAGACGGAAAACACATTTTCAGCTCATTCCATCATTGGTCTGTAGGCATAGAGGAACTGGAGTTTTTTGAGCTTTCGAAGCCCAGACCAGAGAAAGAGCTTATTTGCATTGTTCATTTCTCATAATCTGTGCTTTGGGTCTCATACAAGGTGCTTAATTATTCATCTATTAAATGTATATTTGGAATTGCTTTAGCATCTTAGCATTTTTATTCAAAGCGTAACATCTCCTTTAGGTTTTTCTAAAACAATGGAAAAATTGGAAAAGTAATCCCCACCCATTCTTCAACACTCAATATGTTGTCAATTACTCAAAAGGATGAATTGTGATAACAGAGAAATTTCTGTAAGAAATGAGTCTCCTCATGCAGAGCATGAGCTGAACATGTGCTTGTGCTCTCCACAGCACCGCATCGATTTCCACCATTCTGCCGACACCGCAGAGCACCCAACGGGAACAGGGCCTGAGGGGCATCCCTGGATGTGGCAGGGCTGAGACAGGTTCCCTGCTGCTCTCAGGATCCCCAGACCATCCCTGTGGACACAGGCCCCATGGCAGACTGGCTGGAAGGAAAAGGGAATATTAATGCTGCTTTTTCTGCTGCGTCACTTTCATGGCAGAGCAGGGCCTCAGGAGGAAGGTGCTGTCCCCAGGAGCAGAGCAAACCTCCTCAACCCTGTGTTGGGAATTCCTGCTAGAGGAGTAGTTGGACACCTGAAAATGCCAAGACTTTGGAGACTTGAACTAAGGATCTGAACTGTTAGAGTTTCAACAGTTTGGGAAAAAACCAACAACCTTTGATTGTGTTTTAATTGCTGTTTACTAGAGTTAAACACTCCCATAAGTGTTAAAACAGCAGTAGACAAATCATCCTGGAGGGGCGGGGGGGTGAAGGAAGGGTTTAAATTTCCTTTATCCTTGGGGAGGAGTGTTCTGGTGGGGTTTCTTTAGGCACAGGAAGGCTCCAGTGGCGCTCAGACTCCTCAGGCTGAAGGCGGCGGGAGGTGCAGCTCTGGCCCTCTGTGCCCCGTGAGGCTCCATGTGCAGAGCTGTGCCTGGCAGTGCCCAGCAGCAGCAGGATGTGCCTGTGGAGCAGGGCCGGAGGGGCCGTGGGGATGTGCGGAGGCCTGGAGCCCCTGTCCTGTGCAGCCAGGCTGGCAGAGCCGGGGCTGAGCAGCCTGGAGGGGAGCAGGGCCTGAGGAGGCCTCCCTGCGGCCTCCCGATGCCTGAAGGGGGCAGAGAGGCACGGGGGAAGGGGAAGGGCTTGGGACCAGAACGGGGAAGATTGGGACCAGATGTTCGGAAGCACCGTGAGGGTGGGGAGACCTTGGAACGGGCTGCCCAGAGAAGCTGTGGGTGCCCCGTGCCTGGAACGTTCCAGGCCAGGCTGGACAGGGCCCTGAGCACCCTGATCTAGTGGGTGGCAGCAGCACCGGGTGATGGTTGAGGTGCCTCCGTGGCGTGCTGGAACTCCATGGGTGAGCAAAGCGGACACCTGTTCCCTGGGCATGGAATGTTGGCCCCGGTTGCCAGGGGCACTCCCGCTCCCAAGGTTCTGTTGGCACGGAGTCTGTTGAGCCAGTTGACGGGTTCTCTGCTGCGCAGCAGACGTGGAGCATCCGTCTTCTCCGTCCCGCTTGCGAACAGAGAGCGATTTGGCGACACTTGCGAGCCAAACTCTGGACTGACTGCAGAGGTGAGTGCAGACTGTTCTGGAAAAGGCTTCTGATGCTGAGCGGCTGGGCTGGGCTACAGCATGGGCTGCAGGGGGGCTCAAGTGCCAAAGGTGTGGACTCCCCCTCTAGCTTTGGACTGGAACTGGAGGCTTGGGAAGGGGAGCCTTACGGCATGGGGGTGTTCAAGAAAAGTGGCATTCCAAATAGATAATTTCCCCTCTACTTTTCTGATAGGTTTGCAAGAGCAGTTTTCTGTATCTCCAAAAATTCTGCAGTGGGCTACCTAAAGGAACCAAAGGGACTGATCACATCCCTGACATTCCTTTGTGGGTGTTTGTCCCACTTACTTTGGCGCTGGTTTTTGATCACAAAACACCATGAGCTCAGTAAGTACTTTGCTACTCAATACAAATCTGTATCACTGTCCTCTCCTTCTGATTCCGACTAGCTCCAGGGAGAAGGAGGGGAGTGATAAGGTCCTTAAGATCTCCAGGCAGTGGCTGCACAGATGAGGATTGGCAAAGGATTGCACAGGACCAGCGTGCTGGCAATTCTGGACCAACTTTATTATCCAAAGGGAACCAGGCTACACAGGCCAGGGACAGAGGCTTGCACAGCCTTTTTGATCAGGGGTGGTACAGACAAGAGGATACATTCTTGGGCCAATCACATAACATAAGGGGAGGAGGAAGGGAATAACAGGCATAGGGATGAACTAATCAGGGCATAACAGGGGAGTGGCTGGGACGAGCCAGCCTATGAAACATCAAACTGGGGAGAACGTTCTAAAAAGCTGGGCTTGGTTCTGGGGGATGGACAAACAGTGGGAGTGGGGTAAAGTAACTCTTTTAACTGAGTGACACCAGGACAAAACCATTAACAGGGAGAAAATGGATAAACCATTTAAATAGATTACCACAAATCTGATTCTTGAAACGTTTTCCAGCGTACTTCTAGAAGGGATTTCAAGAGTTTGTAGCAAATGCACATGAGCAGAAACCTTTGAAAACTTCATGTAACTTGATGTTCTGGAATATGGAAGGTTTTGAATCTCTGTGCATGTTAGCAGTAGTCCAAAAATGCCTACAGTGTGAGCCTCAACCTGATAGAATTGTGAACTGCTGTCCTGATTCTCAAGCCACTGGGACAGGCTCTTTCTTGGTGAGGCGGCTTGTCAGAGATCAGGGGTGATGTCTTTTCCCTGCAGTCGTGTGCTCAGGTGGGAATGGCCTGTAGCAGCATTGGATGCATATTGCAGCCTTTGCAGGAGTGTTTCCTGTATGCGTGTGTGCTGTCATTGGTGTTGCAGAGAACAAGGGCCGTGTTAATCTTACTGCCACAGGAAATGCTAAGGCTTTGCTCTCTCTCAGCGCCAGCGAAAGCGCCCTGGAGGAGCAGTTGATTCCGGACCAGCTCAGAAGCGGAGCAGGCTGCTGCCCTCCAGCGCGGCTGCAACTTCGCACACACGGCCAAGAGACCTTGAGCCAAGTGGCACCGCTGCTCTGGAGCCTGGTAAGAACAGAAACTGCTTCTGGGCGTGAGGACCTGCTGGCCATGTGCTCTTGCCACTTGCCAGGCCCTTTAGCAGGGAGGAAGGGAAAGCCTGGGCTTGAGGGAGAGCCTGGTATGGCATCCCTACACAACAAGCCTTGTGACAACTGTTTTGTTTGTTACTGAGCTGGATACACTGGCTGCTAGTGGGGGGTGAGGTGTGTAGCAAAGGTCCTCAAGTGCTGCTCAAACACCTGAATGTGTGTTCTGATAAGCTGGCAGTCACTGCAGTTGCCACAGTGAAGGGTGGCAAGCTGAGTTGGGGATGTCCCAAGCTGGACAAAGAGAAGGAGAATTGGTCATCAGCTGTGGCCCATCCTTCAGGGGAAGATGTACAGCATGGTACTATAAAGTTAGGATCCTCTCTAGTGTTGGGTTGTTTTTTTTCCCCTCTTCTGTGCTAAACCATGCCATTTGCGATGATAAATCTCTTGGTGTGAACCTCCTGTAAGCTGTTGTCATCCAACAGAATTTGTGAGGAGTTAAGCTGCTCTTCCTCTTGTGCTGCCCCTTCTGAGGACAGGGCTAGCAATGCTCCCTTTGGATGGCTGAGGCCAAAGCTTGACTGGAATGTTGGACACATTCCTGAAAAAAAGACACCTAGGGCATAGTGTATCCATCTACAGCCTGTTCCACTGTGGCAGCCCATTTCATTCCTCTGCAATCTCTGATCCTGATTCTAACATTCTCTTTTTTCGCCTGGTGCAGAATTTATAGATCTCCCAGGTGAAGATGTCGTAGATCTCCCAGGCAAATCTTCTGAGCCTGAGGTCATCATTATCAGTGATGATGAGTCTGCTGTGGTAAGTAGTGACGGGCACACTCCTCTCTACCCCTCAGTCAAATCAGTTTTGTTGCTTGTCTTCTGAAATCTTACTAAGTACCCTGGCCTCAAAGGTTGAAAGATAGCTCTGATTCACCACTTTGTACACTGCTCCCAGTCTAGGCCAAGCACACTCATGAACACATCCACATGCCTGAGAATTGCTTGCAGAGAGTGGGTGAACAACCTAAAAGAGGTTGTTGCTTCAGTGATTTAAAGGAGAGCACAGGAAGTCTTTGACTTCCCAAGTTAGAAGTGTTTTAGCTGCAACATCAGTTTACGGTACCCCTGCCTTTGAGATGTAAAATGCAACTGCAGCTGACTGGAGTAGACACTAATTCTGATTCTTTTTCCAAGAAGTCTTTAAAAGGGCCACATTCGAGGTTTTTTCATTTTCCCCTACTATTTTGAAAGAGCATGCTTTGATGCTGCCACACTGCTGTGTATCTGCTCAGATTTGGGATGCCACTACTGCTCTGCAAAGCAGAGACATGCAGCAAACATAGCATGGGAGTTATAAGCTTACAGGAATGTTCCTGAACCTTTGCAAAGAAAAGGCCTCAAATTTTACAACAGAAATTGTGTGACCCTGCTCCGCTTGCACCAAACACAAGAGCAGGTTTTGGTATAGGCGTTTTTCCTCTTCAGTAGCTCCTCCTAAAATAAGTAATGTTCAGGCTACCACAGGTGAACTTGGCAATTTGAGGGAGAAAGAGGGAAAGAAACGGCTCAAGCCCATATCCAGCTGGAGAGCTGAAACAGGGGAGCAGGAAGTTCAGTGCTCAGGTGGTTCCTAAGCGCCTCCATTTCTACCCTGGTTCAGGACAGGGAGCTGAGCCAGCAGCAGCCACATCTTTTCAGAGCATCAGAGAATTCAGCCAAGACACTGGCAAGCAATGGTGAAGAGGAACCAAGAGAAGATGATGGGTATGTGGGAGAGAAAGTGTCTATCAAAATACTTAGATTTTTTGTCAAGCTTTTGGGTTCTGCTTAACTCTGTGCAGATACTTCAGACCTGGAATATAGTGGCTTGCCTGGAAGAGAATTAAAATAAACCCAGCAAAATCCAGCAGAAACCTTTCTTCTCTGTTTGTGAAGCCTTAGCTTCCTAGAAGTTTTACATCTAATGTTGAATGTAAGACTATGGCTTGACACGCTGGAGTGCTTGCAGTATATAAAAATTATTTCAATGATTGTGTTTCTGGGCTGGAATGTTTCTTAATCAGAATTGGAGATGCTTTAAGAACCAACCTTTTCTTTCTTGTTAGCTCTCTGTCTCTATTGAAATTATTTGCTCCAAGTTCAAATGGCTGCATGTTCTTTCTGGTTCTGATCTCTGTTAGTGCACAGCCAGCAGGTCCTGCTAGTACTCCAACTAGCGAGGATGAGGACACAGAGGTGCAGGACAGCGAGCAGAGCCAGCAGTACCCACTTGGTTCCAGCGAGGCAGAGAATTCAGCTGAGCTAGGGACGAGTGACAGTGAAGAGGAACCAAGAGATAACGATGAGTATGTGACAGATGAAGCGTCTCCCTAAAGTGAAAATTCTGATGTACAGTAGACACCGGTTTTTGCCAGACTGTTGGATTGTGCTTGATTCTGTGTGAGGGAATCTGATTTGAACCATAGTGGCCTGTCTGGAAGGGAACTAATGGGGAAGAAAACCCGAAAAACCGGGAGAAACCTTTCTTCTCCATTGAGGAAGTCAATATGGAATGTTTCTTACATTATGGATTGCAACACACTGAAATGCTTGCAGTACATAAAAGCTCTTGCACTAGATTGTGTTTGTGGGCTGGGATGTTTCTAGATCAGAATAAGGGGCTGTTTAAATTTCTGCCATTTTATGTCTTGGTGGCCCTCTGTGCACTGTGAAATTGAGAGCTGTATGTTCTTCTTGTTCTGCTCTCTCTAGTGCTTGGAGAGAAACTCTCGACAGTCCTCTGTTTTATGAAGATGACAACACAGAGGTAAGGATCCACAGCCCTTGCTGGGGAGCTCTAACTTGCACGTCCCTAGAAGTCCTTTCTTGATGGTGTCCATAGAAGGAGAAGCCCTTGCCAGGATGACACTGGCAGATGTGTGTTCCTTGCTGTTGTAGCATTGAGTGACAGACTGTACATACTTCAAGTTCTGTTTGCCTGGTGCCAATAGAGCAGCAAACTGGAATTCTTTGCTCCAAATGCCTGTAGGGTTTCTGTTGTTTAGCAATTGTCCATCTAACACAAAGTGTTTGGACTAATCATTGGGCCTTTTGCGGGAGAAAGAGGGAAAGAAAATACTCCAGGCCAAATCCACTTAGGGAACTGATACCAGATAGCAGGTTGTTCAGGAATATTCAGGTAGCTCCTTTCTTGTCTGTCTCCATTTTTATCCCATTCCTGGGAGCAGAGCCAGCAACACTCACCTGTTTCCAGAGGAGCAGAGAATGCAGCTGAAGTACTGGCAAATGAGAATGAAGAGGAACCACAAGATATAGAACTGTATGTGACAGATAAAGTATCCCTCCAAAGTCTAATTTCTGATATATGGTTGCAACAGTTTTCTGCCGAGCTTTATGGCTTTTCTTCTCTGTTGATTAAATATTAAATACATACTTCAGTAGTACTTGAGGGACAAGGAAGAGCCTGAGGTACATGAACTTAACTGAAATTATTGTGCAGTTCGGCTGGGATGTTGCTAAATCAGAATAAGAGATGTTTTATTTTTTGGCATTTCTGTATCAGTAACCTGTTATGCATGTTGAAATTAATGGCTGCAAATTCTTCTACAGCAAAAGACCCTCTAGAAGTCTCCTCTGCGTGCTTTGCATGAGTAGCTACTCAAAGGTGAGGATCCACGTGTTGTTATCCTTTCTGATTTCAGGGAGGGGAGGGGACAGAAGGGGAGCTGCACAACTCAGTTGTCTGAGGTGGATGCTATGGGCAGCTGGCTGGAAGCACAGCCCTTGCTGGGAAGCTCCAACTTGCACATTCCTCCAAGTCCATCCTTGGTGGTGTATGTAGAGGGAGAAGCCCTTGCCAGGATGGCTGTGACACATCTCTGTGTTCCCTGTAGATCTAACGTTGACTGATAGAATTATTTACTCCTGAATCTCTGTTGTGGTTTCCATTCTTCAGCAGCTGTTCATCTAATGTGAAGTGTTTAGGGTTATTACAGCAGAACTTGCCAGTTTGAGGGAGAACCAGGGAAAGAAACAGCTCCAGGTCAAATGGAAATAGGGGACAGGAACAGGGGAGGAGGCAGGAGGGTGTTCATAAGCTGCTTCTGTTTCTACCCAGTTGCAGCAGTGAGTGCACAATCAGCAGCTCCCACTTCTTTGTTTTCAGGGCAGCAGCTCTTTGTGCTACTGCTTTGAATGCTCTTAACCAAACTGAGAGGGTGATACCCAACACTTCTTCAGCTGCTCTGCTTTAAGTGCTTTCTGGGCAGAGGGTTGCATGCAGCACAGGGGGGCTCAACCAAGCTAACTGTATCTTCTTTTCTCTCCCTTCCCATGTGCAATGATGGAAGCTTGCTGAAGGTGAGTTGATGTTTTGCAGTTGGTAAGAGACTTTAATCGAAAGTGTAATAGTCATTTTTGTTATTTTGCAAGAAAGTTGAGCAGCAGGGATTGAAACTGCCTTTAGCAGAAGGCAAAGGACAGGGCTAAAGAGAATGGATCCAATGTGTGTGTGATGGCCTGTGTCAGTCACAGTGGAAAATCCCTGCAATAGAAGTTGTAGCTGAATACTTATGCAGAAATAACTTTAATTTGGTAACTCTTTCTGCAGTTTTAATGGATTAGCGATTGATTATTGTCACATGGACACTGGCGTTGGAGAGGTCATTGTTGCCTGTTGTTTCTGAGAGTTAAAAAGTAAACAGCATTTCTTGACCCTTTGGCTCTTACAGACCAGGCCACTAAAAACTGCTCTCCCTGTAACTTGGCCAATATGTTGCCCACAAAAATTGGATCTGTTATTGGCGTACAACAGGTCAATAATTATACACTTGAGAGGGACACTGATTGCTTATTTCAGTGTTGCACAAGTCTGGGTGTTCAGTGGTATATGACAAATCAGACACACTAACTATCGAAACTTTTATTATTTCTAAATTCTAACAAAGAAAGAAATTAGTACTAATTGGTTACAAGTGACATGGCTTTCTTATTAGATAGTATTTGGTCTTCTTTTGCTTAGTGATTGTCTCACTTCTCACTGTAATTAGTCCACTCTGTCCACTCGCAGTGGGCGTCTTTCTCCGCAAGCTTGTGTAACCTTCTCCTAGCTCTGAAGTGTATCAAGCCCTAAACCTTATCAAGGCAATTCTACCAACCAGGAATTTGTTTTTCTGCCTCAGTGGCATCACTTAGAGCTTGTTTTTAGTTTCTGTCTATTGAGTGGATTAAATCTCCCTTGCAGTTGATTTGGCTTGAAAGTATACAAAGATCAAATATATCAATAGAGAGAGCATTCTTTCTTCAGAACTCTTTTACATATTCTACATTTTGCATCATGTATAACCTAAGAAAATTAAATTACAGTTTATAAACAGAAAAGGAGTATTGACACCCTGCACAGACGCGAACAGGTGGATGGCTCTGGTAATGGAACAGGAGCCAACGATGCATCTGTGGCTGCGCAACAGGGAGCAGCAGCGGAGGGAACTGCACATTCAGAGTACGTATGGCTCATAGCCACCATGGAGTTTTGTGCCTTTTTTTTCTTTTCTTTGTAGGACTAAGTTACACTGTTATGCCTGTTTTATCTTTGAAGCCTTCCCTACTGATTTCCCTCTTCTGCCATGTTGCATGATGATCAAATGATACCGTTTGCATTTTGGGAGAAAAAGGCAGCCCAAGGAAGATGAAAGACTTTGCACAGAACTTTAGAGTTGAGTGTGGGGATGTGGCAAAGCATGGGGACTAGCTGCTTCAAATCCCATAGCTGGGTGACTGACCACACCTTTCTTCCAGTGAAAACCAGGACACTCTTCCTCTCAGGGCAGGGAGAATCCAACTCCTCATTACATGCCACAGAGTTAAAGACAGCAGGGTTCTTCAAAAGAAGCATGTCATGGCTAGTCAGTGCAGTTGCATGATTATGTGGGATTTTATGTATCAATAAACATTGAAGTGTGGTGATACTAACAGCTGCACATTCCTTCTGGTTCTCTTCCCTCTAGTGCACAGCAAGGAGTAATTAGGTGTCCAATTTGCTTGGATTTTTACTCAGAGGTAAGGATCCACCTGTAGTCATCCTTTCTGCCTTGTGGGAGGAGGAGGAGGAAGCCAGAAGGGGAGCTGCACAAGTCAGCTGGCTGACGTGGGATGCTGTGGGCAGCTGGCTGGAAGCACAGCCCTTGCTGGGAAGCTCCCCAAGTCACCTCTTGGTGGTGAACGTAGAGGGAGAAGCCCTTGCCGAGATGGCACTGGCAGAGCTGTGGGGCCCTCATTATTCTGATCCCAGTCTCATTTGCCTGGTGCCAATGGAGCAGCAAACTCAAATTCTTTCCTCCCAATGCATGTTGTGGTTTTCTGTCTTCCAGATTGTGCAAAGCGGACGACTGATTCTGGCAACAATCTGTGGCCATGTGTTCTGCAGCGAGTGCCTCTCTGTTGCCCTGGACACTTATCCTGTATGCCCAACCTGCAGGGTGGAACTTACTTCTGATCTATATTTTCCCATTTTTATATGAGTGCTTCTGCTTCTCCAGACTGACTCAGACCAATCTTGGAGAACAGGCAGTGTAGAGATTTGTTTCTTTAGGTATATAGTTCTTCCTGTATGTAGTTCTTCTTCTTTATAGTTTCCTTTTGGCTGAATTCAATTATAAATAAAGTTTTGGTTGATTTAAATACAGTTGGTCTGCTCTTCGATATTACGTTCCCCTGTGGGAATGGTTTCTCCCCCCTCAGGGACCCCTAGGGCTGGTAGCCATATAGTTTAACCATTCCTCCCCTTTCTGACCCTATTGGCTGTGTCCCAAAGTGTCCCTCCCTGGCAGGAGCTAAGAAAACACCCTGTTCCTCTGTGCATGCCCGCTTTCCCTCTGGACACCACCTGGAATAAAGGTCTTGATCTGCAGCTGGAGGTCAGAGCCTCTTTTGGAGTCCTTTATCCTGTCCCTGAAATATTCCTCCAAAGCTTTCTAAGGCCTGAGGTAACATTGGAACTTCAGAGGGATTAAAGGAGGGTTTATTTCACTTCTGTGCTGGACTCTGCTGACAGGCAGAGATGTTGGAGAGGTGGAAGTAAGGCTCTTGGTTTGAGCAGTCAGCAGCTCATTCTTTTCATCACACTGTAGTCACTGATTTGGGGGAAAGGTGCTAAAGCCATAAGCTTTGTAGTTCTTGTGGCCAGCGTGTGTTGTACGGGGAAAAAGAAACTGGCCCTGCTTGGGGTGTGAGGGGTTCCATTTCTCAGGCCAGACTCTGGTGGACGCTTTGGTGAAAATGTCGGGATTCCATTGCTCAGAAGGTGGAAAGAGGAGCAGGTTGTGCACACGTCCAAAGAAAGCATTTTGCTTTGGGAATAACTGGCACATAAACAAACTGCTGCATTTAATGTTCTAAGGTTTCATTAGAATTACAATCTGGAGGCTTTTGAAAGAATGTGCTTTTGAATGGATGGAGTTGGTTACTGACTTGGAGCTGTTAGCAGTACAACTGTGTGGTAGCTCCAGTGCCTTCAATTACGGCACTATAATCCCAAGTTACATTGAAAAGAAATGCAATTATCCAGAGTTATAATAACTGGACATAAGAAAGGAAAGAAAACTACTTCTGTCTTATAAAAGTAACAAAGAGGCAAGGGCAGATCTCAGGTATACAATGCAACAGTAACTTCATTGTGCCATGAAACAGAAAATTCAGACGACCAGTTTGTTTCTTTTCCCTGTTGGGAAACGTGTGTTAGCCTTGTGGAAGGGTGCTGCAGTGTTTTGGAGTCATTGCTCACTCGCAGAGAGTCTTTTGGCCCAGCTATCTCTTGCCTTTTGAGAAGCTGCAAGGAGATGATTGTGCTGTCCATGACGCTGTGGGGGGCCATTGTTGCCCCGTGTGGCAAAAGAAACAAACTGCCTACTTTGGAATCCTTCTTCTGAGGCCAAAAGCAGAAGCAGAATGTTTCTGTGGATTCATTTTGCAGTGAACTCTGCAGTCTGGAAAACTGCATTGAAGCCTTTAGCTGGGGTGGAGCTGCAAGGCCTTGAGTGTTGTCTTGTGTTGCCCAGAAGAGGAAGGACATCTTGATACTGGGGATTCTGTCTTTCAAATCAAGTGCGCACCTCTGTTCCTGAGGAGCTGCCTCAGGGGTTTGGGGAAGGATGTTAAGGAGCAGTTCAATTATGAGTTAGAGATGGACTTTTAAGCTTGAAAAAAGAGTCTCATGATTGACTTTCAGCATCTCCTCACTGCCTCCAAGTCTATAGGTACTGGAGGAGGTGGTATTTTCACTTTTTGTTTCTTGGAATGTTGGCTTGGTAGGTGCAGATGTCCTGTTTTCTTTCCTTTTTCCTGGATCCAAATATGCTTTAGTGCCCGATTTCCCATCGTTTTTCAGTAAGGGAAGAGATTCTGCCAGAATTTTAGTGTGCAAGGTAGTAATTCTGGAGGATGCAGTATTTTTCCATGAGAATATATAATAGAGGCCAGTGATGATGGTGCAAATGGAACTGTTGTGTTTTCAGGGCAGGCAGTAAGGCTTGCACATCACTTTCAATGTAACAACGTTCATGCCTTTTGGCAGCCCAGGCTATCAGTAATTGTTGGTTTTGGGAATTGGGCAGGAAATCAAAGCCCTGGCATTCCAGCTGGTCCTCAGAGATCAGAGGAGCTGGGAGGGGCCTGGTCTTCATTTCTGATTACAGCCACTTTTCAACTGCCAAGGTGGTCGAGTCCAAGAGAAGAACTCTCCTGAGCACAGACACACAAAGGGTGCATTTTCCACTGCAGTGCTCTGGGTCTGATCCCATTTCAAAAGATCCTACACACTCCAGAATCCCCAACAGTGGGGTTTATTGAATCAACAGGAGAGCAAGTTCAGGATTGCTGCATATCAGGGCACTGGCTACTGAGTGTTGATGCATGTACCAAGAGAAAAAGATAGTAAGAGAGAGATTATAGTAGTGAGATCGATCTATCTATCTGTCTATCTGCTATCTATCTATCCGTCTGTCTATCTATCTATCTATCTATCTGTCTATCTATCTATCTATCTATCTATCTATCTATCTATCTATCTATCTATCTATCCATCTATCTATCTATCTATCTATTTATCATTTATATAATTGAATCTTCCCAGCTCTAGTGCAAAGCAGTTGGAGCTGCAAAGCTCATCTAAAGGCACCCCTTTCAGATGAAGAGGAGAGACAGGTTCCATCGACCAACTGTGAGCAGGCAGAGAAGTTTCCCCCTGTAGACATGGGGGTTTTTTTCCCCTCGGAGTTTTTTCCTTTTCCAGCCTTTTCTTCCCTGAAGCCCCCAGTTAAGTCTTTAAATTTCTGCCTCTCCTATCAAGGTGGAAAAATTCCATGGGTTTGGTGATATTTGGTGATTCTGGTCATACATGCATGACATGGATCATCATTGCCTCCCCTGGCATCCTCAGGTGTTTGCAAGTTAATTTGCTGACGGGGCCTAACGTGGGTCTGTGTTCCTGCCGGTCAGAATTCTCAGTTGACAAGAGAAGGAGAATAAACTCCTTGGTCCTCCTCCATATACTGAGGTGGTCGTAGAGGCTCTCTGACCTCCATCAGAGGATTTTTGCATGCATCCTTATCTCCTGAATGACTGGGATTTACAACAAAACTACTTAAAACAAGAGCATAGATGTCAGAAAGGCAGGAAAGGTGGTGCAGGCCTGAAGACAACATCAAGTCCAGAAGTGTCTCTCACAAGGAATGAGCTCACATAGGAAGTCACCTGCAAAGTCAGGATGGAGCTGTGGGAAAGGGCTGGCTGTCAGTCACTAACAGAAAGACAAACAGGACACAGCAGAAGCAGAGGGAGGCCCTCACTAGAGCCTTGAGAAATATCACAGCTTCCCTGTCAGCTGCCTGAGAGGCTGTTGGAGCTCCAGCCCCAGATGGACCCTGATTGTCCTGCCAGTGTCACTCTGAAATCTTTGCCTTCCTATGGGCAGAGAATGACCCAGAAGAGCAGCAGCACTGTGCTTTGGGAACATGTGTGCCCATCAGTCTTCAACTCTTGCCCCACAAATATTGTATGGGAAGTTGAAACTCATCTTCTCTTACTTTCTGTGCAGCTCCTTCCAGACAAAGAGCATGGGCAGATTGTTTTATCAGAGATGCCATGCCAGACTCAGGGAGAGCTGTTCCCAGCCCGAGAGCAGGAAGAGCAGCTCAGGCAGCAGGTGGAAGAGCCCCAGGAGAAGGGCCAGGTAAGCCTGGCTCACCAGGGGACAGAGTGAAGGGCAGGAAGAGGGTCATAAAATGGAGCTCTTGGGACTGAGGAGGCCACGAGTCCCACAGGCACTGTAAGCACAGAGCCTTGTCATCTGCAGAGATCAGCACTGGGAAAGGAGGGTTACAATGGAAGCAGAGGTGGGCAGGGAAGCAGAAAGAAGTGGCTGAATGAATGTGATTTTGGGGCTGAAAGAGGGAAAGCTGAGCCTGATGGCAGCTCCCTGTCACTTGCTCTGCATTTGTGTGTACAGACCATCAAGGCAGAGCCACAAGCAGAGCTGCGCGAAGCTCAGAGCGACATCAAGGCAGCGAAGAGCAGGAACACGGAAGAGATGAGAAATATGCAAGAAGAGATGAATCTCCCTGAGCAGAGGGGCAATCAACAAAACCAGGTGAGTGAAAGAGTGGTAGCTACTCCACTCACGAAACATCCTCTCTCTTGTTTTTTACAGAACATCAAGCTGCAGGCAGAGCTGCAGGAAACTGAGGCTAGGATCAATGCAAGGGAGAAGAGGCTGGAGGAAGAAATGAAAAGCATCCCAGAGATACTTAATCTCCACAAGCAGGTTGCAAAAATGTAAGCGAGTGAAAGAGCGACAGCCACCGCAGTCACCAGACTGGTGCTTTCTGCCCTTCTTGCCTTTCCACTGCAGAGCAGCAGGGGGGTGGGGTGACACCTCTGAGTGCCATCCTGCGGTAGTGTCTGTCACAGCCACTGTGAAGGACATTTCCTGGTAAATTGAATCTCAACTGCTGCCCTGGACTGTGGAACTAGTCCTTTGGCCCTTTGGCCAGCAGTCACCCAAATGGATTCCTGCTCTCCTTGTTTCTTGAGGTGTTTTTACAGTGCAACATGGTGACTCAGGTGCAGGATTGAAACAAGCTCTGTGTATCTCTTGTGAATCTGGTCCTGCCCCTTTCCTCACAGTCAATGACTCTTGGCTGACAGGGACAAGCTGTAGTCTCTGACTGCTTTGTTCTGTTTGACTTGAGGTGGAAGTGTTGACATCTCAGCCGGCGGCCAGCAAAGATTGCCAGCAAGTGACTGGCAATAAGGAGCCCCAAGATGGGTGTGAGGCACAGGAAGTGTCTCTACCAGAAGTGCTGTAGGTTGAGCATGACCTGAAGGTGGTGGTGGAAAAGAGGACTGAAGGTGGTGGAAGGAGGCAGAACATTTGAACAAGGAGCTGCAAATGTGTCTGCAGCACTTGGAGGGGGTAAAAGAGTCCTTGGGAGGGTGTGGAATGGTCATTGTGGCAGTCATCTTTCAAAAAATCCATGAAAATTGATTTTGGAGAAAGTGGAACCTGAATCTGGCCATGAGCGTGAGTAAAAACAGCCTTTGGTTTTGACCCATCCACTTTGACAAGTGGACATCAGAAAAAATGCATTTAAGAGCGGTGCATGCGTCTGGCAGCATCTCTCTAAGGGCTTGCATTTGAAAAGGGATCTCGACGTAATCTCTGCCAGCCACCTTTCTCATACAAACACATTTCTTCTCCCAGATCCACAGAGGCTCTTTCACCAAACCTGCTGCAGCAGCATTGTGTCTAGGAGCCTTTGCTGCCCAAGCTGAGAAGTGGAGGCCGGGCAGTTGGTACATCTGTGGCGCTCACACAGCTGCTGGTCCGCAACAGGAGATCAAGGATGACTGCCTGCAGCTACTGGGTATGTCTTGTCTGAGGGACAGTGTCTTGTGTGCGCGTGTCAGCACAGCTGAGCCAAAGTTCCTCCTCAGTTTGGTGTCACAGGGACATTTAGGACTCCCCACAGGATCTTCTGTGGAAAACCAGTCTGTGCTGGCCATCTGTGCTTCAGAGCTGTCTGTCTGGTTGTTGTTGTTCACGTTGTTGTCGTTGTTAGCCAACTGATCACAAAAGGTTCAGAGCCCCAGGCAATGGGGCTGCCATTTTTATCTCCTGGAAGCTGGAATCTCTGTTTTCAAGTGAGCATCTTGCATTTTGTTAACTTCAGGGGGAATTGTGACCATGGAAAATCCCATGACAAAATCCATGGAACTGGAAAATATTGGCAGTGTGTGAGTCCAACCACAGTGACTTCTACACAACCATGGGCCAGATGTTTTTCTGGTGCAATATCTATCAAGTCTGAAGTCAAGTAAGCTGCAAACATATTCAGACACTGAGGATAGTTTGTCCCATCTCTCAGTACTGGTCGGAATTGGTGAGCATGGTCAAAGACATCTCCATGCTGCCAAGGTCTTGCCTGCAGCAAGGAAAAGGACCTAGTAGATCTCCTGGTCTCTCAAATGTGGGACAGCTCTGTGTTAATTTCCTTAGCATTTTTCCATATCTCTAAATCAACTGGCCACACTGTGAAAAGAAAAATTTTGCCTGCCTGAAAGAGCAACCTAGTCCCTGATAGCTGTGAGATAGCAGTTCTCAGGAACATTTCTTTCCAAGAGTATGCTGAAGGAAATCCTCCATGGTCAGGATAGAAACTGCACAGTTTAGAAACTGAAACCTGAGAAGAAAGAATAAGCTCTCTTTTTGAGCTGAGGCAGTAAACCCCAGCGCTTCAGGAACAGGCCCAGTGGGCATGCACTTGAGAGGAAAATGCATCCTCTGCCTTCTCACAGACGCCTCATGCACCCTGCAGGCTTTAGGCATTTCTCCAGCATATCTCATCTATCTGGGCTGTCTTTCACTCCAAGATTTAAAGGGCTTCTCCTTTCTTTGCTGCTGTTTTGTTTCTAGGGCTTTTGGAGCTGTGTGTAGAGCACTTGACACTCCAACAGGACAGGAGGTAAATGTCAACAGCCCCTACAGACTCTGCTGCTCTTGAGGGCTTTTGTCTGTGGTGGGAGTTGTGGCGGCAGCTTTGGGTAGAGCTGTGCTGAAAAGAAGAAGCACAAGAAGCACGGCCTGGTGCCAGCCTGTAAATTGCCATGATGGCAGTCTTTGTCCTTCTCAGCTGCCAGAAGGAAGGCAAGGAGGGCAGCGGTTCCTTTCAGAGAAGGATGCTCACTCTCGTTCAATTGCTAAAACAAGGGTGGTGCCTCTTAGAGCATCTCAGTGCTCTTTGGGGCTACTCAGCTTGAGTCCTGAATTCTCATTTCTGGCTGCCAGCAAATACATCTGAAGGTTCCTGGAAGTTCCTTAGCCACCTGCATTTGGGAACTGCCCATAGGGAGAGATCTGCAAGGCGTCCCTCAGAGCCCTAAACCCTGCCCATAGCCCAAGGTGTATCCATAGAATACTAAGGGGTGGATTACCTCTGAATGCCAGGCAGAGCAGCAAAGAGTGTGGTCAGAGGTTTGTGGGTGGTAGCTGAGACACTTTTGTTACCAAGTGGACAAGACAAAATATCAGTGGCCACGTATCCTGTAACTGAGCTTCAGAGGAGCAGAGAAATGGGCTGTTGGAATGTCAGTTCCTAATTAGTCCTTTGTCTAATCATAAGGCACTTTGGCACAGCTCAGCTGTGTCATTCCAAAATCACTCACTTCATGTGCCTTATGGTCTCGTGCCACCTACTTCTCTAGTTACTGCTTTTCAATGTCATGTTTTAGGTGGCCATAAAGAAAATCAGTCTCCAAGGAGTGAGGAAGAAGGAATTAACCTTCAGTGAACTCTGGGTCATGACGATGAATAGGAATCCCAACCTGGTCAGCTGTTTAGACAGATGAGTTGTGCTTTTGTGCCATGAGTGTTTACAAGCTGCAAACACGCAAGGTAAAAAACCCTCTTTGGTCACTGGCAGAAAATAGAGCTGTTAATTATTGGTTAATTCTTACAGCTCTGCTCATCTCCAATGGATGGGAAGAGAATGCATCTTGTGTGCACGAGCCTTCCCTGGCACCCTAGTTTAAAAGTATCTCAAAAACCTCAATCAGTTGTATCTAAGTAAATCAATAGCCTGTAAGTTCACTGCCATCATGTTGTTTTGGGGCTTGATTTTTTTCAAGTGTCTTCTCGGGTGCAAATAAACTAACAAAGATTTCCCTTGGATTATGTCCCCTCTTTCCATGGCTTTGCATGCCAGGAAGACTAGGTGCTTATTTCCAGGAATACCGTGTGTGCCAAGATTGTATTACTAAAGAATAGTTACTAAACCGCACTTTTTGCTTGCCAGCCATCTATGACATGTCCTTTTTTGAAAATAGGCCATTCCCCTGAGTTTGCACAGACTGCAAACGCTACCCAGCCAAGATGAAATGTCTATTGCTTTTATTCTGTCTTTGTCTCAATGGGATCTGGAAACAAGAACGAACCCTTGTCTTTTCCAAACAGCAATGTAGCCATGCATGCTGATCTCCAGGCCCTTGTTTCCTTCTTTCAGCTGCCTTGTGGATAGGCAATTCTGGCTGGTTATGGAGTATATGGATGGAGACACTCTGAGTGATTTCATCAGCAAGACCTATGTGTGTGGAGATTGCAGCCATCAGATGGGAGGTCAGCAATCCCATCTGTGCTTCTGAGGCCTTGGGCAGGATTGTCTGGGAAACTGGGGCTCAGAACTGAAGTGATTCCATGTGCCAGGCTTTGTTTCTGTATTGCTGGTATGCTAGGGGCAAGTAAAAGCCTCTTAAATGAACTGCCTGCCAGGGCCCCTGCACTCACTGTCCTCTGTTCCTTTACTCTTAGCTCCTGCTGGGGTATTCTAACTCTGTCTCTTGTATTTGCTGTTCTTCACCTTGCCTCTTTAAATGTTTACCTCAAGACTGTCTGCACTACATTCCTTGCCTGTAAAAGCAAAGGTGCTGGTGGTAGGATTTGAAATGAAGAGCAAAGAAAAAAGAGAGACTCATTTCTCACAGTCCTCAGCTGAAAAGCTCACTAGTGCCGCTAAAGTGCTCTTTGCTTCTGAGCACATCCGCTGCCGCAGCAGTCATTCTGGCTGCTTTGCAGGAGACAGTCTACAACAGCAGCTGCTGTTACTCTTTCCAAAGCTGGCACGCCTCTCCTTCAAAAGGTGCTGCTCTGCTAGTGTTGGAGCAGCAAGGTCTTCCTCTCAGTGCACGGTGTTCTGCCATGAGTCCCCATTCCCCGGAGAGGGAATTTTTAGAGCTGTTTCTTGTCTTGTGTAATGAAATCACAGCACTCATTTTTGCCCTCCTGTTTGTGTTTTCTCTCTCAGTGCCTGCAAGGACTGGATTTTCTTCACTCGAACCACGTGATCCATCAAGATTTGAAGAGCACCAACATCCTTCTCAGAACGGACGGCTCTGTCAAGCTGGGTGAGTGTATTCTTGGTCAGGTGCAGCATTCCAGGGATTTGGGGTGTGGGGCTGCTTTTGAGTGACTGCCAGCTCCCCAAAAATGGTGCTAGTGGGAGTGAAGGAGCCCCTGCTGCAAGCTGAAGGCACAATTGCAACATACACAGAGGTGTGACAAGGAACCACAAGGAGTCAAGAGCGGTGTTGGTTTCTGCGTGTGTGTTTGTGTCCCTTCCAGAGGGAAAGAGCTACAATCAAAACTTTCAGGGCAATAAAGGGCACTGCTATGAGCAGTGTTTAAAAACCTGGGCTTTTTTGGAAGTGGCCAATACCATACTTCCTTGGCTTAAGCCCCGAGGAAACCAAGTGTGGACAGTTCTCCAGAAGAATTAACAGCACATTCTTAGACTGAGAGTGGGGAATTCTTTTGCTTGGTTTTGCTAATTTGAGCTGGCTTTCATTGTGTGATGTTTTCTTCACAGCTGATTTTGGCCTCTTTGCTCAGCTCTCCACTGAGCAGAGCAGATGGAGCTCAGTGGCTGGCACTTCTGGGTGGATGGCGCCTGCAGTTGTGACAGGTGAACCTTATGGCCCCAAAGTGGACAGATGGTCTTTTGGAATTGTGGGAATGGAAATGGTGGAACGACAAGTTCCTTACCGGAATGAAAGTAGTCTCTTGGGAAGGTGCAAATACTCTTTGATCCTGCTGTCTTCCTCACCTATCCCACGTTCTGTGCCGTTGGACAAAATCCCATTGCCATTGCTGGCACCGCTTCCACCAAGCTCCACTTCCAAAGATGTCCCTGCAGCACATCAGCAGGTGCTGTAGGTTTGGTTGTATCAGAAGGGAAGGGGCAGGTAAGCAGTTCAGAAACCTGCCATTTGGGCCTTCAGCCATGCCTGACATTTCCCATTGACTTTTTAAACACTGTTGGAGCTCTGTCTCTGAAGGAGAGGAATTTTTTCAGTGGAATGTTTAGATGTGTTAAAAATACCTTTCCAGCTGGAGGTTTAATCTTTGCAGTTTCAGCTTTATAGAAAAAGTAAAAAGCAAAAGCAAACTAAAAAGCAAAAGAGAAGCCAAAAGAAAAATAAATACCAAAAAGAATGGAGAAGGAAAAGGAGCAGGAGAAGGAGCAGGAGCAGGAGAAGAAAAGGAAAAAGGAAAAAGGAAAAAGGAAAAAGGAAAAAGGAAAAAGGAAAAAGGAAAAAGGAAAAAGGAAAAGGAAAAGGAAAAGGAAAAGGGAAAAGGGAAAAGGGAAAAGGGAAGGAAGGAACAACCACCAAAGCAATCCTAAAGCAGTTCTGCTTGATTTGTCCTTTGTTAACAACAGCACAACAATTTTCTTCCAAACTGTAACATCTTTCTCAAATCCTGTGGGCCTTCCAAGCTTTTAGGCTTTCAAATCACCTGTACATCATTTGGTCAGGTGCATGGGTGGCCTGGATAAGTTTAGGATGTGTTTTTCTCTGACTGCAGCTCGAACTGTAGGCCGCACCCTTGGCTGTTTCTCGGTACTTTAACAAGGTGATGGGCTTGCAGTCAAGTGCCGGGGCTGGTCTCCGGTGTGTGGTTGACAACTGTGCTGTTCCTTTGCCGTAGGAGCAGGGACAACCCTGGGCTGCACAGTTCTAATGACAGTGAGGACTCCAGCTCCCCACCATGTCCAGGGGCTGAGCTCAGCTGCAGAGGGACAGGACAAAATCCCCTTTGTGACCTCTGGTGGAGTGTGAAAAGGAAAGAAAGCGACCATCATTCTTTGTACTCAGGGGGAGTGTGTTTACTGTTTTAGGCTTGGAAATTTTCTCTGGAATGAAGAGGACAGTAACAAAGTGTCTTTGGTCATCAGCTATTTCAGTGCCCCCAGCACAGAGCTGTTGGTATTGTGATGGGCATGTTTATGGAGACCAGACTGGAGCCTGGTGTCCTGCAGAGAGCCTGCCAAAACTTCCCATTTTTTGCCCAGCACTTTCTGCGATGGGCACACCATTAATGCATTGAGTGGAGTATCCAAATCAGCAGAGGGATATCGTAAGGATGGCACTTCTCCTTCTTCTGGGTTGACCATGGAAAAAACCTGAAACTTGCAGAGTGCTGAGAGACAGAGCTGCAGGTGGCTGCTGTGTGCCCAAGCAGGCATTTTCATCCCACTACATTTGTGCAGGCATTTTAATGTGTCTGTGTTGAATATGAGATTCCAAATATTTGCTTCCTTACCTGAGGAATACCTGGTGGATTTCCTTTCTTTTCTTCCAATTACCATTGCTTTCTCGAATGGGAAAAAAAGCCTGATGAGTTTTGTTTTATGGTAGCTGTGCTTAAGGGACCAAGAAGCACTGCAGAGATGCCTTTCATGTAATAATGCTTGGAAATAGTAGAGTTAGTTAGAATAGCAAAGTCCCTCTTCCAAAGAGCCTGTCAAGCTGGTGTCAATCCTCAGAGAAGGTAAAGTGCTTTTGCTGATGTGGTTGCCACTAAGTAGGTCAGTCAATGAAATCAGCTGCCAAGGCACGATCTGCTGGATGTTGGAAAAGCTGTGGCTTTGGGGTTTGGGTTTTTGTTGGTACAAGAGAGTCATCTCTGTCAGGGCAGAAACTGCCACTGCAGAGTGGAGCTTAAACAAAGGGATTTGGGAGGGCATGTAGAGATGTGGAAGAAGCAGGTGAGAGATTTGTGTTTCCTTTTTCTCCAGCCTCAACTCCTGATAGCCACAGGAGCGAGACCAAAGCTGTGCCAGCCCTACCTATTCTCGCCTTGGCTGCATGACTTCCTGCACTGCTGCCTGCAGACAGATGAGGCGTGGCACTGGTCTGCCAAGGAGCTCCTGCAGGTAAAATGCCAAGGGGCTGCAGGTGAAACAGTGCCCGAGGGATGGGCTCCTCCTCCAAGACATCAGATGAGCCCCTCTTCTCCTCACTTGCACTCTTGGTGCTGTTCAAATGAAAACACTGAGGAATCCTAGAGTGGGCTGGGCTGACAGGGACCTGTGAAGTGCCCTGCATTATGAGCAGAGAAACCTTAAAGAGATGAGGTTGCTCTGAACCCTGTCCCACCTGACCTGGAATGGTTCCAGGGATGGAGCAATTACCAGCTCTTGGGGCAATGTGTGCCAGGGTTGCACCATGCTCCAAGTAAGCAGGTTCTTCGTTAGACCTAATCTGACTCAATCCCCATTTTGTGTAAATATATTAGCCCACATCCTATTGGAACTGGACCTGTTAAAAAAGGTGTCTGCACTCCCTCAGGAGCCACTTTGGAGTTTTGGAAAGTGGCAGTAAAGTCTCCCTGGGGCCTATTCTTCTCCAGGCTGAATAACTCCAGATCTCTCAATCTGTCCTCAGAGGAGAGGCGCTCTGTCCTCTGACTGATTTTGTCGCCCTCTTTTGTAATTTGGTGAAGTGTTCCATTTTATCTCATGGCAAAAGAGTTGAAGTAGAGCAATGCAGAGTACAGAGGCATGAAATGGTGGTGGAAGAACCCAAGGAAACGAGGAACCCAGGAAATTCCAGCCAAGCAGAAGAGATTTGGCTGTGGAACGAGGGGCGGTGGGGAGCTCGCTGGGGGGTCTCTGAGGGGCCCTGGGTTTGTGCCCCCAGTCCCATTCTTGGAGGTTTCTGTCACACAAAGAGGGACAGCTGAGAGGGACTTGTCCCAGCCCCATCTGCTGCCTGGCACAGTCAAGCTGACAGGAACTACCCCAGGGTTACTGCCAGGTGATGTGGCAGAGAGGGAACTGCAGGACCCAGTGCCACTTGGCTGTCCCTGCTGGGAAGGAAGGTGCCACCCAGCACAGGAGGGTCAGGGCATGGAAAGGTAGGCACTGTTGTGTGTCCCTGTGGAAATCAGGACGGTGCCTGTCTTTCAAAGGGACAAACCTATGTGAGCCATTGGAATTTCATGAAAAGAAGGAACCCCAGGGACAGAAAGCACCATTTCGAGAGCCCTGGCTAGGCAAAAGTGACAAGAAGACACCAGAATAAACAGATGAGTGGATTCTGGGCCAGGTATGCCTGTGATGGAAAGGTCCTCCATACGAAGATGGAGGCACAGATGGACCTATTGGTCGTATACCGGGGTCTTTCTAGGAACCAGAGGAATGCTGATTGAGCCTGTGAAGCACTCAGCTAGAAAATCATGGCTGACTGATTTTTCTTGGTTTTTTTGTGTGGACAGTGCATGTTTGTAACATCAGCCAAGCCAGCGTCCACCCAGGCACCCATCATCATTTCAATGAAGAAGTAGAAGAAGGTGACATGAATATGACAATCATATCAAGACTTTCTGTCCGTACCCAGCTTAGAGTAGGATTGTAGACTAGGATTGTAGACTAGGAACATAGAGTAGGATTTTAAATAAATAAAGTTTCTGAAACTTTAACTCATCTGGAAGATTTATTTTTTTCTCACCCTGTGAATAAGCTCAGCATTTCCTTCTGAAGTGTCAGTTGTCTCTTAAATGTGCAAAGGGACATTTATGATTTCTTTTTAGTGCTTTGAAAGTGGAGAAGGCTCATCTTCATTCGTCCTCTCCAGACCATACTGCCGTCCTGGGTGGTGGTTCCTTTGGTCTGTGCACACAAACACAGACCAGCAGGTTTGGAACATTGACTGGCAGTATTTTGATGCCGAAGCAATTCAAACAGGTGAAAATAGGAAGAAACTCCAGGGATTGAATGTTTCAAAAGATTTTTTTTTCCCCCCCAAAAGAGGGCCAAAAGCATTTCCTATGCGGACAGACTTCCTTTAGCATAAAGAAGCATCACAAGTGGTTTTGCCAACTCAGGAGTCATGGTGATGTGAGGTGATGAAAACAGAGATGGGATCTGCTTGAGGCGGATGGTGCAGTGGCTGCTCACCTGCGATGTGTATCCCTCAGTGTACCGCCTTATGTAGAACACTATGAAGACTATATGGAATTGAAATACAAACCAAAACTGCAGCAGGAAGTGCAGTGCAGTCTAGGTTGTTCTTAAGGAGATTCTTCAAGCTGAGCACAGGCATTCTGTTCAGCAAACACACAGGAAGGAGCTGCTTGGACCACTGCTCTGGCACCCATTATTTTGAGTAAGGGATTGCAGGAGAAATGAAGAGAAGCCCATCAACTCCAGAAGAGGAAGCGTCAGAGACGGGAACCAGTGGGTTAACAAACATGAGGGGGAAAAAGGCAGCAAACATGAAATGACAAGTGTGAGAAAAGTGAGTGAAAAAAGGAGAGAACTGTCAGGGAAGAAAAGGATAGGAAACCTGAGTGGGAAAGGGCTAAGAAGACTGAGGGCAAAATGGTGAAAAATAGGAGTGAAAATGAGAGGAAGGTGAGAGCAGGAAAAGGTAGGAACTATGATGGGAAAATTCTAAGAGACATGAGCGGAAAAAGGTGAGAAACATGGGGGGAAAAATGGAGGGAAATATGAAGGATAAGAGAGTGAGCAACTTTCCTGTCAAAGAGAGAGAAACAGGCAGAAAATGTGAAGGGAACATTGTGAGAATCCTGTGAAGAAAAGAGTGAGAACCCAGAGGGAAGAAAAAGGCAGCAAACATGAGGGAAAAAAGGGTGTGAACTCTGATGAGAAAAGTGGCAGAAAACAGGAGTGAAAAAGGGCACAAAATTTGAGAGGAAAAGTATAAGGAACACAATGGGGAAAGAATGATAAACATGAGGGGGAAAGTGTGGGAAAAGGGAGAAGAAAAGGGTGAAAAACATGAGGGTGAAAGTGAGAAACGTGAGGAGAAAACTTCAAGAAAAATGACTGAGAAAAGGAGAGAAATGTGAGGGGAGAAAAGAGCAGGACAGGTGAGGGAAAAATTGTGCGAAATGTGAGGAAAAAAAAACCCATGATGCTGCGGGACAGTGAGGCAATGTGAGAGGTAAAGTGTGAGGACAGTGAGCTGAAAAGGGGGGGGAAATGAGTAAAAACTGGGTGGGAAACATGAGAGGAAAACTGTGAGAATTGTGGGGGGGAAGGGGTGGAAATGTGAGAGGGAAATGAACAGGTAATGTGAAGAGAGAAAAGGAGAGAAGGCAGATTTGGCATAAAAGCTGAAATGTTTCTTAACGCGTTCCCCCCTACATTTGCCCATTTATTGGACAAGCCCAGGGCTTCTCTGTATGTCCATCTCTACCACTGCCCTGACTCCTATTTGGAAGCAATAGAAGTGGCAGGATCTGCCCACCAGAGCAGCAGCTTGGAGCAGCAGCCTTGGAGCAGCAGCTGCTCCAAGCTGGGAATAGGTCTGGCAGTGCTGATTTCCAGAGGCTTCTGTGTCCCAGGTGAAGCCAAGGCAGGAGTGGGTTGAAAGGTGCTGGCACTGCTGCTGCTCTGTGCCAGAGAGCCCCGGCTGGGCAGGACACGGCACCCACTGCGCTGCAGGCTCTTTCCTCCGCCAGAGCTGGGCACACCTGGGAACCAGTCATGACGACTTGTGGGAAAACCAAGGGGTCTGTGGAGGCCGCATTGCTCTGCACACACCCACGCCACCTGCAGCACAGAGCTTTGGCCCCCAAAAAGGGAGACCAGAAGGAAACAGATGGAGAAGTTTTCATTTTCACTTTTCAGTAGAAGTGACTGAAGTGAAAGTTCCCAAGCAGGGCCTGATCCCTGGTGCCACCTCAGGGTGAGAAAGGAGGCATTACCTGATTGCAGTGGGGAATCCCTTCTCTAACACGTGCATATGCAGAAATCTCACCTACTAATTTGTAACCATGCAAATAAGACATAGTCATTACTTTGCTGCAACTCCCAGGCTAAACAATCCCTCCAGTTTTTGGACCTATTTAAATCACTTCTCAGAAGTTATTGATCGGAGGGTAGGGCTCTCTTGAAGGTCTCTGGTGGTCAATTGGGGAACATCCCATTCCTCAAATACTCCTCTGATGGTCAAGAGCCTCCTACAACCACTTCCTTCTCCTTGAATGCATTCCAGCTGCCTTCTTAGCAGGGCTACTCTATTCCCAAGGCTAAGGTAGTCACTTGCACACATTAATCCCTGCACTGGGGGAAGAGAGGGCTCAACACTGTCTGTTAATGCTAAAGGAATGCATCTTTTGTTAAGCATTATCTCAACATCTTCCTTCTCTGTGAATTGTTCCCAAGAATTTCATCAATGCACCTTGAAAATGTTTTTGCTGGCTGAAACCACACTGTGCCTTTCTTTCAGGAATTAATCAAGAAAGCACAAATTGCCTACTGAAACCTGTCTGCTCCCTTCCAAATCAGGTCACTGCTGAAGCACAAACCACAGGCTCATCCCTGATTCCCTCTGTGAGATATGAGGCAAAAATTTGCTGCAGCCAAAAGATGATTAGAAAAAATGAATGAAAGTTGTTGGTTCCAGGTCTTGTTATTTACGGTTTGGATTTGTTCTCGTAAATTTACGGGGTATTGCTGTGAGGCTGACAGAGGGGCCGGGTTGAAGACCAGACCAAAATGGAAGTTGGATAAGAGGGGAGGGGACAGAGAAGTAGGCGGTCGGGAGAGAATAGAAGTTCCCCAGTCCCCAGCCAAAGGGAAAGAGGACACGGTTTGCCCTGGGCTGGGAAAGGCAATAAAAAGCAGCATTCTGTTGTTCTCAGTGCAGAAGCCCAGGATTGCAGGCGCTTCCTGCCAGAGCTGTGCTAGGCACTGGCTCCTGCAGATGTGACCTGACAAGCTGTCACTGCCTCACGCTGGCCTTGGGCTCTGATTAACGCCCGGCAGCTTGATTTTTATGTCTTATATGTTTGCTCCCACTCAGGGCCTATAACAGAGCGTAACAACTATGCAGACATCACTGTCGTGGCAGGTGTGGTGCCCAGTACTTTTGCACAGGCCAAATGATCTCACAACTTTTTCCTCCACAATGCTCGTTCTCCTTTTAAACAATTTCAATTCATCTCCTCACTGGCCCATGATATTCTGCTGTCTCGTCCCTCCTGCCGTGGGGTTGCTGCTGCTCCTTTAGCAGAGGGGACTAACCCCCAAGGCTTACCAGATAAATCCATTTGGCAAACTGATGCTAGCCATTTCCCAGAATTTGGTTGTTTAAAAGATACTCATGTTTCCATTGAGACCTGTTCCTGTTTCCTGATGGCAACTGCTCACATGGAGAGAAGACCCGTGACGCTATCCGACACTGGCTCACCTGTTTTGCCACTCTAGACCTTCCACATACCAACAAAACTGACAATGGACGTGCCCACACCTCAGAGCCAATCCATCACTTCTCACAGCAGTGGGGTGTGTCTCGCCATACAGCCGTTCCACACTCGTCCACAGGGCAAGCTATAGTAGAGCATACCCATCAAAGTTGAAAAACCAGGCTTGAAGAGCAAAAAAAAGGGAGCAATTGGAGTACCCTCACAATAGGCTAGCCAAGGCCTTCTATGCCCTCAGTTTTTGAAATTGTGATGAGACAGGCCAAACAGCATGTGAAAGGCAATATTCCTTTGACACAAAGGCTCATCCCAAACCTCCTGTGATAATAAAGGACTTACTGACTGGAGAATGGAAAGGACCACCAGACTTTATTGACATGGGGTAGAGGTTATGCCTGTCTCTCTAGAGGCCACCCAAGTGAAGTGAATTCCCTCAGGGTGTGTGCGGCCTTTTGTCACATCTTCCTGATTCCAGGGCTATATAGTCACAATGTTATATGCCTGTGTTACAGTTTTTGAAAAGTTGCTCTAGTTGTTATTGTTGTCCCTGTTGTTAATGTCTTAGGAATTGTTTGGGTTTTTCCTGCTAGGTTTTCGCTGCTGAGCTAAAGAAGAGGGGGGACACTCCCAGGAAGAGGCACCCAAGGCCGGGCTGCTGCCTCTTGCAGCTCCACGGGCCTCCTTCCAGCCTGCCTCTGCCAGCCTCAGGCTGCTCCGGGCTCTGCCAGGGCTCTGCTGCAGCTCCGCCCTGGGCAAGGCTGGGGCTGCTCTCACCTCACACTCACTGACAGCTCGGCACCACAGGTGACCTTTCAGATCTTTCTGCTCTCTCAGATGAGCAAAACTCTCCTGCAGCCAAAGCGATTGCACTTAGGGATACAAATCCACGCGGCAGGAACCCAAATGCTCTCGAGTCAGAGCTCAAGGCCTGCATGTGCACAGGATGTTTGGGAAACCCCACGCTTCCTTTGGTTCTGCCTGCAAATGCCATTGCCCTTTCTGCCTCGAATTGGAAATGCCACAGCCGGGTAAAACCCAGCCAGCGGGCCATATTCCAAAGGCAGTATGGTCTGGAGAGGATGACTGAAGAAGAGCCTTCCCCACTTTCAAAGCACTAGAAAGAAGTCATAAATGTCCCTTTGCACCTCTAAGAAAATGCTGACAATTCAGAAGGAAATGTTGAGCTTTCTCACAGGATCAGATGGAGAGGAATCTTCCAAATGAGTTGAGGTGTCAGAAACTTTATTTGTTTATAATCTTAGCTACAAGCCTACTCTACAATCCTAGCTACCATCCTACTCTACAATCCTAGCTACGATCCTACTCTACAATGCTACTCTAAAGTGGTGATGGAGAAAACAGTTCTCAAATGAATTTTTCAAATCCTTCTCTTCTCCTTCCACTTCTTCACTGCAATGATCAGAGGTATCAGGCTGGCTGCAGGCTTGGCTGACGTTACAAATTGATGCTGCACAAAGGGAAATAAAACCACAACAAACCGTTACTTTCCAGGCTAAGAGTTTCAAAGGCAGGGCAATGTTTTTTCAATGAAAAGGGGATTGAGTCAGAGAAGGTCTAAGGAGCGTGGGGCAACAGTGGCACAGCTTGCTGCAAGAGGTGGTAAGTGCCCCACCACTGGAAATATTTCATGTATGACCATCTTGATCTCTTTAAAGATGTCCCTGCTTCGCAGACAGCCCAGCCCAGTCTAGAAATGATCACTGTTTTCATTTGAACAGCACCAAGAGAGCAGGTGAAGAGGAGGGGGCACTCATCTGATGCCTTGGACTTCAGTGGAGGAGGAGCCCATCCCTCGGGCACTGTTTCACCTGCAGCCCCTTGGCATTCTACCTGCAGGAGCTCCTTGGCAGACCAGCGCCGCGCCTCGTCTGTCTGCAGGCAGCACTGCAGGAAGTCATGCAGCCAAGGCGACATTAGGTGGTGCTCGCACAGCTGTGGCATCCCTGCTGTGGTTATCAGGTACTCAGCCTGGAGAAAAAGGGAACCCCAGTCTCTCACCGGCTGCTTTCACATTTGTAAATGCCCTCCCAGATTCCCTTGTTTAAAGTGCACTCTGCAGTGGCAGATTCTGCCCTGGCAGAGACGCAGAGGTGACTCTCCTGTACCAACAAAACCCCAAACTCCAGTGCACTTGCAGCATTTCCAACATCCAGCAGATCTTGTCTTGGCAGCTGGTTTCATTGACTGACCTAGTTAGTGGCAACTACATCAGTAAAAGCATCTTTCCTTCTCTGACGATTGACACCAGCTCAACAGGCTTTTTGGAAGAGGGACCTTGCTACAGTAACTAACTCTATTTCCAAGCATTACTACATGAAAGGCATCTCTGCAGTGCTTGTTGGCCCCTTAAGCACGGCTGCCATAAACCAAAAGTCATCCTGCCTTTTGCTTTGTTCTTGAAAACAACGGCAATTGGAAGTCTGGAATGGAAAGTTATTCCTCAGGCAAGGAAACAAACAACAAACAAACATTTAGAAGTTCACATTCAACACAGACACATTAAGATGCCTGCACAGATGTACTGGGATGAAAATGCCTGCTTGGACACACAGGAAACACCTGCACTTCTGTCTCTCAGCTGACTGCAAATTTCAGCTTCCTTTCTGTGGCAAAAGGAAACCTTTCCATGGTCAACTCAGAAAAAGGAGAAGCGCCGTCCCTACGGTAGCCCTCTGCCCACTTGGACACTCAAGTCAATGCCTTAATGCTATGCCCATCCCAGAAAGGGCCAGGAAACAAAGGGGTGCTTTTGGCAGGCTCTCCACATCACCAGGCTTCAGCTTGGTGACATGGAGAAAGTGGCTTGGGTTATGGAAGAAACATGGTTACTGAGTGTTTCAGCAATGCTGCCCAAGAAGCCCAAGAGACTCTGGCCTTGACACCCTCGTGGCCACGTTTCAGGCAAGTTTCCCTGTGAGAAGAATGGGGGTGCACTTCTTCTCTCAAAACCACTGTTTTAGAAACTTGGTTGGGTTTGGGTTTCTTGCCTTCTTTTCAGGAAAGATAACACCAGTTCCGAGATGCTTGTTTCCTATTACTAGGGCCATTGGCACAGCCAAAAGAGCTGGAATGCCTTAGAAGTGAAAGCAAAATGTTGTCTGAGAATGGAGATTGTTTGTGTACAGTAAGGCTCGAGTTCCCCCACTGGTGCAACCAAAGCTACAGCAGATGCTGATGTGCTGCAGGGACATTTTTAGAAGAGGACCGGGCTGGAAGTGATTGGGATTTTGTCAAATGGCACACAGAATGTGGGATAGGTGAGGAAGACAGCGGGATCAGAGAGTGTTTGCCCCTTACCGAGCGACTACTTTTATGGCAGTAAGGAAATTCTCATTCCACCATTTCCATTCCCACTACTCCAAATGACCAAATGTCCACTTTGAGGCCATATGGTTGACCTTTCACTGAAATAAATCCTCCTTTTTAACCCCTCCGAAGTTCCAATCTAGCTCAGGCCTTCTCAGGCTTTGGAGGAATATTTCATAGAAAAAGGACCCAAAAGAGGCTCTGACCCTCAGCTGCAGATCAAGATGTTTATTCCAGGTGGTCTCCATAGGCAAAGAGGGCGTGCACAGAGGAACAGGGTGTTTTCTTAGCTCCTTCCAGGGAGGGACAGTTTGGGACACAGCCAATAGGGTCAGAAAGGGAAGGAAGGGTCAAACTACATGGTACAAGCTCTAGGGGTCCCTGAGGGGGGAGAAACCATTCCCACAGGGGAATGTAACATCTCCTCCTTTTTTTGTTTAAAAAGATACCAAGAAAAACCATCAAGTTCATTTTGACATGGAGTGTGGGTTTTCCCATCACTTATGATTGGTAGGGAAATCAGACCGCTTTAGATTTGCCAACACTATGTGGTTGACTTCTGAGGTAGAAGGTATGAGGCTGTTAATAGCCTTGAAAATCAATTAGCGTAGGATCCCAAAGGCTATTGTTACAAGGAAAAGAATAACAAAAAGTAACAAAATTGTTTAACTACAGAAGTCCACCACCCTGTGAATCCCCAGCCCTTGAACAGTTCCTTGATCCAGTCTTCAGATTCTTGTTTTGCTTGTCCAATCATGTTGTTTATGCTTTGGAGGGCAGCATGGATGTTTGGAGCTTTTGAGGACAGATTCATGCAACAGAGTCCTTCAAATTCCTGGCATTCAGGTCCATGCAATAATAGGAGAAAATCAATAGCGGCGCGGTTTTGGATGGTAGCCTGTCTGGTCACTTCCTCGTCTTCTAGGAGACCTGATGGTGATGGATGTTAAGTTTGCCTGTTTGACCACCCAGCACTCTAGATGGCCCAATTCACCTAGAGCTTTGGCTGCTGCTACTCATGGAAGGAACAGGGATACAGCAACCCTTTTTGACTTTGCCCAATGAAAAATTTCTGAATTACAATTTGGGTCCAAATTATCAGTACTCCTCTTTTGAATTTTGTTTGCTGATTTGTTTTTGTGAGTCCATTTGCGAATTAAAGTTTGGTTGGGTGTCAATACAGACAATTGCCCTATGGTACGTGGCCCTCCTAAAAGCTGGGATGGAATCCCTGCCCATGCCTGATCCCCACAAACCAAGAACAATGCCCTAGGGAGGCTTCTGGGGCTAGAGTAAGATGGGTTGTCTGCTGCAATGTGGCTTATATTATGACACCACCTCTTTGCAGTAAACTTGCCCCGGAATTGTCTTATGAGGCGGTGCTTGTCAGTGCTAGAAGGTTTTGGGATGACAGAAAAATGGATGCAGTATGTTGCAGGGGAGGAATCCAATAGTTCTAACTCTTGGGGTTCATGAGCTACCTTGGGCAAACTCCGCACCCATTCCTCTAAGGGGTTCATGGCCACCACAGCTTGATTTTGGTGATCCTTGTGTGGTCGGAGGGTGTGTGACTCTGGAATTTCATTGGACCTGTATTTGTTCAAACCTGCTGGAAATTCTCCAGCCTGCAAAGGAATTCCTACCAGACAGCTGGACATAGGGTTCTTAGCTGCAGCAGTGGACAAACATATGTTTTCCTGCTGAAGCGTCTGTGCCATGGTTACCCAGATGTTCTGATGTCGTTGAGGGATGATCCATGCAGCTGCCAGACTGTTCAGCATTAGCAGGATGACAACTTGGATGGGGTTCATCATAGGGTTGAGTGGGTGGTAGGTTTTCTCTAGAAGGGAAAAATAAACATTTTTAAAACATGTTCCTGTTTCTGCCAGAAGGAATCCACACCTAGGAGGATTCTTTCTCTTCCATCCGGCGGCGTCTTCTTTTTGAAGCATCGGTTACTTGCTTCTTATCCCCTTCTGCTGGAGCTGGATTTTTGGGGACGAAAGGTTTCACCCATTTCTGGGGAATCCACCAAGGGTCTGAGGGAGTAGCCACACATGCATAGCCACGACCCCAGGTCACAAGCTCATAGGAATCTTTGGTTTCCCAAGTTTCAGGATCCATAATCAAAATCAGTGGACGCTGAGACAATTTGAACTGATTACCACTATTAAAATGATGTACCACAGGTGGACTCATGTTTCCAAATGAACAGATCAGAAAATTGATGGTAAACATGGCTTTGCAGAGCTTCTGCTGTGGAGACATCCACGCAGATGCCACAGTGAAGGGTGGCAAGCTGAGTTGGGGATGTCCCAAGCTGGACAAAGAGAAGGAAAATTTGTCATCAACTGTGGCCCATCTTTCAGGGGAAAATGTACAGCATGGTACTATAAAATTAGGATCCCCTGTAGTATTGGTTGGTTTTTTTTCTCCAGTTTGTTAAACATTCCCCTATGTGAGATGAATCATATATTGATGTGAACCTCCTGTAAGCTGTTGTCATCCAGCAGAATTTGTGAGGAGCTGTGATGCTCTTCCTCTTGTGCTGCCCCTTCTGAGGACAGGACTGGCAATGCTCCCTTTGGATGGCTGAGGCCAAAGCTTGACTGGAATGTTGGACACATTCCTGAAACAGAGAGACCTAGGGCATAGTGCATCCAACCACAGCCTGTTCCACTGTGGCAGCCCATTCCATTCCTCTGCCATCTCTGATCTTGATTCCAACATTCTCTTTTTTCACCTGGTGCAGAATTCATAGATCTCACAGGCAATGAAGCCATAGACCTCCCAGGTGAAGATGTTGTAGATCTCAAAGGCAAATCTTCTGAGCCTGAGGTCATCATTATCAGTGATGATGAGTCTGCTGTGGTAAGTAGTGACGGGCACACTTCTCTCAATCTTGCAGTCAAATTAGTTTGAGCTCCCGGGCCTGTCTTCTGGCATCCAACTCTCTCTCTGAGTATCACTTGCAGAGAGTGGGAGAGTAATCTGAAAGAGGTTGTTGGTTCAGTGATGTAAAGAAAAAGCAAGGGAGAGGACAGGAAGTCTTTGACTTCCCCAGTAAGAAGTGTTTTCACTGCAAAATCAGTTCAAGGTACCCCTGTCACTGAGGTGCCAATCGCAACTGCAGCTGACTGGGTACAAAGTAGTTGCATTTTTGTTAATCCAAGAAGTCCTTAAAAAGTCACTATGTTGTCTTTTCATTTCCCCTCCAATGGGAAAGAATACTTCTCCATCCAGCCCAAAGTGTAGTTTATCCCATCAGTTTGGGGATGCCACTGCTGCCAAGCAAAGCAGAATATGCAGCAGGCGTAGCATCAAGGGGCCCTCCTGACAGCACTATTCCTGAGCCTTTGCAAAGGAAAGGCCTCAGAATTTACAACAGAGCCTTCATGACCCAGCTCCAATTCCATCAAATGCAAGAATGGGTTTGGGGTTCTCTCTTTAGCAACTGTTAATGTAATACACAATATTTTTGGATACCACAGCGATTTTGCTTGTTTGGGGGAGAAAGAGGGAAAGAAACAGCTGCAGGCCCAAAGGCAATGGGAAAATGGAATGGGGGAGCAGAAAGTAGTGTGTTCAGGTGGTTCCTAAGAGCTTCCATTTCTACCCCATTGCAGGACAGGGAGCAGAGCCAGCAGCCACCTGTTTCCAGTGCATCAGAGAATTCAGCCGAGCCACTGGCAAGGGATGATGAAGACATAAGGGATTTTGATGAGTATATGACAAATAAATTGACTCTCTAAACTCAGATTTCTGATACATAACAGAAAGAGTTTTTTGCCAAACTTTTGTGTTCTACTTGATTCTGTGCCAGAACTCCAGGATTGGAATAGAGTGGCCTGGCAGAAAGAGAAGCAATTAAAAACAAAACAAGCAAATAAAATGCAGTAGAAACCATTCTTCTCTGTGCATGAAGCCATTACTGAATGTTTCTTCAGTATGGCTTGAAATGCTTGGAGTATGTAAGATCTGGGAATGCTGGGCTAAGAGGTTTCTAAAACAACATAGGGAATATTTTAAGTACCAAATTTTTTTTCCTTTTGGTAACCCTTGGTGCCCAGTGAAAGAAATGGCTGCATGTTTAAATGGCTGCTTTAATTCTGGTTCTGTTCTCTCTAGTAATTGGCTACGAAATAATTTCATTTTTTCACATACGGCATATACGGACTCTGAGGTGAGGATCCACATGTTCTTGTCCTTTCTGCTTTGTGGGAGGGGAGGGGACAGAGGACAAACTGCACAACTCAGTTGTGTCCAGTGGGGTGGTACAGGCAGCTGTCTGGAAGCACAGCCCTTGCTGGGAAGCTCCAGCTTGCACATTCCTCTAAGTCCCTCCTTGGCGGTGTCCACAGAGGGAGAAGCCCTTGGCAGGATGGCTGTGGCACATCTGTGTGTTCCTTGGAGTTCTAGCATGGAGTGACAGACTGCACATTCTCCAAGTTCTGTTTGCCTGGTGCCATTAGAGCAGCAAACAGGAATTCTTTACTCTGAATACCTGTTGTGGTTTCGTGTCTTCAGCAGCAGTTCACCTTCTACAGAGTGTTTATGGCTTTCACATTTGAGATTTCCCTTTTGAGGGAGAAAGAGGGAAAGAAACAGCTACAGGTTCAAATCCAGTTAGGGAACAGAAACACTGGCGGAGGCAGGAGGGTGTTCCTGTGGCTCGTAAGCTGCCTCTGTTTCTACCCAGTTGCAGCAGTGAGTGCACAATCAGCAGCTCCCACTTCTTTGTTTTCAGGGCAGCAGCTCTTTGTGCTACTGCTTTGAATGCTCTTAACCAAACTGAGAGGGTGATACCCAACACTTCTTCAGCTGCTCTGCTTTAAGTGCTTTCTGGGCAGAGGGTTGCATGCAGCACAGGGGGGCTCAACCAAGCTAACTGTATCTTCTTTTCTCTCCCTTCCCATGTGCAATGATGGAAGCTTCCTGCAGGTGAGTTGATGTTTTACAGTTGGTAATGGAATTGTCCTAAATGTAATGTTACTTCTTAGATTTTTCATTTTTCTAGAAACTCAAGCAGCAGAGATTGAAACTGCCTTTAGCAAAAGACAAAGGGCAGGGCTTTAACAGAGCAATAGAGCAAATATTTTGTGTTGGTTCGTAGCAGAATTGTCACAATATGTGGAAGGGTTCAGCCTTAGTATTAGGGAAAGTAGTTTAAGATGGTCTTTAACCCAGCTGAATAGAGTCCATTTAAAATAGGAACCATTAGTGACTATTTATTTAACTCGGTTAAAATATAGCTCTATGGAGAGAAAGAATAGTAGATGTAACTTCTGAAAATTAAATTGCAGTGTGTGGACGAGAAAGGAGAAATGTTCCGCTGAACAACCAGGAACAGGTGGATGGCTCTGGTAACCCAACAGGAGCCAACGATGCACCTGTGGCTGGCCCAGCCCCTGCAGGACAGGGATCAGAGGAGGAGGACACTGCAGATTCGGAGTACGTGCGGCTCTTGCCCTACCAAACACGGAACTTTGTGCCTTTTCTTCTTTTCTGCGTAGGACTAAGTGATACTGCTATGCCTGGTTTATCTTTGAAGCCTCCCCATCCTCTGCTTATTTCCTGTCTTCTCCCAAGTTGCATGATGGTCAAATGATACCATTTGCACTTCTTTGCTTTTTCTGACAAGCTCTAGTATCGATCTTAGATATGGAAATACTGCCATTGTTATCAATGAGGCTTGGCATCATGGGGCCAGCAGGCTGCAGCCAGGCAAACTGCAGCAGAGATTCCCTGCTGGAATGGTGCCAGCTGGCTGCTGTTCTCCTGGAGCTGGAGCCCTTCTCCCCAGGGTGGCCTTGCACACGGGCAGTTGTAGAGGTCACACTTCTATGGCCAGTGCTGGATGCCACCAGCCGTGATTCCTTTGCTTCTGTGATGGAGACCTTGTAGTTCAAGTTGGGTGCCTGCACAATAAAATCCTCATTCTGCAGAGAAACAGGAAAGCTCTGCTGTAGGAGCACTCACCAGTAAAAGAAAAATGCAATGCATTAGACTGATTCAATCAAACAAGGGGTCTGTGTCACTAGGGAAGACAAAGACATGACAATTATGGTAGAAGCTTTTCTAAAGTGGTTTTTTGGGGTCGGAGGGAAAACACAGGCTTTAATGAAGCTGGTGTGCTCTGAGCCTTTTGGAAAGGCAGTGAAGGAGAGAACCTGAGCATGGAACTTTGAGGTGTCAGGTCTTAAATAGGCCACCTAAAGGGCTTCTACTATTCTAAACCATACTGCATTTTGCCAGTGAATTTGTAGATGTTTAAGTTTGGTTGTTAAGTCTCTAGGTGAACAAATCCCACCACTAGGTTAATATAAAAAAGGAATACTTTGTTCTTGCAGTCTCAAGCTTCTGAGTTACTGAATGTAACCGCTCTGTTTAGGTAAGGCTGAAAGAGCTCAGGGCTGCAGCATTGAACATTGACTAAAGGCTCCTTCCTGGGGCTGATCTTGCCAGAGCCAGGCAACAATTCTGTAGTTTAGAACTGGGTCCTGGAATCAATATTCTGGGCTGAATAGTTCCCAGAGGACTGGGATGTGGCTGGATCCCAGCTGGATGTGGTAGTTACAAGCTGTTACTGGTGACCTGCTGGAAGTCAGTATTGTCACACACAAACTGGCCGTGCTAGACACTGCTGTTCCTTCAAATCCCATGGCTGGGTGACTGACTGCACCTTTCTTCTGGTCAAAACCAGGACAACTCTTCCTCTCAACTCCACACTACATGCCACAGAGTTAAAGACAGCAGGGTTATTCAAAGGAAACCTGTCATGGCTAGTCGGTGCAGTTGCATGATTATGTGAGATTTTATGTATCAATAAACATTGAAGTATGGTGATACTAACAGCTGCACATTCCTTCTGGTTCACTTCCCTCTAGTGCCCAGCAAGGAGTTGTCATTAGGTGTCCAATTTGCTGGGATTTTTACTCAGAGGTAAGGATCCACCTGTAGTCATCCTTTCTGCCTTGTGGGAGGAGGAGGAGGAAGCCAGAAGGGGAAGCTGCACAAGTAGGCTGGCTGACGTGGGATGCTGTGGGCAGCTGGCTGGAAGCACAGCCCTTGCTGGGAAGCTCCCCAAGTCACCTCTTGGTGGTGAACGCAGAGGGAGAAGCCCTTGCCGAGATGGCACTGGCAGAGCTGTGGGGCCCTCATTATTCTGATCCCAGTCTCATTTGCCTGGTGCCAATGGAGCAGCAAACTCAAATTCTTTCCTCCCAATGCATGTTGTGGTTTTCTGTCTTCCAGATCATGCACTGTGGACGACAGCTTGTAGCAACCACATGTGGCCATGTGTTCTGCAGCGAGTGCCTCTCTGTTGCCCTGGAGACTTCTCCTGTATGCGCAACCTGCAGGATGGAACTCAGTCCAGAACTATATTTTCCCATTTATTTATGAGTGCTTCTACAGACACACTCATATTGATCTTAGACAATAGGCAATGTAGAGACTTGTTTGTTTAGGTATATAGTTCTTCCTGTGTAGAGTTTAATTTTTTGTTGAATTCAATTAGAAATAAAGTTTTGGTTGATTTAAATAGAGTCGGTCTGCTCTTCTGTGCTGGATTCTGCTGAGAGACAGAGATGTTGGAGAGGTGGAAGTAAGGCTCTTGGTTTGAGCAGTCAGCAGCTCATTCTTTTCATCACACTGTAGTCATTGATTTGGGGGAAAGGTGCTAAAGCCATAAGCTTTGTAGTTCTTGTGGCCAGCGTGTGTTGTACGGGGAAAAAGAAACCGGCCCTGCTTGGGGTGTGAGGGGTTCCATTTCTCAGGCCAGACTCTGGTGGACGCTTTGGTGAAAATGTTGGGATTCCATTGCTCAGAAGGTGGAAAGAGGAGCAGGTTGTGCACATGTCCAAAGAAAGCATTTTGCTTTGGGAATAACTGGCACATAAACAAACTGCTGCATTTAGTGTTGTAAGGTTTCATTAGAATTACAGTCTGGAGGCTTTTGAATGGATGGAGTTGGTTACTGACTTGGAGCTGTTAGCAGTACAACTGTGTGGTAGCTCCAGTGCCTTCAGTTACAGCACTATAATCCCAAGTTACATTGAAAAGAAATGCAATTATCCAGAATTATAATAACTGGATGTAAGAAAGGAAAGAAAACTACTTCTGTTTTATGAAAGTAATAAAGAGGCAAGGGCAGATCTCAGGTATACAATGCAACAGTAACTTCATTGTGCCATGAAAAAGAAAATTCAGATGACCAAACTGAGCTGAGGTCCTCTGTGTGTTAAAGTTTGTCATCTGTGTGGATATATATCCTTACTTTTGGTTTTTCATTTTTTTCTTTATTGTGTTATTTATCTGCTTCCTCAGTCATAGTTCAAGGTGTCTTAGAACTGCCATATTTAGGCAGAGGTAGTAATAAAAAAGGTTCATTTATTCATCAAGCCACCTAATTTTTATGTGGCTTGATCTTAATAAAAAAAATGAAAACATTAGTATTAGCCTGATAAAGAGATCTTCTGATTTTGGTTTTTAATGAAAACTACATGAATTGTCAAAATTACTCCAAGATAATCCTTTAATAGACACATATAAAATGATTTAGCAAAGGATGGTCATAAATATTAGACCGATGTTTTCTGTTTCTCATTGTTGCTAGACTTCTAGATACTTGGTGGATGCAATGACATTAAGCAGAAATGTCTTTTTAAGTGGCAGTATTCCTAGGTGACATGCCATGCCAGGTATTCTGAATAATGAGAAGAGCATTTAAAGAAACCATTTATGGTCAGGTTGGTTTGATCCTCAGTAACCTGCAACAAAATGGCAGTCAGCTGATTTTATAATACATTTAACCCAAACTTAGTTTGGCTCAAAACCATCAGCTGTGGCAATTTTCTTTTAAAAATTTTGGTTTAGGATTAGTAATTAACCCTCTCAATGGGTATATATATAAAAAATTTTTAGAAGTATTGATCTAGGAAAGCATTGATTAGCAAAAGGTAGCAATGGTTGAAGCAGAGGTTTTGGTCTTGGTGCATAGTTGTCAGCAGACAGAAAAGCACATTTTCAGCTCATTCCATCATTGGTCTGTAGGCATAGAGGAACTGGAGTTTTTTGAGCTTTCGAAGCCCAGACCAGAGAAACAGCTTATTTGCATTGTTCATTTCTCATAATCTGTGCTTTGGGACTCATACAAGGTGCTTAATTATTCATCTATTAAATGTATATTTGGAATTGCTTTAGCATCTTAGCATTTTTATTCAAAGCGTAACAACTCCTTTAGGTTTTTCCAAAACAATGGAAAAATTGGAAAAGTAATCCCCACCCATTCTTCAACACTCAATATGTTGTCAATTACTCAAAAGGATGAATTGTGATAACAGAGAAATTTCTGTAAGAAATGAGTCTCCTCATGCAGAGCATGAGCTGAACATGTGCTTGTGCTCTCCACAGCACCGCATCGATTTCCACCATTCTGCCGACACCGCAGAGCACCCAACGGGAACAGGGCCTGAGGGGCATCCCTGGATGTGGCAGGGCTGAGACAGGTTCCCTGCTGCTCTCAGGATCCCCAGACCATCCCTGTGGACACAGGCCCCATGGCAGACTGGCTGGAAGGAAAAGGGAATATTAATGCTGCTTTTTCTGCTGTGTCACTTTCACAGCAGAGCAGGGCCTCAGGAGGAAGGTGCTGTCCCCAGGAGCAGAGCAAACCTCCTCAACCCTGTGTTGGGAATTCCTGCTAGAGCAGTAGTTGGACACCTGAAAATGCCAAGACTTTGGAGACTTGAACTAAGGATCTGAACTGTTAGAGTTTCAACAGTTTGGGAAAAAACCAACAACCTTTGATTGTGTTTTAATTGCTGTTTACTAGAGTTAAACACTCCCATAAGTGTTAAAACAGCAGTAGACAAATCATCCTGGAGGGGCGGGGGGGTGAAGGACGGGTTTAAATTTCCTTTATCCTTGGGGAGGAGTGTTCTGGTGGGGTTTCTTTAGGCACAGGAAGGCTCCAGTGGCGCTCAGACTCCTCAGGCTGAAGGCGGCGGGAGGTGCAGCTCTGGCCCTCTGTGCCCCGTGAGGCTCCATGTGCAGAGCTGTGCCTGGCAGTGCCCAGCAGCAGCAGGATGTGCCTGTGGAGCAGGGCCGGAGGGGCCGTGGGGATGTGCGGAGGCCTGGAGCCCCTGTCCTGTGCAGCCAGGCTGGCAGAGCCGGGGCTGAGCAGCCTGGAGGGGAGCAGGGCCCGAGGAGGCCTCCCTGCGGCCTCCCGATGCCTGAAGGGGGCAGAGAGGCACGGGGGAAGGGGAAGGGCTTGGGAGCAGAAAGGGGGAGATTGGGACCAGATGTTCGGAAGCACCGTGAGGGTGGGGAGACCTTGGAACGGGCTGCCCAGAGAAGCTGTGGGTGCCCCGTGCCTGGAACGTTCCAGGCCAGGCTGGACAGGGCCCTGAGCACCCTGATCTAGTGGGTGGCAGCAGCACCGGGTGATGGTTGAGGTGCCTCCGTGGCGTGCTGGAACTCCATGGGTGAGCAAAGCGGACACCTGTTCCCTGGGCATGGAATGTTGGCCCCGGTTGCCAGGGGCACTCCCGCTCCCAAGGTTCTGTTGGCACGGAGTCTGTTGAGCCAGTTGACGGGTTCTCTGCTGCGCAGCAGACGTGGAGCATCCGTCTTCTCCGTCCCGCTTGCGAACAGAGAGCGATTTGGCGACACTTGCGAGCCAAACTCTGGACTGACTGCAGAGGTGAGTGCAGACTGTTCTGGAAAAGGCTTCTGATGCTGAGCGGCTGGGCTGGGCTGCAGCATGGGCTGCAGGGGGGCTCAAGTGCCAAAGGTGTGGACTCCCCCTCTAGCTTTGGACTGGAACTGGAGGCTTGGGAAGGGGAGCCTTACGGCATGGGGGTGTTCAAGAAAAGTGGCATTCCAAATAGATAATTTCCCCTCTACTTTTCTGATAGGTTTGCAAGAGCAGTTTTCTGTATCTCCAAAAATTCTGCAGTGGGCTACCTAAAGGAACCAAAGGGATTGATCACATCCCTGACATTCCTTTGTGGGTGTTTGTCCCACTTACTTTGGCGCTGGTTTTTGATCACAAAACACCATGAGCTCAGTAAGTACTTTGCTACTCAATACAAATCTGTATCACTGTCCTCTCCTTCTGATTCCGACTAGCTCCAGGGAGAAGGAGGGGAGTGATAAGGTCCTTAAGATCTCCAGGCAGTGGCTGCACAGATGAGGATTGGCAAAGGATTGCACAGGACCAGCGTGCTGGCAATTCCGGACCAACTTTATTATCCAAAGGGAACCAGGCTACACAGGCCAGGGACAGAGGCTTGCATAGCCTTTTTGATCAGGGGTGGTACAGACAAGAGGATACATTCTTGGGCCAATCACATAACATAAGGGGAGGAGGAAGGGAATAACAGGCATAGGGATGAACTAATCAGGGCATAACAGGGGAGTGGCTGGGACGAGCCAGCCTATGAAACATCAAACTGGGGAGAACGTTCTAAAAAGCTGGGCTTGGTTCTGGGGGATGGACAAACAGTGGGAGTGGGGTAAAGTAACTCTTTTAACTGAGTGACACCAGGACAAAACCATTAACAGGGAGAAAATGGATAAACCATTTAAATAGATTACCACAAATCTGATTCTTGAAACGTTTTCCAGCGTACTTCTAGAAGGGATTTCAAGAGTTTGTAGCAAATGCACATGAGCAGAAACCTTTGAAAACTTCATGTAACTTGATGTTCTGGAATATGGAAGGTTTTGAATCTCTGTGCATGTTAGCAGTAGTCCAAAAATGCCTACAGTGTGAGCCGCAACCTGATAGAATTGTGAACTGCTGTCCTGATTCTCAAGCCACTGGGACAGGCTCTTTCTTGGTGAGGCGGCTTGTCAGAGATCAGGGGTGATGTCTGTTCCCTGCAGTCGTGTGCTCAGGTGGGAATGGCCTGTAGCAGCATTGGATGCATATTGCAGCCTTTGCAGGAGTGTTTCCTGTATGCGTGTGTGCTGTCATTGGTGTTGCAGAGAACAAGGGCCGTGTTAATCTTACTGCCACAGGAAATGCTAAGGCTTTGCTCTCTCTCAGCGCCAGCGAAAGCGCCCTGGAGGAGCAGTTGATTCCGGACCAGCTCAGAAGCGGAGCAGGCTGCTGCCCTCCAGCGCGGCTGCAACTTCGCACACACGGCCAAGAGACCTTGAGCCAAGTGGCACCGCTGCTCTGGAGCCTGGTAAGAACAGAAACTGCTTCTGGGCGTGAGGACCTGCTGGCCATGTGCTCTTGCCACTTGCCAGGCCCTTTAGCAGGGAGGAAGGGAAAGCCTGGGCTTGAGGGAGAGCCTGGTATGGCATCCCTACACAACAAGCCTTGTGACAACTGTTTTGTTTGTTACTGAGCTGGATACACTGGCTGCTAGTGGGGGGTGAGGTGTGTAGCAAAGGTCCTCAAGTGCTGCTCAAACACCTGAATGTGTGTTCTGATAAGCTGGCAGTCACTGCAGTTGCCACAGTGAAGGGTGGCAAGCTGAGTTGGGGATGTCCCAACCTGGACAAAGAGAAGGAGAATTGGTCATCAGCTGTGGCCCATCCTTCAGGGGAAGATGTACAGCATGGTACTATAAAGTTAGGATCCTCTCTAGTGTTGGGTTGTTTTTTTTCCCCTCTTCTGTGCTAAACCATGCCATTTGCGATGATAAATCTCTTGGTGTGAACCTCCTGTAAGCTGTTGTCATCCAACAGAATTTGTGAGGAGTTAAGCTGCTCTTCCTCTTGTGCTGCCCCTTCTGAGGACAGGGCTAGCAATGCTCCCTTTGGATGGCTGAGGCCAAAGCTTGACTGGAATGTTGGACACATTCCTGAAAAAAAGACACCTAGGGCATAGTGTATCCATCTACAGCCTGTTCCACTGTGGCAGCCCATTTCATTCCTCTGCAATCTCTGATCCTGATTCTAACATTCTCTTTTTTCGCCTGGTGCAGAATTTATAGATCTCCCAGGTGAAGATGTCGTAGATCTCCCAGGCAAATCTTCTGAGCCTGAGGTCATCATTATCAGTGATGATGAGTCTGCTGTGGTAAGTAGTGACGGGCACACTCCTCTCTACCCCTCAGTCAAATCAGTTTTGTTGCTTGTCTTCTGAAATCTTACTAAGTACCCTGGCCTCAAAGGTTGAAAGATAGCTCTGATTCACCACTTTGTACACTGCTCCCAGTCTAGGCCAAGCACACTCATGAACACATCCACATGCCTGAGAATTGCTTGCAGAGAGTGGGTGAACAACCTAAAAGAGGTTGTTGCTTCAGTGATTTAAAGGAGAGCACAGGAAGTCTTTGACTTCCCAAGTTAGAAGTGTTTTAGCTGCAACATCAGTTTACGGTACCCCTGCCTTTGAGATGTAAAATGCAACTGCAGCTGACTGGAGTAGACACTAATTCTGATTCTTTTTCCAAGAAGTCTTTAAAAGGGCCACATTCGAGGTTTTTTCATTTTCCCCTACTATTTTGAAAGAGCATGCTTTGATGCTGCCACACTGCTGTGTATCTGCTCAGATTTGGGATGCCACTACTGCTCTGCAAAGCAGAGACATGCAGCAAACATAGCATGGGAGTTATAAGCTTACAGGAATGTTCCTGAACCTTTGCAAAGAAAAGGCCTCAAATTTTACAACAGAAATTGTGTGACCCTGCTCCGCTTGCACCAAACACAAGAGCAGGTTTTGGTATAGGCGTTTTTCCTCTTCAGTAGCTCCTCCTAAAATAAGTAATGTTCAGGCTACCACAGGTGAACTTGGCAATTTGAGGGAGAAAGAGGGAAAGAAACGGCTCAAGCCCATATCCAGCTGGAGAGCTGAAACAGGGGAGCAGGAAGTTCAGTGCTCAGGTGGTTCCTAAGCGCCTCCATTTCTACCCTGGTTCAGGACAGGGAGCTGAGCCAGCAGCAGCCACATCTTTTCAGAGCATCAGAGAATTCAGCCAAGACACTGGCAAGCAATGGTGAAGAGGAACCAAGAGAAGATGATGGGTATGTGGGAGAGAAAGTGTCTATCAAAATACTTAGATTTTTTGTCAAGCTTTTGGGTTCTGCTTAACTCTGTGCAGATACTTCAGACCTGGAATATAGTGGCTTGCCTGGAAGAGAATTAAAATAAACCCAGCAAAATCCAGCAGAAACCTTTCTTCTCTGTTTGTGAAGCCTTAGCTTCCTAGAAGTTTTACATCTAATGTTGAATGTAAGACTATGGCTTGACACGCTGGAGTGCTTGCAGTATATAAAAATTATTTCAATGATTGTGTTTCTGGGCTGGAATGTTTCTTAATCAGAATTGGAGATGCTTTAAGAACCAACCTTTTCTTTCTTGTTAGCTCTCTGTCTCTATTGAAATTATTTGCTCCAAGTTCAAATGGCTGCATGTTCTTTCTGGTTCTGATCTCTGTTAGTGCACAGCCAGCAGGTCCTGCTAGTACTCCAACTAGCGAGGATGAGGACACAGAGGTGCAGGACAGCGAGCAGAGCCAGCAGTACCCACTTGGTTCCAGCGAGGCAGAGAATTCAGCTGAGCTAGGGACGAGTGACAGTGAAGAGGAACCAAGAGATAACGATGAGTATGTGACAGATGAAGCGTCTCCCTAAAGTGAAAATTCTGATGTACAGTAGACACCGGTTTTTGCCAGACTGTTGGATTGTGCTTGATTCTGTGTGAGGGAATCTGATTTGAACCATAGTGGCCTGTCTGGAAGGGAACTAATGGGGAAGAAAACCCGAAAAACCGGGAGAAACCTTTCTTCTCCATTGAGGAAGTCAATATGGAATGTTTCTTACATTATGGATTGCAACACACTGAAATGCTTGCAGTACATAAAAGCTCTTGCACTAGATTGTGTTTGTGGGCTGGGATGTTTCTAGATCAGAATAAGGGGCTGTTTAAATTTCTGCCATTTTATGTCTTGGTGGCCCTCTGTGCACTGTGAAATTGAGAGCTGTATGTTCTTCTTGTTCTGCTCTCTCTAGTGCTTGGAGAGAAACTCTCGACAGTCCTCTGTTTTATGAAGATGACAACACAGAGGTAAGGATCCACAGCCCTTGCTGGGGAGCTCTAACTTGCACGTCCCTAGAAGTCCTTTCTTGATGGTGTCCATAGAAGGAGAAGCCCTTGCCAGGATGACACTGGCAGATGTGTGTTCCTTGCTGTTGTAGCATTGAGTGACAGACTGTACATACTTCAAGTTCTGTTTGCCTGGTGCCAATAGAGCAGCAAACTGGAATTCTTTGCTCCAAATGCCTGTAGGGTTTCTGTTGTTTAGCAATTGTCCATCTAACACAAAGTGTTTGGACTAATCATTGGGCCTTTTGCGGGAGAAAGAGGGAAAGAAAATACTCCAGGCCAAATCCACTTAGGGAACTGATACCAGATAGCAGGTTGTTCAGGAATATTCAGGTAGCTCCTTTCTTGTCTGTCTCCATTTTTATCCCATTCCTGGGAGCAGAGCCAGCAACACTCACCTGTTTCCAGAGGAGCAGAGAATGCAGCTGAAGTACTGGCAAATGAGAATGAAGAGGAACCACAAGATATAGAACTGTATGTGACAGATAAAGTATCCCTCCAAAGTCTAATTTCTGATATATGGTTGCAACAGTTTTCTGCCGAGCTTTATGGCTTTTCTTCTCTGTTGATTAAATATTAAATACATACTTCAGTAGTACTTGAGGGACAAGGAAGAGCCTGAGGTACATGAACTTAACTGAAATTATTGTGCAGTTCGGCTGGGATGTTGCTAAATCAGAATAAGAGATATTTTATTTTTTGGCATTTCTGTATCAGTAACCTGTTATGCATGTTGAAATTAATGGCTGCATATTCTTCTACAGCAAAAGACCCTCTAGAAGTCTCCTCTGCGTGCTTTGCATGGGTTGCTACTCACAGGTGAGGATCCACATGTTGTTATCCTTTCTGATTTCAGGGAGGGGAGGGGACAGAAGGGGAGCTGCACAACTCAGTTGTCTGAGGTGGATGCTATGGGCAGCTGGCTGGAAGCACAGCCCTTGTTGGGAAGCTCCAACTTGCACATTCCTCCAAGTCCATCCTTGGTGGTGTCTGTAGAGGGAGAAGCCCTTGCCAGGATGGCTGTGACACATCTCTGTGTTTCTTGTAGATCTAACGTTGACTGATAGAATTCTTTACTCCCAAATCTCTGTTGTGGTTTCCATTCTTCAGCAGCTGTTCATCTAACGTGAAGTGTTTAGGGTTATTACAGCAGAACTTGCCAGTTTGAGGGAGAACCAGGGAAAGAAACAGCTCCAGGTCAAATGGAAATAGGGGACAGGAACAGGGGAGGAGGGAAGAGGGTGTTCCTGTGGTTCGTTAAGCTGCCTCTGTTTCTACCCAGTTGCAGCAGTGAGTGCACAATCAGCAGCACTCACTTCTTTGTTTTCAGGGCAGCAGCTCTTTGTGCTACTGCTTTGAATGCTCTTAACCAAACTGAGAGGGTGATACCCAACACTTCTTCAGCTGCTCTGCTTTAAGTGCTTTCTGGGCAGAGGGTTGCATGCAGCACAGGGGGGCTCAACCAAGCTAACTGTATCTTCTTTTCTCTCCCTTCCCATGTGCAATGATGGAAGCTTGCTGAAGGTGAGTTGATGTTTTGCAGTTGGTAAGAGACTTTAATCGAAAGTGTAATAGTCATTTTTGTTATTTTGCAAGAAAGTTGAGCAGCAGGGATTGAAACTGCCTTTAGCAGAAGGCAAAGGACAGGGCTAAAGAGAATAGATCCAATGTATGTGTGATGGCCTCTGTCAGTCACAGTGGAAAATCCCTGCAATAGAAGTTGTAGCTGAATACTTATGCAGAAATAACTTTAATTTGGTAACTCTTTCTGCAGTTTTAATGGATTAGCGATTGATTATTGTCACATGGACACTGGCGTTGGAGAGGTCATTGTTGCCTGTTGTTTCTGAGAGTTAAAAAGCAAACAGCATTTCTTGACCCTTTGGCTCTTACAGACCAGGCCACTAAAAACTGCTCTCCCTGTAACTTGGCCAATATGTTGCCCACAAAAATTGGATCTGTTATTGGCGTACAACAGGTCAATAATTATACACTTGAGAGGGACACTGATTGCTTATTTCAGTGTTGCACAAGTCTGGGTGTTCAGTGGTATATGACAAATCAGACACACTAACTATTGAAACTTTTATTATTTCTAAATTCTAACAAAGAAAGAAATTAGTATTAATTAGTTACAAGTGACATGGCTTTCTTATTAGATAGTATTTGGTCTTCTTTTGCTTAGTGATTGTCTCACTTCTCACTGTAATTAGTCCACTCTGTCCATTGCTCAGTCTCTCTTTTTTTGGGCTGGGGAGTTTCTTGAGCTGCTGTTCCATGAGCTGGTAGTTGTAGTCTCCCCCTGCAGGAATTACTTCTTAGCAGTCAGAGCGGATTGCAGGAGAGTTGGGTTTCTTCATTTCTTCCTTATCTTGGAAGTTGTGCCAGATGTGCTTTTGCCCCCTCAGTTCTGCATTCATTGTGTCCACTTGCAGTGGGCATCTTTCTCCCCAAGCTTGTGTAACCTTCTCCTAGCTCTGAAGTGTATCAAGCCCTGAACCTTATCAAGGCAATTCTACCAACCAGGAATTTGTTTTTCTGCCTCAGTGGCATCACTTAGAGCTTGTTTTTAGTTTCTGTCTATTGAGTGGATTAAATCTCCCTTGCAGTTGATTTGGCTTGAAAGTATACAAAGATCAAATATATCAATAGAGAGAGCATTCTTTCTTCAGAACTCTTTTACATATTCTACATTTTGCATCATGTATAACCTAAGAAAATTAAATTACAGTTTATAAACAGAAAAGGAGTATTGACACCCTGCACAGACGCGAACAGGTGGATGGCTCTGGTAATGGAACAGGAGCCAACGATGCATCTGTGGCTGCGCAACAGGGAGCAGCAGCGGAGGGAACTGCACATTCAGAGTACGTATGGCTCATAGCCACCATGGAGTTTTGTGCCTTTTTTTTCTTTTCTTTGTAGGACTAAGTTACACTGTTATGCCTGTTTTATCTTTGAAGCCTTCCCTACTGATTTCCCTCTTCTGCCATGTTGCATGATGATCAAATGATACCGTTTGCATTTTGGGAGAAAAAGGCAGCCCAAGGAAGATGAAAGACTTTGCACAGAACTTTAGAGTTGAGTGTGGGGATGTGGCAAAGCATGGGGACTAGCTGCTTCAAATCCCATAGCTGGGTGACTGACCACACCTTTCTTCCAGTGAAAACCAGGACACTCTTCCTCTCAGGGCAGGGAGAATCCAACTCCTCATTACATGCCACAGAGTTAAAGACAGCAGGGTTCTTCAAAAGAAGCATGTCATGGCTAGTCAGTGCAGTTGCATGATTATGTGGGATTTTTTGTATCAATAAACATTGAAGTGTGGTGATACTAACAGCTGCACATTCCTTCTGGTTCTCTTCCCTCTAGTGCACAGCAAGGAGTAATTAGGTGTCCAATTTGCTTGGATTTTTACTCAGAGGTGAGGATCCACCTGTAGTCATCCTTTCTGCCTTGTGGGAGGAGGAGGAGGAAGCCAGAAGGGGAGCTGCACAAGTCAGCTGGCTGACGTGGGATGCTGTGGGCAGCTGGCTGGAAGCACAGCCCTTGCTGGGAAGCTCCCCAAGTCACCTCTTGGTGGTGAACGTAGAGGGAGAAGCCCTTGCCGAGATGGCACTGGCAGAGCTGTGGGGCGCTCATTATTCTGATCCCAGTCTCATTTGCCTGGTGCCAATGGAGCAGCAAACTCAAATTCTTTCCTCCCAATGCATGTTGTGGTTTTCTGTCTTCCAGATTGTGCAAAGCGGACGACTGATTCTGGCAACAATCTGTGGCCATGTCTTCTGCAGCGAGTGCCTCCCTAATGCCCTGAAGATTGCTGGCTTGTGCCCAACTTGCAGGGTGGAACTTACTTCTGATCTGTATTTTCCCATTTTTATATGAGTGCTTCTGCTTCTCCAGACTGACTCAGACCAATCTTGGAGAACAGGCAGTGTAGAGATTTGTTTCTTTAGGTATATAGTTCTTCCTGTATGTAGTTCTTCTTCTATATAGTTTCATTTTGGCTGAATTCAATTATAAATAAAGTTTTGGTTGCTTTAAATACAGTTGGTCTGCTCTTCGATATTACGTTCCCCTGTGGGAATGGTTTCTCCCCCCTCAGGGACCCCTAGGGCTGGTAGCCATATAGTTTAACCATTCCTCCCCTTTCTGACCCTATTGGCTGTGTCCCAAAGTGTCCCTCCCTGGCAGGAGCTAAGAAAACACCCTGTTCCTCTGTGCATGCCCGCTTTCCCTCTGGACACCACCTGGAATAAAGGTCTTGATCTGCAGCTGGGGGTCAGAGCCTCTTTTGGAGTCCTTTATCCTGTCCCTGAAATATTCCTCCAAAGCTTTCTAAGGCCTGAGGTAACATTGGAACCTCAGAGGGATTAAAGGAGGATTTATTTCACTTCTGTGCTGGACTCGGCTGAGAGACAGAGATGTTGGAGAGGTGGAAGTAAGGCTCTTGGTTTGAGCAGTCAGCAGCTCATTCTTTTCATCACACTGTAGTCATTGATTTGGGGGAAAGGTGCTAAAGCCATAAGCTTTGTAGTTCTTGTGGCCAGCGTGTGTTGTACGGGGAAAAAGAAACCGGCCCTGCTTGGGGTGTGAGGGGTTCCATTTCTCAGGCCAGACTCTGGTGGATGCTTTGGTGAAAATGTCGGGATTCCATTGCTCAGAAGGTGAAAAGAGGAGCAGGTTGTGCACACGTCCAAAGAAAGCATTTTGCTTTGGGAATAACTGGCACATAAACAAACTGCTGCATTTAGTGTTGTAAGGTTTCATTAGAATTACAGTCTGGAGGCTTTTGAATGGATGGAGTTGGTTACTGACTTGGAGCTGTTAGCAGTACAACTGTGTGGTAGCCCCAGTGCCTTCAATTACGGCACTATAATCCTAAGTTACCTTGAAAAGAAATGCAATTATCCAGAATTATAATGACTGGATGTAAGAAAGGAAAGAAAACTACTTCTGTTTTATGAAAGTAATAAAGTGGCAAGGGCAGATCTCAGGTATACAATGCAACAGTAACTTCATTGTGCCATGAAAAAGAAAATTCAGATGACCAAACTGAGCTGAGGTCCTCTGTGTGTTAAAGTTTGTCATCTGTGTGGATATATATCCTTACTTTTGGTTTTTTATTTTTTTCTTTATTGTGTTATTTATCTGCTTCCTCAGTCATAGTTCAAGGTGTCTTAGAACTGCCATATTTAGGCAGAGGTAGTAATAAAAAAGGTTCATTTATTCATCAAGCCACCTAATTTTTATGTGGCTTGATCTTAATAAAAAAAAATGAAAACATTAGTATTAGCCTGATAAAGAGATCTTCTGATTTTCGTTTTTAATGAAAACTACATGAATTGTCAAAATTACTCCAAGATAATCCTTTAATAGACACATATAAAATGATTTAGCAAAGGATGGTCATAAATATTAGACCGATGTTTTCTGTTTCTCATTGTTGCTAGACTTCTAGATACTTGGTGGATGCAATGACATTAAGCAGAAATGTCTTTTTAAGTGGCAATATTCCTAGGTGACATGCCATGCCAGGTATTCTGAATAATGAGAAGAGCATTTAAAGAAACCATTTATGGTCAGGTTGGTTTGATCCTCAGTAACCTGCAACAAAATGGCAGTCAGCTGATTTTATAATACATTTAACCCAAACTTAGTTTGGCTCAAAACCATCAGCTGTGGCAATTTTCTTTTAAAAATTTGGTTTAGGGTTAGTAATTAACCCTCTCAATGGGTATATATATAAAAAATTTTTAGAAGTATTGATCTAGGAAAGCATTGATTAGCAAAAGGTAGCAATGGTTGAAGCAGTGGTTTTGGTCTTGGTGCATAGTTGTCAGCAGACGGAAAAGCACATTTTCAGCTCATTCCATCATTGGTCTGTAGGCATAGAGGAACTGGAGTTTTTTGAGCTTTCGAAGCCCAGACCAGAGAAACAGCTTATTTGCATTGTTCATTTCTCATAATCTGTGCTTTGGGACTCATACAAGGTGCTTAATCATTCATCTATTAAATGTATATTTGGAATTGCTTTAGCATCTTAGCATTTTTATTCAAAGCGTAACAACTCTTTTAGGTTTTTTCAAAACAATGGAAAAGTTGGAAAAGTAATCCCCACCCATTCTTTAACACTCAATATGTTGTCAATTACTCAAAAGGATGAATTGTGATAACAGAGAAATTTCTGTAAGAAATGAGTCTCCTCATGCAGAGCATGAGCTGAACATGTGCTTGTGCTCTCCACAGCACCGCATCGATTTCCACCATTCTGCCGACACCGCAGAGCACCCAACGGGAACAGGGCCTGAGGGGCATCCCTGGATGTGGCAGGGCTGAGACAGGTTCCCTGCTGCTCTCAGGATCCCCAGACCATCCCTGTGGACACAGGCCCCATGGCAGACTGGCTGGAAGGAAAAGGGAATATTAATGCTGCGTTTTCTGCTGCGTCACTTTCATAGCAGAGCAGGGCCTCAGGAGGAAGGTGCTGTCCCCAGGAGCAGAGCAAACCTCCTCAACCCTGTGTTGGGAATTCCTGCTAGAGGAGTAGTTGGACACCTGAAAATGCCAAGACTTTGGAGACTTGAACTAAGGATCTGAACTGTTAGAGTTTCAACAGTTTGGGAAAAAACCAACAACCTTTGATTGTGTTTTAATTGCTGTTTACTAGAGTTAAACACTCCCATAAGTTTTAAAACAGCAGTAGACAAATAAACCTGGAGGGGCGGGGGGGTGAAGGAAGGGTTTAAATTTCCTTTATCCTTGGGGAGGAGTGTTCTGGTGGGGTTTCTTTAGGCACAGGGAGGCTCCAGTGGCGCTCAGACTCCTCAGGCTGAAGGCGGCGGGAGGTGCAGCTCTGGCCCTCTGTGCCCCGTGAGGCTCCATGTGCAGAGCTGTGCCTGGCAGTGCCCAGCAGCAGCAGGATGTGCCTGTGGAGCAGGGCCGGAGGGGCCGTGGGGATGTGCGGAGGCCTGGAGCCCCTGTCCTGTGCAGCCAGGCTGGCAGAGCCGGGGCTGAGCAGCCTGGAGGGGAGCAGGGCCCGAGGAGGCCTCCCTGCGGCCTCCCGATGCCTGAAGGGGGCAGAGAGGCACGGGGGAAGGGGAAGGGCTTGGGACCAGAACGGGGAAGATTGGGACCAGATGTTCGGAAGCACCGTGAGGATGGGGAGACCTTGGAACGGGCTGCCCAGAGAAGCTGTGGGTGCCCCGTGCCTGGAACGTTCCAGGCCAGGCTGGACAGGGCCCTGAGCACCCTGATCTAGTGGGTGGCAGCAGCACCGAGTGATGGTTGAGGTGCCTCCGTGGCGTGCTGGAACTCCATGGGTGAGCAAAGCGGACACCTGTTCCCTGGGCATGGAATGTTGGCCCCGGTTGCCAGGGGCACTCCCGCTCCCAAGGTTCTGTTGGCACGGAGTCTGTTGAGCCAGTTGACGGGTTCTCTGCTGCGCAGCAGACGTGGAGCATCCGTCTTCTCCGTCCCGCTTGCGAACAGAGAGCGATTTGGCGACACTTGCGAGCCAAACTCTGGACTGACTGCAGAGGTGAGTGCAGACTGTTCTGGAAAAGGCTTCTGATGCTGAGCGGCTGGGCTGGGCTGCAGCATGGGCTGCAGGGGGGCTCAAGTGCCAAAGGTGTGGACTCCCCCTCTAGCTTTGGACTGGAGGCTTTGGAAGGGGAGCCTTACAGCATGGGGGTGTTCAAGAAAAGTGGCATTCCAAATAGATAATTTCCCCTCTACTTTTCTGATAGGTTTGCAAGAGCAGTTTTCTGTATCTCCAAAAATTCTGCAGTGGGCTACCTAAAGGAACCAAAGGGATTGATCACATCCCTGACATTCCTTTGTGGGTGTTTGTCCCACTTACTTTGGCGGTGGATTTTGATCACAAAACACCATGAGCTCAGTAAGTACTTTGCTACTCAATGCAAATCTGATTCTTGAAACATTTTCCAGCGTACTTCTAGAAGGGATTTCAAGAGTTTGTAGCAAATGCACATGAGCAGAAACCTTTGAAAACTTCATGTAACTTGATGTTCTGGAATATGGAAGGTTTTGAATCTCTGTGCATGTTAGCAGTAGTCCAAAAATGCCTACAGTGTGAGCCGCAACCTGATAGAATTGTGAACTGCTGTCCTGATTCTCAAGCCACTGGGACAGGCTCTTTCTTGGTGAGGCGGCTTGTCAGAGATCAGGGGTGATGTCTGTTCCCTGCAGTCGTGTGCTCAGGTGGGAATGGCCTGTAGCAGCATTGGATGCATATTGCAGCCTTTGCAGGAGTGTTTCCTGTATGCGTGTGTGCTGTCATTGGTGTTGCAGAGAACAAGGGCCGTGTTAATCTTACTGCCACAGGAAATGCTAAGGCTTTGCTCTCTCTCAGCGCCAGCGAAAGCGCCCTGGAGGAGCAGTTGATTCCGGACCAGCTCAGAAGCGGAGCAGGCTGCTGCCCTCCAGCGCGGCTGCAACTTCGCACACACGGCCAAGAGACCTTGAGCCAAGTGGCACCGCTGCTCTGGAGCCTGGTAAGAACAGAAACTGCTTCTGGGCGTGAGGACCTGCTGGCCATGTGCTCTTGCCACTTGCCAGGCCCTTTAGCAGGGAGGAAGGGAAAGCCTGGGCTTGAGGGAGAGCCTGGTATGGCATCCCTACACAACAAGCCTTGTGACAACTGTTTTGCTTTGTTACTGAGCTGGATACACTGGCTGCTAGTGGGGGGTGAGGTGTGTAGCAAAGGTCCTCAAGTGCTGCTCAAACACCTGAATGTGTGTTCTGATAAGCTGGCAGTCACTGCAGTTGCCACAGTGAAGGGTGGCAAGCTGAGTTGGGGATGTCCCAACCTGGACAAAGAGAAGGAGAATTGGTCATCAGCTGTGGCCCATCCTTCAGGGGAAGATGTACAGCATGGTACTATAAAGTTAGGATCCCCTGTAGTGTTGGTTGTTTTTTTTTCTCCAGTGTGTTAAACATTCCCCTATGTGAGATGAATCATCTATTGATGTGAACCTCCCATAAGCTGGTTCATCCAGCAGAATCTGTGAGGAGCTGTGATGCTCTTCCTCTTGTGCTGCCCCTTCTGAGGACAGGGCTAGCAATGCTCCCTTTGGATGGCTGAGGCCAAAGCTTGACTGGAATGTTGGACACATTCCTGAAACAGAGAGACCTAGGGCATAGTGCATCCAACCACAGCCTGTTCCACTGTGGCAGCCCATTCCATTCCTCTGCAGTCTCTGATCTTGATTCCAACATTCTCTTTTTTCACCTGGTGCAGAATTCATAGATCTCACAGTCGATGAAGTCATAGATCTCACAGGCAAATCTTCTGAGCCTGAGGTCATCATTATCAGTGATGATGAGTCTGCTGTGGTAAGTAGTGACGGGCACACTTCTCTCAATCTTGCAGTCAAATTAGTTTGAGCTCCCGGGCCTGTCTTCTGGCATCCAACTCTCTCTCTGAGTATCACTTGCAGAGGGGTGGAGAGTAATCTGAAAGAGGTTGTTGGTTCAGTGATGTAAAGAAAAAGCAAGGGAGAGGACAGGAAGTCTTTGACTTCCTCAGTAAGAAGTGTTTTCACTGCAACATCAGTTCAAGGTACCCCTGTCACTGAGGTGCCAATCGCAACTGCAGCTGACTGGGTACAAAGTAGTTGCATTTTTGTTACTCCAGGAAGTCTTTAAAAAGTCACTATTTTTTCTTTTCATTTCCCCTGCAATTGGAAAGAATACTTCTCCATCCAGCCCAAAGTGTAGTTTATGCCATCAGTTTGGGGATGCCACTGCTGCCAAGCAAAGCAGAATATGCAGCAGGCGTAGCATCAAGGGGACCTCCTGACAGCACTATTCCTGAGCCTTTGCAAAGGAAAGGCCTCAAACTTTACAACAGAGCCTTCATGACCCAGCTCCAATTCCGTCAAAATCAAGAATGGGTTTGGGGTTCTCTCTTTAGCAACTGTTAATGTACTACACAATATTTTTGGATACCTCAGTGACTTTGCTTGTTTGGGGGAGAAAGAGGGAAAGAAACAGCTGCAGGCCCATAGCCAATGGAAAAGTGGGGAATGGTGGAGCAGAAGTCATTGGTGTTGCAGAGAACAAGGGCCGTGTTAATCTTACTGCCACAGGAAATGCTAAGGCTTTGCTCTCTCTCAGCGCCAGCGAAAGCGCCCTGGAGGAGCAGTTGATTCCGGACCAGCTCAGAAGCGGAGCAGGCTGCTGCCCTCCAGCGCGGCTGCAACTTCGCACACACGGCCAAGAGACCTTGAGCCAAGTGGCACCGCTGCTCTGGAGCCTGGTAAGAACAGAAACTGCTTCTGGGCGTGAGGACCTGCTGGCCATGTGCTCTTGCCACTTGCCAGGCCCTTTAGCAGGGAGGAAGGGAAAGCCTGGGCTTGAGGGAGAGCCTGGTATGGCATCCCTACACAACAAGCCTTGTGACAACTGTTTTGCTTTGTTACTGAGCTGGATACACTGGCTGCTAGTGGGGGGTGAGGTGTGTAGCAAAGGTCCTCAAGTGCTGCTCAAACACCTGAATGTGTGTTCTGATAAGCTGGCAGTCACTGCAGTTGCCACAGTGAAGGGTGGCAAGCTGAGTTGGGGATGTCCCAAGCTGGACAAAGAGAAGGAAAATTGGTCATCAGCTGTGGCCCATCCTTCAGGGGAAGATGTACAGCATGGTACTATAAAATTAGGATCCCCTGTAGTGTTGGTTGGGTTTTTTTTTCTGTGTGTTAAACATTCCCCTATGTGAGATGAATCATCTATTGATGTGAACCTCCCATAAGCTGGTTCATCCAGCAGAATCTGTGAGGAGTTAAGCTGCTCTTCCTCTTGTGCTGCCCCTTCTGAGGACAGGGCTAGCAATGCTCCCTTTGGATGGCTGAGGCCAAAGCTTGACTGGAATGTTGGACACATTCCTGAAACAGAGAGACCTAGGGCATAGTGCATCCAACCACAGCCTGTTCCACTGTGGCAGCCCATTCCATTCCTCTGCAGTCTCTGATCTTGATTCCAACATTCTCTTTTTTCAGCTGGTGCAGAATTCATAGATCTCACAGTCGATGAAGTCATAGATCTCACAGGCAAATCTTCTGAGCCTGAGGTCATCATTATCAGTGATGATGAGTCTGCTGTGGTAAGTAGTGACGGGCACACAAACTAGTTGTATATTTGTTAATCCAGGAAGTCTTTAAAAAGTCACTGTTTTTTCTTTTCATTTCCCCTCCAATGGGAAAGAATACTTCTCCATCCAGCCCAAAGTGTAGTTTATGCCATCAGTTTGGGGATGCTACTGCTGCCAAGCAAAGCAGAATATGCAGCAGGCGTAGCATCAAGGGACCCTCCTGACAGCACTATTCCTGAGCCTTTGCAAAAGAAAGGCCTCAAACTTTACAACAGAGCCTTCATGACCCAGCTCCAATTCCGTCAAAAGCAAGAGTGGGTTTGGGTTTGGGGTTCTCTCTTTAGCAACTGTTAATGTAATACACAATATTTTTGGATACCACAGTGAATTTGCTTGTTTGGGGGAGAAAGAGGGAAAGAAACAGCTGCAGGCCCAAAGGCAATGGGAAAATGGAATGGGGGAGCAGAAAGTAGTGTGTTCAGGTGATTCCTAAGAGCTTCCATTTTTTACCCCATTGCAGGACAGGGAGCAGAGCCAGCAGCCACCTGTTTCCAGTGCATCAGAGAATTCAGCCGAGCCACTGGCAAGGGATGATGAAGAAGATTTTTTGCTAATTGTTTTGGATGGGTATGTGACAGATAAATTGACTCTCTAAACTCGGATTTCTGATACATAACAGAAAGAGTTTTTTGCCAAACTTTTGTGTTCTGCTTGATTCTGTGCCAGAACTCCAGGATTGGAATAGAGTGGTCTGTCTGGAAAAGTAATAATAAAAACAACAACAACTATGACGGAACAAAAAAAGAACACCACAAAAAAGCCAACCTGCAAAATCCAGCAGAAACCTTCTCCTCTGTTCATAAAGCCATTGATCAGAATGGCTTCATACACACTGAAATGCTTGCAGTACATCAAAGTTCTTGGAATGATTGTGTTGTTGGGATGGGATATTGCAAAATCAGAGTAAGGGATGCTGCAATTACTGACAGTTTGTGTCCTGGTAACTCTTGGTTCACAGTGAAATTAATGGCTGCATGTTCTTTCTGGTTCTGTTCTCTCTAGTCCATGGCCAGCAGGTCCTGCTAGACCTCCTAGCAGTGAGGCTGAGGACTCTGAGGTGAGGATCCACATGTTCTTGTCCTTTCTGCTTTGTGGAAGGGGAGGGGACAGAGGAGGAGCTGAACATCTCAGTTGTGTCCAGTGGGGTGGTACAGGCAGCTGTCTGGAAGCACAGCCCTTGCTGGGAAGCTCCAGCTTGCACATTCCACTTAGTCCCTCCTTGGCGGTGTCCATAGAGAGAGAAGCCCTTGGCAGGATGGCTGTGGCACGTCTGTGTGTTCCTTGGAGTTCTAGCATGGAGTGACAGACTGCACATTCTCCAAGTTCAGTTTGCCTGGCGCCAATAGAGCAGCAAATTGGAATTCTTTCCTCTTAATGCCTGTTGGGGTTTCCGTTTTTCAGCTGTTCATCCAACATGAAATGTTTAGGGCTATGCCTGCAGAAGCTTCACTTTTCAGGAAAAACATTGGAAAGAAAAGGTTCTAGCCCAAATCCAGTCAGGGAGCTGAAACAGTGAAATAGGGCAGAGTTGTTTTGAGTGGTTCCTAATCTGTTTTTATCTTTACCCCACTGCAGGACAGGGAGCAGAACCAGCAGCCATCACATCTTTCCAGATCAGCAGAGAATTCAGCTGGGCCACTGACAACTCCTGACGAAGAGGAACCAAGACATGATGGGTATGTAACAGTAAAATGTCTCTCTAGATTCTAATTTCTGATATATGGTAGGAACAGGTTTTTGCCAAGCTTCTGCGTTCTCCTAAAGTCTGCACAGAAACTTTAGACCGGGAAAATAGTGGCCTGTCTGGCAGACAAGTAAGTAAAAGTATCCAAAAAAATTTGTAGCCAAATCCAGCTGAAACCTTTTCTTTTTCTTTTTCTTTTTCTTTTTCTTTTTCTTTTTCTTTTTCTTTTTCTTTTTCTTTTTCTTTTTCTTTTTCTTTTTCTTTTTCTTTTTCTTTTTCTTTTTCTTTTTCTTTTTCTTTTTCTTTTTCTTTTTCTTTTCTTTTTCCTTTTTCTTTTTCTTTTTCTTTTTCTTTTTCTTTTTCTTTTTCTTTTTCTTTTTCTTTTTCTTTTTCTTTTTCTTTTTCTTTTTCTTTTTCTTTTTCTTTTTCTTTTTCTTTTTCTTTTTCTTTTTCTTTTTCTTTTTTTCTTTTTCTTTTTCTTTTTCTTTTTCCTATTCCTTTTCCTTTTGATTTTCCTTTTCTTTTTCCTTTATCTTTATCTTTATCTTTATCTTTATCTTTATCTTTATCTTTATCTTTATCTTTATCTTTATCTTTATCTTTATCTTTATCTTTATCTTTATCTTTATCTTTATCTTTATCTTTATCTTTATCTTTATCTTTATCTTTATCTTTATCTTTATCTTTATCTGTTCCTTTCCCCTCCCCTTCCCCTTTCCCAACCTCTCTTTTCCGAACCTCTCCTTTCCTTTCCGAACCTCTCTTCTCTGAACCTCTCCTCTCTGAACCTCTCCTCTCCGAACCTCAAATCTCCTCGAATCTCCTTGAATCTCCTCTCCTCGGATCTCCTCTCCTCGAATCTCCTCTCCTCAAATCTCCTCTCTCCTCTCTCCTCTCTCCTCTCTCCTCACTCCTCATTCCTCATTCCTTGTCCTTGTCCTTGTCCTTGTCCTTGTCCTTGTCCTTGTCCTTGTCCTTGTCCTTGTCCTTCTTCTCCTTCTCCTTCTCCTTCTCCTTCTCCTTCTCCTTCTCCTTCTCCTTCTCCTTCTCCTTCTCCTTCTCCTTCTCCTTCTCCTTCTCCTTCTCCTTCTCCTTCTCCTTCTCCTTCTCCTTCTCCTTCTCCTTCTCCTTCTCCTCCTTCTCCTTCTCCTTCTCCTTCTCCTTCTCCTTCTCCTTCTCCTTCTCCTTCTCCTTCTCCTTCTCCTTCTCCTTCTCCTTCTCCTTCTCCTTCTCCTTCTCCTTCTCCTTCTCCTTCTTCTCCTTCTCCTTCCCTCTCCCCCTCCCCGTCCCCCTCCTCTCTCCTCTTTCCCGTCCCCTTTCCGTACCCCTCTCCTCAAATCTCCTCTCCTCGAATCTCCTCTCATCGAATCTCCTCTCCTCTTCTCAGGAAATCATGGTTGAATATTTATAGACAGTGTGGCTTGATACATGCTGAAATGCTTGCAGTACATAGCAGCTCAGGGAACAAGTGTGATGTAGGACTGAGATGTTTCTTAATCAGAATAGATGTTATGTGTTGTTAGCTCTCTGTCCCTATTGAAATTATTTGCTCCAAGTTCAAATGGCTGCATGTTCTTTCTGGTTCTGATCTCTGTTAGTGCACAGCCAGCAGGTCCTGCTAGTACTCCAACTAGCGAGGATGAGGACACAGAGGTGCAGGACAACGAGCAGAGCCAGCAGTACCCACTTGGTTCCAGAGAGGCAGAGAATTCAGCTGAGCTAGGGACGAGTGACAGTGAAGAGGAACCAAGAGATAACAATGAGTATGTGACAGATGAAGCGTCCGTCTCTCCAAAGTGTAATTTGTGTTGTACTGTAGACACAGGTTTTTGCCAATCTTTTGGGTTCTACTTGATTCTGTTTGGCAAACTCTGACTTGAACTATAGTGGCCTGTCTGGAAGGGAACTAGTGGGGAAGAAACCCCGAAAAACTAGTAAAATCCAGGAGTAAACATTTCCTCTGTCAGGAAGTCAATATTGAATGTTTCTTACATTACAGATTGTGAGATACTGAAATGCTTGCAGTACCTAAAACACTTGCACTAGACTGTGTTTCTGGGCTGGGATGTTGCTGAATCAGAACAAGGGGTTATTTCAATCTCTGCAATTATATGATTTGGTTACCCTCTGTGCTCTGTGCAATTGATGGCTGCATGTTGTTCTGGTTCTACTCCCTCTAGTGAACCAGCAGGAGGCCTTCCTAGTCCTCCAGATTGGGAGGATGACAATGCAGAGGTAAGGATCAACACGTTGTTATCCTTTCTGTTTTCTGGGAGGGGAGGGGATAGAAGGGGAGCTGCACAACTCAGTTGTCTGAGGTGGATGCTATGGGCAGCTGGCTGGAAGCACAGCCCTTGTTGGGAAGCTCCAACTTGCACATTCCTCCAAGTCCATCCTTGGTGGTGTCTGTAGAGGGAGAAGCCCTTGCCAGGATGGCTGTGACACATCTCTGTGTTCCCTGTAGATCTAAGATTGACTGATAGAATTATTTACTCCTGAATCTCTGTTGTGGTTTCCATTCTTCAGCAGCTGTTCATCTAACGTGAAGTGTTTAGGGTTATTACAGCAGAACTTGCCAGTTTGAGGGAGAACCAGGGAAAGAAACAGCTCCAGGTCAAATGGAAATAGGGGACAGGAACAGGGGAGGAGGGAAGAGGGTGTTCAGGTGGTTCATAAGCTGCCTCTGTTTCTACCCAGTTGCAGCAGTGAGTGCACAATCAGCAGCTCCCACTTCTTTGTTTTCAGGGCAGCAGCTCTTTGTGCTACTGCTTTGAATGCTCTTAACCAAACTGAGAGGGTGATACCCAACACTTCTTCACCTGCTCTGCTTTAACTGCTTTCTGGGCAGAGGGTTGCATGCAGCACAGGGGGGCTCAACCAAGCTAACTGTATCTTCTTTTCTCTCCCTTCCCATGTACAATGATGGAAGCTTGCTGAAGGTGAGTTGATGTTTTGCAGTTGGTAAGAGACTTTAATCGAAAGTGTAATAGTCATTTTTGTTATTTTGCAAGAAAGTTGAGCAGCAGGGATTGAAACTGCCTTTAGCAGAAGGCAAAGGACAGGGCTAAAGAGAATGGATCCAATGTGTGTGTGATGGCCTGTGTCAGTCACAGTGGAAAATCCCTGCAATAGAAGTTGTAGCTGAATACTTATGCAGAAATAACTTTAATTTGGTAACTCTTTCTGCAGTTTTAATGGATTAGCGATTGATTATTGTCACATGGACACTGGCGTTGGAGAGGTCATTGTTGCCTGTTGTTTCTGAGAGTTAAAAAGCAAACAGCATTTCTTGACCCTTTGGCTCTTACAGACCAGGCCACTAAAAACTGCTCTCCCTGTAACTTGGCCAATATGTTGCCCACAAAAATTGGATCTGTTATTGGCGTACAACAGGTCAATAATTATACACTTGAGAGGGACACTGATTGCTTATTTCAGTGTTGCACAAGTCTGGGTGTTCAGTGGTATATGACAAATCAGACACACTAACTATTGAAACTTTTATTATTTCTAAATTCTAACAAAGAAAGAAATTAGTATTAATTAGTTACAAGTGACATGGCTTTCTTATTAGATAGTATTTCGTCTTCTTTTGCTTAGTGATTGTCTCACTTCTCACTGTAATTAGTCCACTCTGTCCATTGCTCAGTCTCTCTTTTTTTGGGCTGGGGAGTTTCTTGAGCTGCTGTTCCATGAGTTGGTAGTTGTAGTCTCCCCCTGCAGGAATTACTTCTTAGCAGTCAGAGCGGATTGCAGGAGAGTTGGGTTTCTTCGTTTCTTCCTTATCTTGGAAGTTGTGCCAGATGTGCTTTTGCCCCCTCAGTTCTGCATTCATTGTGTCCACTTGCAGTGGGCATCTTTCTCCCCAAGCTTGTGTAACCTTCTCCTAGCTCTGAAGTGTATCAAGCCCTGAACCTTATCAAGGCAATTCTACCAACCAGGAATTTGTTTTTCTGCCTCAGTGGCATCACTTAGAGCTTGTTTTTAGTTTCTGTCTATTGAGTGGATTAAATCTCCCTTGCAGTTGATTTGGCTTGAAAGTATACAAAGATCAAATATATCAATAGAGAGAGCATTCTTTCTTCAGAACTCTTTTACATATTCGACATTTTGCATCATGTATAACCTAAGAAAATTAAATTACAGTTTATAAACAGAAAAGGAGTATTGACACCCTGCACAGACGCGAACAGGTGGATGGCTCTGGTAATGGAACAGGAGCCAACGATGCATCTGTGGCTGCGCAACAGGGAGCAGCAGCGGAGGGAACTGCACATTCAGAGTACGTATGGCTCATAGCCACCATGGAGTTTTGTGCCTTTTTTTTCTTTTCTTTGTAGGACTAAGTTACACTGCTATGCCTGTTTTATCTTTGAAGCCTTCCCTACTGATTTCCCTCTTCTGCCATGTTGCATGATGATCAAATGATACCGTTTGCATTTTGGGAGAAAAAGGCAGCCCAAGGAAGATGAAAGACTTTGCACAGAACTTTAGAGTTGAGTGTGGGGATGTGGCAAAGCATGGGGACTAGCTGCTTCAAATCCCATAGCTGGGTGACTGACCACACCTTTCTTCCAGTGAAAACCAGGACACTCTTCCTCTCAGGGCAGGGAGAATCCAACTCCTCATTACATGCCACAGAGTTAAAGACAGCAGGGTTCTTCAAAAGAAGCATGTCATGGCTAGTCAGTGCAGTTGCATGATTATGTGGGATTTTATGTATCAATAAACATTGAAGTGTGGTGATACTAACAGCTGCACATTCCTTCTGGTTCTCTTCCCTCTAGTGCACAGCAAGGAGTTGTCATTAGGTGCCAAATTTGCTTGGATTTTTAATCAGAGGTAAGGATCCACCTGTAGTCATCCTTTCTGCCTTGTGGGAGGAGGAGGAGGAAGCCAGAAGGGGAGCTGCACAAGTCAGCTGGCTGACGTGGGATGCTGTGGGCAGCTGGCGGGAAGCACAGCCCTTGCTGGGAAGCTCCCCAAGTCACCTCTTGGTGGTGAACGTAGAGGGAGAAGCCCTTGCCGAGATGGCACTGGCAGAGCTGTGGGGCGCTCATTATTCTGATCCCAGTCTCATTTGCCTGGTGCCAATGGAGCAGCAAACTCAAATTCTTTCCTCCCAATGCATGTTGTGGTTTTCTGTCTTCCAGATTGTGCAAAGCGGACGACTGATTCTGGCAACAATCTGTGGCCATGTCTTCTGCAGCGAGTGCCTCCCTAATGCCCTGAAGATTGCTGGCTTGTGCCCAACTTGCAGGGTGGAACTTACTTCTGATCTGTATTTTCCCATTTTTATATGAGTGCTTCTGCTTCTCCAGACTGACTCAGACCAATCTTGGAGAACAGGCAGTGTAGAGATTTGTTTCTTTAGGTATATAGTTCTTCCTGTATGTAGTTCTTCTTCTATATAGTTTCATTTTGGCTGAATTCAATTATAAATAAAGTTTTGGTTGCTTTAAATACAGTTGGTCTGCTCTTCGATATTACGTTCCCCTGTGGGAATGGTTTCTCCCCCCTCAGGGACCCCTAGGGCTGGTAGCCATATAGTTTAACCATTCCTCCCCTTTCTGACCCTATTGGCTGTGTCCCAAAGTGTCCCTCCCTGGCAGGAGCTAAGAAAACACCCTGTTCCTCTGTGCATGCCCGCTTTCCCTCTGGACACCACCTGGAATAAAGGTCTTGATCTGCAGCTGGGGGTCAGAGCCTCTTTTGGAGTCCTTTATCCTGTCCCTGAAATATTCCTCCAAAGCTTTCTAAGGCCTGAGGTAACATTGGAACCTCAGAGGGATTAAAGGAGGATTTATTTCACTTCTGTGCTGGACTCGGCTGAGAGACAGAGATGTTGGAGAGGTGGAAGTAAGGCTCTTGGTTTGAGCAGTCAGCAGCTCATTCTTTTCATCACACTGTAGTCATTGATTTGGGGGAAAGGTGCTAAAGCCATAAGCTTTGTAGTTCTTGTGGCCAGCGTGTGTTGTACGGGGAAAAAGAAACCGGCCCTGCTTGGGGTGTGAGGGGTTCCATTTCTCAGGCCAGACTCTGGTGGATGCTTTGGTGAAAATGTCGGGATTCCATTGCTCAGAAGGTGGAAAGAGGAGCAGGTTGTGCACACGTCCAAAGAAAGCATTTTGTTTTGGGAATAACTGGCACATAAACAAACTGCTGCATTTAGTGTTGTAAGGTTTCATTAGAATTACAGTCTGGAGGCTTTTGAATGGATGGAGTTGGTTACTGACTTGGAGCTGTTAGCAGTACAACTGTGTGGTAGCTCCAGTGCCTTCAGTTACAGCACTATAATCCCAAGTTACATTGAAAAGAAATGCAATTATCCAGAGATATAATAACTGGACATAGGAAAGGAAAGAAAACTACTTCTGTTTTATAAAAGTAATAAAGAGGCAAGGGCAGATCTCAGGTATACAATGCAACAGTAACTTCACTGTGCCCTGAAACACAAAAGTGAAAACTAAATTTTCCTTACTTCCAGCATTGTCTTGAAGCCAATTTTTTTATGTCTTTCTCAGTTTTAGTGTTTTTTCCCTTTAGATTTCTGTAATTTTGTTCACTTTTATACAGTAGCATCTCAAAGGCCTTGGCAGAGTCTACATGGGGAGTGATACCCATTTCTCAAGGGAGCTGCAGATTTAGATGGAAATAATAGATTATTGGGTTAGAGAGCTTCCAAGAAACCTTCCTCTGATTGTCCCAAGGGTGGAAATAAGAGTCACCTTCATGTAGGTCCTTGAGTTGTCCTGGCTGAAGTATCTACCTTTCTGAAATTATTGGGAAACTTCCCCAGGCCTCACAACCTTCAACAACAATAAGCAGCAGCCTCATGATGACAGCAACCAACCCTGGCAGGACTCTCAAATGGGTTCTATCTACTCCTATGGACTTGTATGAGTTAGAGAACTGTGCCCAAGTAGGGGAAAAGAAGCTGTGGCTGTGGTAAGATGGGAAATGGCAAACATGGATGAAATGGGGAAATATTATTATTCTGAAATAAACAGGAATAAGAGAAAAATGTAATTTTAAACTTATTTGGGTAAAAAAAAAAAGATGAAAGTCCCATCAAGTGGCTACCCTACCAATCAGATGTTTTAGCCTGGTATTCTCCAGATAGCTGGGGTACTTCTCGTGCAGGCATGTGGAGAGGAGCAGTGAGGTATAAATGTGCAGAGGGAAGGGTGAGCTGAATGGACCATGGTTATTTGGCACACTCCAGCTGTGGAACTCTCCCTCTAGCAATTTTTCCCTCTCCTGCCATATGTTTGTAGAAAAGTTTTTAATCTGGACTTAAAAGTTTTAAATGTTCTGGACTGTGGACCATTTCTGGGTTATCTGTGGCTGTTTGAGTTGATAGAGCTAAGAGCTGCTTATGTGGTGTTTGAGTGGGGTTTTTTTTTGTGACAGGCAGATCTCCAATTTGGTTGCATTCAGTCTGTATAAAAAATACACATTAAAACACTAGCATATGCTGAAGAAAATAATGTAGGTGATTTTAATAGCTTGTATGCAAAGAATCCTGCTATTTTGCAAAGAAAATACAAAAATGGTGGTCTGGGATATCATAACCAAGTCCTTGTAGAGCTCTCAGGGTGCCAATAGGTTTGCAAACTCAAGTGATTGCATTTGATAATGTGCATATTTCTTTGTGGTATTTGTATTTAGCCAGTGGAATTTCCCACAACAACTGCCAGTGACCCAGGTTTTAAATTAGGGTTTTAAATAGAGGGGGTTTTAAATATGGGGATGAAGTTATGGGTAGTTAAAATAGATGATAGGGATGGACCATGGGGAATGGAAGCCTCATGGTTTAGAACTTAGGCCAAGAATTTTGAGCCAACTGCTACTCATAACAAACTTTGTTGCTCCTTTCTCAGAAGTGTCCAGTCCAGATCACTGTTGGCAACCAGAAGGATCAAAGTTCTGATTCACTATTGCAAATCCCAGGCACCCTCCTTCAACTGAGGTCTGCAATGGTTGACTTCCTAAAATTACCTTTTATTCAATTTTATTCTGCAACAATGAAAAGGCTGTAGAGTTGCTGAGCTTCTGGTTATTATAGGGTTTGTCCAGCTAACATTACTTTTTAGCTTAAACTGTAGATTCTCTCAAGCATAGATACCTGTTTTTATACCCATTTTGCACTGTTACAGTTCCCTAGCTGTAATGCATATATTTTGCTATGGTTCAATATAAGCTTGGATGATGACATGTCGGGCTGATAATAACTCCCGGTGTATTTTATTGGCATTGTTCTCTTAAACAAAATCGCATCAGATATAGACTATTGAGATGCCCAAGACGTCAGGAGTTATAATAGGTGTGTGAAATTCTGCACACATTTAGCTACTTTTGTAGAAAGAGCTAATGTTTGGCACCCCTGAAGGTTGTTTTTATTCATCTGGCATGCTTCCATTCAAATACCCATTTAATGTGGTCACCAGCTATAGAAATAGTTAAACAGTACTGTAAATGGACATGTTTTCTTTGTTGGGATGATCGCTGACACACTGAATTCTTTTCATTAAGTAATTTGACCACAAGCATTTCTTTACTTTGGAAAAAGGAGGAAAAAAGCTCTAGCAAATACACTTCCTTTCAGTTTTCATACTTGCAGTGTTTATATTAGGGGGATATAATTAGAATTTCAGGATAAATGGCACAAGATATTGGAAGAAAATCAAGACTAAAATAAACATTTAATTCCTCTCTTTTGGATTTGACCATTGCACACAAACATTTGGTTATAAATAGATACCTCATCCATGTTGGAGTAACATTTTACATTCAAAGTGCGATTCTGGAAAAGAAAATCCTTTTCAAAGTGATCTGAAGCAAACGTGCAATTTGAAACCTTTGGTTAGTTGATGTATCTTTACTACAATTGGATTATATTTATATGCTCCGTAGTAAATACCAAAAAGCCCTCTGAAGTAAAACATGTTCCAGCTGAATAATCCTTACCGAGAGAACTTGCAAATGCAGTTGTTTTTAGCTTTTGATAAGTTTGCATTTCGCAGGATATTGCGTACTATTCGTATACACTATAGCTACTGTTACAAGAATAAACACAACTGGCATGTACTCTGCCAACCTGACAGACATAAATCAGCTGATCTATTTGATGATAGCACTTACCTTACCTGAGAGAAGTGGGAGCACTCAAGGTCTGAGGACAACACAGTACTATTCTGTGTCTACCATCAGACAGAATTTGTCTGCATCTACAGAATTTGCTACTCCGTGTGGAGATTGCTGAAAAACACAGTTTTGCATTTTTCCTTGTGAATCTAATCATGAAGAATGTTAGTGCCTCTCTGAAGACCTGTTAGCCATGAAAATATAGGCACACATGCACAAAATTGCTAGGAATTAATACTTATCTTCATCTACAGAGAAGAGTCAGTGCAGTGCAGAAGACAGTAAGATAAACTTTTCAGCTCAGGTGTTCTCAAACTGAATTTTTGAAGTAGTGCTTTCTGTCTGGATGATCAAATCCACTACAATAATTTCTTATATGAAGCACAGGAGGTTTCTATAATTGTTGTCTGACTCTCCTAGTTGTATGTATGCACCTTCCATTTATTGAGAAAGAGTAGAAAATGCTTTTATTTGATAATTTGTTATTTTGAACCAAGAAAATCACAGCTGAATTTGACAACCATGAAACCAAATAGAAGAAATTACTCAAAGCATTAAATGCCAGAAGGAACTAATTTTATTCTAATCAATGCTCTAGACCTTGCTGTGCTGTCACTGTGTGAGGAGTGAGAAACTCAATCAGGTTTGAGTTGCAGAAGGAATCTGCAGAAATTTTTATCAGAGGTGTCCCTAGGGCACTCTGATAAAGTATTCCTTGGGGCTGCACATACTGTATCAAGTTGCCCTAGAAAGTGAGCACACCTGATTTTTCATTCATCAATACTATTGATGTTGGAGAAATGATTCATAAACTAAATTAATTAAAAGTACAGGACAACTAGGTTTGGCTTCCCTGTTTGTTTGCTTGAATCCAAAATTCGTAATCTTCTGGGAGCCAAGAACCAGAGATTAGCATCTTCATCATCACTTACAGATCAAGCAAACCCGAGCCTTTAAGTGGACTGCTTTTGGTTCCTTCCTGATTTACCATGCTTTAAATATATTCATTTTTCCTTAGGAGATCACTGCCTTCCCTTTCAGTGAAAGTAGAAACTGAGTACTATATGTCACAGTGGACACGGAAAGAACCACACAAGGACACGCTGGTGAGCGAAGCAGGAAAAAAAGGCCGAGTTTATTTACAAAACTCAGTTTTATACGTTTCCTATGGGGCCTGTGGATTGGAGGATGGAATTCCACCTCTCAATCCACATTGATCAAGCTAACTGTCAATCACCTTTCTCCTCCCACCTAGAAATATGTAAACAATGAAAGACAGTTAGCAAAACATGGCCAGTGTTTATAGTAGAAAGTGTGATATGGTGAAATTTCTGACTCCAATATGAAGAACATTACAGAAGGCTTAGAAAAGTCTTCAAAACCAGGGTGACAACTATACAAGCCTGGTAGTCTGGTTTTCTGATGGGCAGCTGACTTTAACTGCACTTAAAGGAAAAATGACAGCTCATTTAACTAGATAGTTTCCCTCCGCCTTTGAGAGCTGACAGTCACTTTAAAGATGTATCTTTTACACTATTCAGATTATTGCAAAATATTTTAGAGCAGCTCAGGCTGTGGTTCTTGGAGGAAGGTTGACCTTTCTATAGACACTTTCCTGCCTACCTTTTCAACTGTAATCGTTTCCCTTCTTGACCAAGCATAGTTCTCAGTCATGGTTGGTAAAGGAAGAGCAACTGGTCTCAGCTACCTGGACTTGTGCAAAGCATTTGACACTGTCCCACACAGCATCCTTGTCTCTAAACTGGAGAGACATGGATTTGATGGATGGACCACTAAATGAATAAGGAATTGGCTACATGGTTGCATTCAAAGACTCCTAGTCAATGGCTTCATGCCCAAGTGGAGAGCAGTGACAAGAGGTGTTCCTCAGGGGTTGGTGTTGGGACTGGGACTTTCTAACGCCTTTGTCTGTGACGTGGGAATTTTAGTGCACTGTCAGACAGTTCACTGACAATACCAAGCTGAGTGGTGTGGTCAACACGCTGGAGGAAAGGGATATCACCCAAAGGGACCTTAGTAGGCTCAAGAGGAGGGTCCATGAAAACCCCATGATATTCAGCAAGGCCAAGTGCCTGGTCTTGCACCTGGTCTTACACCTGGGTCAAGGGAATCCCAAGCACAAATACAGGCTAGGTGAAAAATAGATTGAGAGCAGCCCTGAGGAGGACTTGGGAATGCTGGTGGATGAGAAGCTCAACACAGCTCATCAGTGTGCACTTGCAGCCCTCTGTTTCTCCATAGAACTGGTTGTTAATTCTGTCACTAAGTCTGTTACCTGTGGATTCTGTAGAGCTCTGCAGGACTATTTTCATTTAATCTTGGAACATTTTGATATAGTCTGAAAGTCAGTTTTTAAAATTGTCAGTAGATTTGTTGCAGTCTTTTTTAGATTTTTCCCTCTCCTTTAATGATACTCATTACAACTCTTTCTGAGAAATTTTCTCATTTCATCTTCCATAGAGTCTCCTCATTACTGATGGAGAAATCTTCTAGTCTCGTGCTCCCAGTCTAAGTCAGAACTGTTTCATTTTCTGCCTTAAGAAAATTGCAGTTCCGGAGAATTGCAGTTTATTTCAACAGTTCAGGCACGTGTTAGATTGCATTTTAAATGAAGCACAGTACTTAGTGTCTCCTACCACAAGATATCCCTGAAAACTCATAGAAGTCTTCAAGAGTGTTATTTGTATTTACTGGTTTTGAATATACAGCTTCAAAATGAATATAGTATGAAATAAAATTGAATGCTACTGCATTGTTTTAGTAGAATATAAAATAACCAGTAAATGTCCACCAAATCCTGCAGACAACCCTGAAACTGCTTAATTACCCTTCACGCTCAGCACTTAAACCTATCTTAAATCTCTTGCATCCTCTTGTCTCTCAGTGTATTCTGAAAGTGTGAAGTTCATGCACATCCTAGTCTCTCAAATACTACCTAATGGAAGCCACAGACAAAATCTGTAATGCTGAAAGGCATCTAAAGGTTCCCAAGCAGCTCTCTGTGTACTAATCATCATACCAGTCCCATGCTTTATCTATCTATTACTACACTAACTATTAATACACTACTTCTATGAGATCTTGTTTGCTTGTTTTGACTGAAAACATATGACCATTTCATTGTTATAAATTTCTAGTTTCACAGAGGTTTCACTGGGTCTTGATCTGTTTAACATCTTTGTTACTGGACTGGATGATGTGGCATGTGTACCCTCAGAAAATTTGCTGGTGACCCCAAACCGAAGAGGGTGGCTGTCATGCCAGAGGGTCATGCTGTCATCCAGAGGGACTTTGACAGGCTGGAGCAATGGGCTGGCAAGTGTTCTATGCAGTTCAGCACAGGAAGGTGCAGATTTCTGCACATGCAGAGGAATGAGCTCATGCACTGCATGCCGACAGCTTTGCAGAAAAGAGCTTGGGGGTCCCGATGGACACCAGGCTGAACAGGAGCCAGCAGAATGGCCATGCTGCAAAGGCAATATCCTGGGCTACATTAGCAGGATTGCTGCCAGCAGGTCAAGGGAGGTGATCCTTCCCCTCTACTCAACCCTGTTAAGTCCATACCTGGATTTCTTGGTCTAGCCCTGGGCTCCCAAATACAAGAGAGATACAAAGCTACTAGAGAGGAGCCCAGCAAAGGAGCACTAAGTGTTTAAAGGACAATACCATTTCTCCCAGGAGGAAAGGCTGAGAGAAACTGGACTCTTTAGCCTGAAAGATGAGAAGGCCTGGGGGGAATTTCATCAATGTGGAATAATAACTGAAAAGAAGGCGGTGTAAAGCAGATGGAGCCAGGTACTTGCCAATAGTGTCCAGTGATGAGACAAGAGGCTATGGACTCAAACAGGAGATTCCACCTGAATGTGAGGAGACACTTTTTCACTGTGAAGGTGGCTGAATACTGGCATGGGTTGCCTAGAGAGGTTGAGGGGTCTGTATCCTTGGAACTATTTTAAAGGCTACCTGGACAAGGTCCTGGGCAACCAGTTGCAGGTGACCCTGCTTGAGGAGGGAGGTTGAACAAGGTGACCAACAGAGATCCCTTTCACTCTCAACTATTCTTTATGAGTTTGCAGATAATATAAAGTTGAACAGAGAAGCTGGGTCAACAATATCAAAACTAAATGAAAACTCTGCCACAGAGCGTTTGCAGTAGGTTTTCCTGCCTACTATTCCCCCTTGGTATCTCAATATATACTAGGAACTTTCTGTATGTCAAAAAAAAGATTGAAATTAAAGACTTCCATTAGACACAGCTATTTTCCCCTTGTGAATAACAATTTGGACTAATTTATATAAGCAGTTCTAGATCAATTTATCAGCAACCAGTACCAGAGGATGCATGTCATTACACAACTATAGCTGAGCTTAGACAAGCAAAGATACAGCACCTGAAACCAAATGAAACTGAGGGAAAACCAGGACCAAGAATGATTTATTTATTTTCAGCTAATTTACTCCATCTTTGCTAGAATTTATGTAGAGATTCAGGTTCATTATGAAAAAAATAAAACAGCCTAAAGAATCAGATTAAAGTAGTGCTTAATAATTTCTCTCTGGAAAGGCATTGTCATAATTTATAATTTATATAGGAAGTCTAGGCAGCATACCCATACTTGCCCTCTCCCTTCCCCCCCAGTATTGGCAATGAGCCCAAGGCACAGGGAGAAACAAAATTATGAAAACTGTTTGACAGTCTAAGCTGGTACCTTAGGCAGTTGTAAATAATTTTCTTCGGGTTCTGCATCTCCCAGTATATTTCTTGCTGTAAGGACCATAATTCATTACCGGGAACAATTGAATCCATGCTGCACCAGATTATTTGCTGCTTTTGTCATAAAGACAATTCTTGTAACTTTTCAGGTTGATTTATGGCTCTTCCCTATATATTAAAATTCTTATGCATCTTAAGAAGTCCTAGCTTGCAGTTTCTGATCATGAAAGAGAAACTTAGCTGAAGCCCATATTTTTTTCAGGTAATATACAGAACTAGTGGCCTTCTTGATTCAATACAATTCCTATTAGAATTATGATAAAAAACATGTCTTCATGCAAATCCCTTCTGTTAATGTTACTTTTTCTCTTGTTGAAATTATAGCAGAAATTGTGAGGTTAAGTTTGGTTTTAACTCTCATATTTGTGGGTTTTGAGTCTTAAAAGCTTTTAAATAGTTATCTTCTGCATGACATGTGTGAATCTTTTCCTGTTTTATTTTATTTATATTTTATTTCTTTATGGAGAGTAATCTGGTGATTACATTTTTGGTTTCAGGGTTTGTTTTTTTTCTTTTTTTAAGATTCTGTCTTCTGCCTCTAATGTTGTTCAACACCAGGTTTTATGCACTCTTGCCCATGAAAAAGACAGTGCACTGTTGATATGAAGTGTTGCTGAGTGTGTATTTTCTGGCCATATAAGTAATATTTCTTTAGTAAGTTCCACTAAGGCTGAACATCTTGCTTATGTCTCAGTTTTGGTCTCATCCCTCTGAGTGCTAAATGCACGTGCATGCAGCCCATGGAGATGATCATGATTTAACTGACAAAGTACTATTGATGTATAGTACGGTGTTCCTGTGTTTTGCCTTCCTGAGGAAAGGAGACAGCATCAGGCATTGGCTGCACAGTGTAAAACTAGACATGAACAGCTGTAGCATGATCTGAAAAACACATGCTGTAAAGCTATAGGAGTTGTACTGGACTCAGTGTATTACTGGAACAGTAGAATCTTCCAAAAATTACATGGAAAAAGGTAAGGCAAAGTAGACTGACTCCCTAACCAACAGGGCAATTTTAGACTTGAGGGATTATCATTCTGATCCCCTGTGCAAAATATGTTTGGTATCAAAATTGGTAATGTGGAGAGCTAGAATTTTTTTTAACTATATATATGCATATTTCATTCATATGAAATTTTACAGGGTTTTGAAAGGCAAATTATTGTTTATTTACAGGGGAAGAGAACTTCTTTGCACTATAATGAAATGCAGTAAACTTCAATACAAATACTACTCATAGTTTTTAAAGAAGGATTAAGTATGTGTGGAAAAAAACTTACTGGAAAAAAACCCCAAATTATTTTGGAAGACTTCATGCAGAAAAAGCATTTGGAAGCTTTTGAACTAGTATCCAAAGCACAGGGTTTATCTGTGTAGAAGATAATTGGATACTTCAGTGTCTGACAGGTTGGATGACTTTCTTACTCTTTCAAGAAGGTTAACTTAGAGAAAGCTGGAGTACAAGAGTGATTTAGCTGATTGAATTGCTGTATTTCCTTGACACCTTATAGTTTTCTTATTAGCACAGGAGTCATAGAATTCTTACCTGCCATGTGACAGAGATAATATTTACTTAATAAATGTTTCTTTTAAATATACCACAGAACTGCATAGCCCTAGAGGAAAAGTAGCGACATCAAAAGTCTCACAGACAATTTGGACTTGGATTCTTTCCTTCTGTTCCACTTCGTAAGAGGTATACATGTTACATTAGCAGCACAAATGCAGACTGTGATCCTGCTTGCCATTAACTGCAAATCAAGTGGTTTTTCCCCAAGTCGTGGAGTGATTTAGTGACTTGGGATAGTGTGGGATTTGTGGTCAACTTTCTCAGCCTCAATGAGGGTGAAATACCTAGAAAAGAGGGAGGATGGATTTGTGGTTTAAGTACGAAATTGGAAAACAGGACATCTGTACCTGGTTTGATGACAGAAGATTTGATTTGAGGAAAAGCAATTTTCTGTTCCTTAATTTCTGCTTATGTAAATGGGAGTGTTATTGACTGATTCTGCTGAAAAGAGGACTTGATTTATTAACGTTCATAACATGCTTTAAGACAAGGAGGAAGTCAGTATTAGGAAAGTGGACTTAAAAGAACTTCTTTAATACCGTCCTCAAAGAGAAGTTACCTGGCTTTAGAATACCCTGAAAGCAATATTGGTGTGTTTATGTCCAATTCATAGATATGCGTAACAATGAAGATAAATTTTAAAGTTCCTTCTATGTGATTTCTGTCATGTCTACCATATTCTATCATCACCATATTTACCAATATCTGTTAGACTACAATATCTGTCACTTGCATCTTTATAGTTCTTTTTTTTTTTTTTAATATTGCCTGTCCAGATGACGCCAGGGAGTATTCCAGAAACCATTTCTGTTCTGTTGGTTTTCCCCCTCAGGAATGGTTACAGCAACAAAGAGCATACAAAAACCTGAACTTCATCCTGCAGCAGAGGTTTGGAACACAAGACTGCTGGGCACAGCCTACTCCAGGTGAACTAAAAGTAAGTGGTAGTGTTGGAGAGGAGCAGGTCCCACACTCACAAGGAAGGTTCGTTTCACTAGACACAACTGTAAACAAGCTTGCCTCCTTAGAACTGGGTTGCCTATGGTTTACATGTGTTTTTAGTTGATGTTCCTTGTATTACCAGTTATATGTATGGCTCGTGACAGTGATTCTTGATTCTTTAATGGAATATATGCTGCAAATATACTCTGCACTGAACTGTTGAGGATTTTTAAAACATCACTGCTGTCCTGAGAAGTGCATTGAACACATTCCTGCATGTGTAGTTAAACTGCAATGTGCCAGATGTCACTCTGTCACACTCACCATCCCAGAAGCAGCAGTTGCCCTCACCACTTTTACCCTCCTTGCCACAGAACTAGCAAGCCTCTCTCTCAAGGCATTTCTTCACTCTCTGCTGCCTTTTCACCAGGATTCAGATTTGTGTGCAGTCAGATGTACCTTCATCACTTACGGTGCGGAATACAGGAATAGAACATATACCTGGGACTTCATTCCCTGGGAAATTGTAGATAATTCAGAACCTAATGGGTTTGCTAATGGCATGGTCAGCTGCAAGTATTTTCAGCTGCAAGTATCTTCAACTCTTCCTCTGCTCTCAACGCAGTGTATCTTATCAAGTTCAGGGTCTTGATTTGCATAGAAGGGTCTCATTCTGAGCTCAATATACCTGTGAGACTAGAAGTCTGAGATGAAGAGCATGACTGATAGTGTAGTTTTTTGGTACAAGACACATAAATATAATTATGGAAGAATGGAGAAGGTTAAAAAAGCAGGAATGATCACAATGCTTGCATAAAATGAACACCTTTTCAGGCAAAATTCACTTTCCTATGAGTTTTTACTTCTTTTTTATACACAAGGATAGCAGCATTGCTGTTCAAAATATTATTTTCCTCTGTGTTTCTGCTTAATTGTTGCTAATTTGCAGCTAAAAACTTGACTATCATGTTATGCTTAATCAAGTGTCTTACCAGTATCTTTAAAGAAACTTTCTTGGACACTTGTTCTAGTCAATCATCTGAATACTTGATGCACAGCTGCCGCACTTCTATTGTTAGTTAAGTCTTGCTGGACATCGGGTCAGTCCACTCAATGGCATCAGGATTTTGCCTGACTTTCATACTGCTTCACTAAACATAAGGCATGAAAGTGTTTTTTATTGTTATACTGCAAACAACTTCTCCATCTCCATCTTGTCCATATATAGACAGTATCTTCATCCATACCCACATAAATAAATACACCTTTAACTCGTCAAGAGATCTGGTTCTTTGACATCTCACTCAGTAATCCTTCTATTGTCGTGGATATGAGAAAATGCCTTGTTAATAAAACTTTACCAGTGATGATACACCAGTGCCAAAACAAATGAATTTGAAGTGAGTGAATGTTCAGTTCCACTGATGGGTATGAAAGCATAATATGTGATCTTTCAGTGACTGGGTAACTGGTTTTTTGAGCTGATGTTCCAAAACAAACTGTAAAGGCAGCAGAAGTTAACCAAGAGCAGACAATCTTAATTAGAGTAGGCACCATGTCTGACCAGTACACTAGTAGTAACATACAGGAGAACCCAACAGGCTGCTGAGGAAGTCTTAAATACTCAGTGCGGTCTGGAGAGATTAAATGATCTTACTGCCATTTATGAGAGAACAGGTTTTAAAGGAATAGTGTGTGCTTTAAAGCTGCTGTGTACATGAAGTACCATTATGCAGCACTGCATTAAAGGAATTGATTTTATGACATGTCTCTTCAGATATGAGAGGGAAAGTGTCAGGTTGCCCTAGACCTTAATTCAGAGTGATGATCAAATGTTGGTTTTGGCACTTATACTGGACTTGGCTGTGGTGTAATTTGTGGACAGTCTTTTTCTACAAGTTGGAAAGATGCATGCAGATGCTGTTACCAGAAAGAAATCCCTGTGGTTATCACAAATAGGCTATCTCCCCTTTTGCCCATTAAATCTTGACAGTGATTTCACTATGCATGGTCTGTTATACCACATCACACATCCAAGTGAAAAAACAACCAATTATCAATCAGTCAAGAGCTGGCAATCAGCTGTACATTTCAGCAAGGATCTAACACAAGCCAGATGCTCTTCTGTCTTTCCCAAACAGCACCGTGTTATTGCACTCACTGCTTGGCTATCAGCTTCTCATGTGAATGGAGGGAACCAGGTTTGGTCCTCAGTGCAGTTTTTATATCTGAGTCCTCTAAGAGGGCTTGCATGTTATCTGAGCACAGGTACAAGCACCTTGCAGAATCATCGCCTTGGAGTTTCTACAGTTGTTTTTTCTCTGGGTCTAAAAATTTCTGGGCTAATGCTGTGGACAGAAAGCTTGTCATGGTGATTGTATGGTCATGGAAAGATGAAAAAAAGAGGGGAAGGAGCACTGGGGGGGCATTCTGCTCAAACTTGAGCAGAAAGTAGTAAAACCGATCTGAAGAAAGGTGTGGTTTTAAAGGTTTACTGGCAGAATTTGTATCTTGTGTAAAAAATGGCCACCCTTGTGCAGTATTACTTGAATTATCTGTGTTTTGAGGGTGGAAAATGCTCTGCACAGAACTACCCACTGAAATCTGAAGCTTTAAGTCGTGGTTAGCATCCAACTGCTTCCTGAAGGGTTTGGCTTTGTGTTACAGCACAAACCAGAGAAAATCCTTGCTTTCTGCTTCTAAGCTACAGCCAGACCCCTTGTAGGAACAGCTGATGAGCTTTAGCCTTGTGTAGGCACAAATCAAACAAATGCTGCAACCCAGTCCAAGGGGTTGACCCCATCTGTCTGTAATCAGAGAGATGTCACAACATCTCTGACCCTGAACTGGTGACAGGCTGCTATTAGAAATGTCCTCAGGTAAGTCCCAAAGCTGTAGTTTGTAGAAACCAAACAAAAATAAGGGCTGTATTTAAACATGTTAGTGGTGGTACAGATGCAGTCATTGCTGTCTGTAGTGGTGCAAGCACATTACGTGCAGTGTAGTTAAGTGTTTAAACTTGTCCGTTTTTGTTCTGGACAAGGGCTGGGACACCTGATGTCACACACACCCCAACACCTGACAGCTATTAGTAGGAGTGCTTGAGACAGGAAAAAAACATATACACCTTGTAAGTCTTTCAAAGAGCTTTGTTGTTGGGGAGGTTTGGTTGCTAAAAGGCGGCCAAATCATAACGCTCTTTAGACGGGAGCTTTGCAGTGAGGAGGGCGTAACCATCTTCCTTCAGGAAGTTCAAGATACAAAAGCTCATGACAAGGAAGCCCACCCTTCCCAGAGCCCCCAGACCGCGGCCGGTGCCTCGCTGTCCGCAGCAGCTGGGCCCGCTGCCGCTCTCTCCCGCCCCAGGTGCCCCACGCACGCCAGGTGCCCCTAGCAGGGGGAGGCGGCCCGGGTGGGCCGCGGGCGCCTCTGCCGGGGGCGGGCGGCGCTGCCGCTCCCCGCGCCGCGCCTCCCGCGCCTGGCAGCCAGGCGGGCGGTCAGGGACCGGGAGAGGGAGAAGGAGAGGGGAAGGGCGGGCGCCGAGCTCGCCGCCTCCCCGGAGCTGTGGCAGCGCGACGGGCCTGGGCGGCAGCCGGACCCCCGCCCGCCCGCCCGCCCTGCAGCGGGAGCGCCTCCGCCACCGCTGCCCGCCCGAGGCCGCCTCGGCGGCCAGCGGAGCACCCCCTGCCATGGAGCTCTCCCTGCGGCTGCTCCTGGCGTCCTGCCTCTCACTGGGGGCGGCCGGGGAATTTGACAGAAGGTAGGCGCGGGGAGAGCGGGGGTGGCGGCCGGGACCGGTCGGGCAGGGCCAAGTCGGCGTGCCCTCAGGGAGAGCGGGGAGATCCCGGGCTCTCCCCTTTTCGACGCGGGGCGCTGTGGTGGCCCCCGGGCTCCTGCCTGGCACCGGCCCCCGGGGCTGGCTCCCGGCGAGGCGGGGGCGGCCGGAGCCCTCGGCCGGACGCGTGTGGCGCTCCCGATCCCCGCTGAGGGCACGGACCGGGGGGCACAGGTGGGGGCGCGGGTGCCGTCCCGGGGCTCCGCGGCAGGACCCCGCCGGCCCCCGGAGCCTCCCGCCGCCGCCGAGTACCGCGCCTTGCTCGGCAGCCTAAACACGGCCTTAGGCACAAGAAAAGTTTATTGCTCCGGGGGCGCTGCGTCCCGCGGGAATTAAAAACAAAGCGCATCGCGTGTGCCGTAGAGATAAAATTAGCTTACTGACGCCCGAAGGCACTCGAAAGAGACGGCGGCGGAGATCGCGGTTCAGGTTTTAACACGAAGCTCGGGGCGCGTGTGCCCGCGGGCCGTGTCGCGCCGTGTCGTGTCAGGTGTCGCGACCGGCGGCGCTGCAGGGAGCGGGCACCGCGCCGTGCGGGGCAGGCGGCCAGCACCACCCCCGCCCTCCCCAGCGCTGCTTTCGCTTTTAATAGGATTTGTTCAGATGCAGCGCTCACGGGATTTCAGCCTGTCGTTAAAAGACATTACTGATTCGTGTCAATAATTTATAACTGCGTGAGGCCGTGGTATCGTTTCCTTGGAACAAGGGAAGACTATTGCTCTCCTTTTATCTTTAATCTCGGTTTAACAGTCCAAGAAGTTTTTGTTTTCATTGTTTTTTTCCTTTAATGTTTCAGTTGCAGAACTCGGTCGTATCAGTGAGAAAATTTTGCCATATATTGTGAACTAAAACAATGCCTAAACTTTATGATGACGCTTATTCCATACTTCAAATTGTTTCAGACTTCTGAACTTCTGTTTAGTGCCAGCCTGGGAGTGGCAGCAGTGAGCGTAATGCAAAGCATGTCAGCTTTTTCAGGCTTTGCTCAGTTGTTGTAATTACCTTTTCTCCTCTTCACTTATTGTCATTTGCATTTTTTGAACTAAACAAAATATTAATGACAGAAATATCCCAGGCTTGGCTGAGAGCAGTTACTCTCTTCAAAAAAAAAGAAAAAAAAATTATATTTCTCTATGCTGAAGACGTTTTTGCTGTTCTTTGTCTTTTGGGGTTTTTAGTTGCTTGGTAGGGTTTTGTTGGGGTTTTTTTTGGTTTTTTTTTTACTCTAGGATGATTGTAGCTACTTTCAAAGTGTTTCACCAGACTTTGTTGAACTGTCTTGTGCAGGTGGCCCAGACAAATAGTCTCGTCTGCAGGACTGTGTCGCTTTGGAAGCAGAATTGACTGCTGCTGGGGCTGGGCCCGAGTGGCCTGGGGCCAGTGCCAACGTGAGTATCACTGCTGCTGGGGCTTCTAGTCACTTGTAGAGAAAGCTTGTACACACCTAGTCATGTCTTCACGTGTTCACATACATCCTTTACAGTGCAGGGATAGGCTTTTGCACGTGTGTGCCTGACTGACATAGAAGGATGCTGTCATGTTAAAATTTTGTCTGTTTTTAGCACTGCTAAAAACGACTGCTGTCAAGTAAGGTAAAATGGAGTTTGGAAATTTCTTTTTGGTTTCTGCTTCCTTTCGTGCTTTGATCTGATAACCTGGTGTAACTACACTGTGTCATGTTACGGGCACTGCAGGACGATAATATTTGCATCCAAGAAGGAAACCAGAATTAATTAGAAAATTGGTGGAAATGTTCCAATTAAGTATTAAGCTCAAGCAACCCCAACCTAAGGGAATAAATCTGCCTGACAGCATCCTTTTACTGGGTCACACATGAAGAGAAACGTTTCTGAGGTTCTCACATCTAGACTCTTTGATATGACTACAGGATAAACTAGTAGATAAGTCTTCATAATTAACTACACCTTCAATGGGAATTCTGTGGAGGCAGCTAGTGTAGAAGTTAAAGTTGTTAGGAGTGTTGTAGAGACCTCAGCTTGTTAATATTACAACCTTTGATATTGCAGATGCTTACTCATGTGTTTAACACTCATACATGAGGAATTTCCTGAAGTTTTTGCAGGAGCAAGTATATAAAAACTGGTCCTTAGCTTTTTAAATTTTTTTTTTTTATTTAAACACAAACATATGTGGACAAGATAATTCTCTGCCCAGCCATTTTCAAAGTAGAACAGGTGTTAAATGCTGTAGGTTTCGTAGTCTGCAGGGCAAATCTTTGACAAAAGATAGGAAAAGCTTTGGAAATGCAACTCTCAGCAAAGGTTTTGTTCAAATCTGTAAATGGCAAGACTGGTTTCTCTCTTCGTAAGTATATTAGAAGCCCACAAGTCTTACTAGATAGATAAAATGACTAGTAAAAAGCTATGGAAAGTACTTCTGGAATACAACATCCCTGTTTCTTTGATGCAGAGTTCTCAGGTTGATACCTCTCAGGCCATACCATGAATAATTTTGGGGTTTAGGGTTCTAATTGATAACAAGTAGTCCTTTCCTTGGCATGAATATTTATGAAGAAGGAAGAAGAATATCTAGTAGATTGATTGAGGCAACTCCAAAGGCAATAGGATCTATGTCCACATTTCATGATGCAGTTTTATTTGGAAATTATGGTGTGTTTAAATGTCTGAGGATATGAAGGCTTAACTGGTAAATACCAATAATTTGCATTGTATTAAAAAAAACCCCACAAAAAAAACCCCAAAAAACAAAAAACCAAAACAAAAACCAAAAACAAAACAAAAAAAAACACACACAAAAAAACCAAAACAAAAAACCCAAAACAAAACAAATAACCCCTCAAAAAAACCCAAACCCAAAAGAGTCCAGACTGCTGTGTCACTGTGGCCCTTTTCTTAGACAAGTTGTCTCCCATGTTGTGGCCATAAATTACAGCTCATGTTTAGGTGGAAATCAGTTTCTCATTATTACCAAATCTAATCTGTGTTTGCAATTTTATGATCTTGGGAGACAGGAATAGCATAAAGTGATACTATCAAAAGATTTGTAATTAATAATCGGAAATGAGACAAAAGTAATAATACACAGAAAAGTATAATTTATTTTTTGTTCTTTGAATTTTGTCAGTAAGATAATTTTAGTGCTAGCTTTTTCAGATACTATAAATGCTTTTTTTTTCCCTTAAGGCTAAAGGTAGGTGGATTCTCATCTCCTTCCACTGCATTTTAGTCCATTATTCACAAATTTGTCTCCATATACATTTAAAAGACATGTAGATAGGTATTTTCTGGGATTATCTCCAGTAATTGGAACCAGACTTTCAAAAGAATACAGTTACCACTTAAGTGTCAAAAAGCATTTCTCCCTTTTTTTTTTCTTTACATACTGATAATTTTTGAATTGTTGGATCAGAAGAGTCTGAGATAGCTAGGTGGAAATTTTACTAAAACTCCTTCTCTGTTTTAAATGGGAGACAAAATACTGGCAAAATTAAACATGAAAATCTGCCCCAGCTGCAGGTGGTAAAAATTCCAGACATATCACAGAGTAGGAGATTACACTAAATGAAAGTGAATCTCTTTAGTGCTTGCAGCCAAATAGAAAATCTGTAGTCAACTCTCCACCTTGAGAATGTGGCACCCAGTATGAAGGATTAACCTGGCACAGAAGGCAACATTCCTGGCCTCAAAGGAAAACTTGGGTATTTTACTGTACAAAGGAACATTGCTGAAAATTTTCCAAAAAGCCAAGTGCATGATTATTTCATCTGCTTTCTCTCTGGTCAAAGATCAAGCTCTTAGCCCTGTCCCCAAAGAGAGTGGCATAAATAGATGTCAGACTTTCTCTACTAGGTGTACATTTTCTTGGGTATTTTAGTATAAGTTTTGTTTGGACAAGGAAAACAAGTATAGAGTCAGGCTTAAAAATTAGGAGTGAGACCCAGTTTATAAATGTCTCCAAAAAAGAAGCTTCAAATATATAGGTAGTAATGCTGAGCTCTTTATTAGTGAGTTGAAACTGCTATTTTTCAAACCAACTTGAGCCATCCTTGGTATGCCTGCAACTGTAACAGCACCTTTGGACTCTCATCTGCTTATTTATGCATAATTGACCATGTGGCCACTAATTATCTCAGAATTTATCCTTCTGACAGCAGATATAAGGTGAGAGCCATGCTGGAGCCACAGTGGAGCAGGCACACAGATACGTGACAGGGTGGTCCCAGTTTGCAGATACCTCTGAGCTGTGATGAGCCAAGGGCAAATGGTCACTCATACACCTGGATATGTTTTCTGCTGTCCAGCTGAGCTGCTCAACCAAGCATGCCCTCTGCCCACAGCTATTGAGAAAAAAAAGGTGTTTGTTTCAACCAGCTGTGTGATTTAAGGTAATGGTTTAATTGGGACATGCTTAAACCTGGATATGTCAGCTGTAACAGAGCAGGAGTGTGGTGGAGCTGATGAGTGTCATTAGCGCCATAAGCCTTGGTGGCTCTGTGCTCCTGATCTTCCATCCATAATCCATCCAAAGAGTTACAAAGGGAAACTGAGCTGTGTTAGCTAAACTTGGCTTTGTGAAGTGTGAAGTTTTTCCTTTTATGTCCCTTTGACTGGCAAAGGAGTGCATGTGGAGCATAATAATGTTTAGTGCCGCTTAGCAACCCCACTCAGCATAATTCAGCTGTCTTCTGCTCTTATAAACATGTAGGAAGAAGTTGAAATAGGGCCATCCTTTAATTTACACTACTTTCTTTACATCCTGTGTCTCCTCTTTACACCGATCAAGACTTGTGCACATAGGTGTGATCTGTCTGTAAACTTGCTTCCAGAGCCTGTTGGTGTCAGCTGTAACAGCTCAGCCAGTAGAAATATTCACTCTGCAGTGACATGAAATTCCCTTTCAAGTGCCGTTTCAATTTCCACTAAATGCGTTCAGAAGGTGTCCTTCAAACTGAAATAATCAAGAACTTTGAAACAGATCGGATGTTTTTTCTTCCTTGCAGGCTTTGAACACCAAGTGAGATCTGTGTTTAGACAACTAGATGAATTTTGAGACTGATAAAAATATAGGCATGTTTTCAAAGGGTCTGAACAAATGTAACTCAAATTCATTGGCATTTCTTAGTTCTTGTAAATTGAAAATCCATCCACACTTGTTTAGCGGCTTAAATTTAGAACTGTGCGTATCTTCCATCATTAACATAACTAAGTAGCTTTTTGTAGATTTTGATTTGGTATGTAAACCAGATTAATTAATTAAACCTAGTGTGTAGAAAGGCTAATTTGGAAGCAACACAAATTACATTTAAACACCAACATTATTTGGAAGCAACACAAATTATGTTTAAACACCAACTATTAGCTCACATGAAGTGCTCTCATCATTGATAGAGTTGATCCTTTACACTGAGGGACTCACAGCATCAATGCTCTAAAGTTAGATGTTTAATATCCCACTTGAAATAAGTCCAAAAATGTTGTTGCCCAGCCTGCGGGATTTACTTGCACTTTAATTAGTAGGAGTGGGAGTAATAACTGTAAAAGGGAGTAATCACACAAAAGCTTATCTCTGTGAAAGATGGTATGTTGATAAAGTACCTTATGAAAAATGTAAAATGTATAAAAATAGGGTTGTTGTTGTCTTCCTTTGTGTCTTACTGTTGTGCACGCAGCTAAGCCATAACCCAGAGCAAATGTGAGGGTGGAAGGAGTTTCTTCTGGATTTCTTTTTGTAGAGCAGGGGAGGTGATTTCCTATGATAGAGTATTTTTGAAAGCAGGTTTCAGTAGAGCATTTTTAATTCCTAAATGTTTTTGCATTGTAAGGTACTGTGGTACTGAATGTGTTGTCCTAACCCAGAGCCCATTCAAGGGGTTTTAAAGGACACAGGGAAAACCAAGTCAGGACATGCATCTTGCACAAATGCACAACGTAATTCTTTGTAGGTATTTTTGCCACTCATCTATCCAGATTGCCTCAAAACTATACTTAAAACTAATGGTCTGTCTGCCTCTTTTTTGCTGGCTTAGAAATATCTCTGTAGTTCTTTCAAAAGCTATAAAAATGGTTTCTGCCTCTGTGTGTGTCTTTCATAAACAAAATACTCCTGCTTTGAACCTGGCTGTGTATCTGTTTGTAACTTATTTGTACATCAGTGATATGTAGTCAAGGTAAAGATGTAAAGATTGTTTCAGAATTTTAGTTTCAGTTTAATAGCAAAAAACTGTAGAAAGAGATAATACTTTAACATAGATTCAAAAGGTTAAGCAGGATTTTTAAAAGAAAAGCAACATCAAGTGGCTTGAATTCTCATTCTGCTTTACAGTTTGGACAACTCCTTTGCTAGAGGTGATGACAAAAATGGTTCCTTTTGCTGTATTAACATAGGTACAGAAGAGCAGACTAGATCTGTAGCTTCTATAAACAAATGCAGATCTGCTGTCAGATCCTCTGCTGACTGGAATCTGTGTGACTGTTGGAGTCAGCAGATTTTGTCTGACGGATAGAAAGGTTCACCAACAAGAATAAAAATTTAAACTGAACGTGGGTTTGATAAGCCATGATATTTGATGACTTCACCCATTTCTGTGGGTTATTCTCCTTAAACAGTAAGAAAATCTGTGTGGTCTGTCTCCAGAAGGGGTGGTGAAGATGAGTGTGCTCTTTCAGAGAGCCCATTGGTTGTAACTCCATGTGGTTACCTTCCCGTGCTGAGGTTGGAGGGTTTTACCTAGGAAGCAGACCCAGAACAGGTCAACAAAGTAGTTTTCCACCACAGTTGGCTTAAGGCCTAGGGACAGAACAGTCAAGAATAGATAAAGTCAAACCATCAGTTTACACCTGCCCTTAGCTTTGCATTATTAAAAAAGTGTTAATGGAAGGATGTCAGGCTCACGTTTAGATTCAGCCAAACCTAGTAGAAAGCATATGATTTCTAGAAGTTCTAAAGTGGACTTGTACAAGTTGATGTACAGCAGATGCAGGCATGACTCAGTGCTTTGCTGGGAACTGTTGCATGCTGCTGCCTTCTCACAACCCTTGGGAAGGCTCTTGCAGTGTCTGTGCTGCTGCTCCTGTCCTAATGAGCTCTAAGGCTGTATACCTGTTCTGTGCCATCTCCTACAGGGGTGTGAGGTGGTGGGAGGGGGAGGAAGCAGTGGCTGTGCTCTCACTGATGTAGAGAAGGAGATTTTGTAGAGCTAACAATGAAATTGATGGGAGTTTTCCCATATAAATCATCCAGCACATCAATGGGAGAAAAGGCCATGGGCTGCTTAGGACTTCTGTTTCCTGCACATAACATTGCTTTCAGTGGAAATGGCAATTCTGTATAGTCCATGATGCACAAAAATAAAACCGTGATTGTGTCAATACCAAGCTGTGGAAATACTGGATTCTAGGAGGCTGATCCGCTATCAGAAGCATCCCTAAAGTCAGTAAGAGTTTTGCTACTGAATTTGTGGTTGCAAGATCACAGTCTGAATTAGTGCGTTTTGTTGGCAGTGTTTAATAAATACTGATATGAAGCATGTCTGCTTCTTGTAAAATGACTGATATTTTTGTGCATCCCTGGTACTTTTCAAAGAAAAGACATTTTATACAGAATTGCTATACTGCTTTACACCGCTATTCAAGAATAAAAATGAGGTTTTGCTATTTTTATTCAGATTTTTTTGCAGTTTAGAACCTTTATGCCTTTAAAGCATGACTTTACTGTGTTAAAGATACAGTATCCTTTTCCATTTCACTACTGCATTCCTCATGCACTTCATATGCAGGTTAGTAGTTTTGCAGCCCACTTTTTTCTACAGAAATGTCATCAGTAACATGATTTGACCAATTACAACTGTAGTGTATTCTTAATTACATCATCCTTGAAAGCCCAGTAACAACCTGAGGAGCTTCTTTCCACTGTAACCAAAGTTAAGGGGTTTTCTAGTTAAAACTAACTTAAACTAGTGTAAGTTGCAATCATAGAAAACTCCTAAGTGTTGTGTTACACACTGCTTAAGAAACAAAGAGCTCCTGTTGCTCAAGTCCCAGCCTGCTATCACAAGGCTGTGTAGCCTAACAAGCCATGCTGCTAACATTAAATTTATTGGCAACTAAACTGATTTCACATAGCCTGAACATATATCTGTGTTTTCATCTTATTTAAGTTTTGTTGCATATCTTGTTTCATGTGGTAGCAAGAGCTGGAAAGGTTTGTATGTATTACTTTTAATTTAGATGACATTACATTTTTAAACATTATAAAAATGACCAGTAAATTTGTATGCCAAATGTTTATTGATTGAAGATGTTCAGATACATATAAATGGGTGTAATTTTAATTGCTCTCAAATTAACATCCAGATGCTAAGCCTTTGTGTTTGAGCTGTGGAGACACAGCATTAAATTTAAAATATATACTCATACTGACATAAAAGGATACTGTGTCTTTAAGAAAAGCATTTGTGTTCTCTTGATGGAAACTTTGAACCTGAACCATGAAACATGAGAATTTTTACAACTACTTACTGTATGAAACTTGACAAAGTGTAGTTCCTTAGCTGATTGAATAAGAATAGCATCACGTCATTATATTTAATTACTCTTTTGTATCAAAATGTGTTTGTTAATTCTCATAATGAAATACTGATGTATTTCCATTTTTAAATGTGTACCAGTTTTTTTTTTATTTCAGAGAAGCTCTGAATGTTGAATGTATGTAATTCTCCAGGAATGTAACAAGTTGATAAAAAACCACAGCCAAGTCCATCCTCCTTGCAGAGAAAAAAAAAAAAAAAAGCTGGAATTTCTCTTTTGGATATTTGTTTTGCAGCGTTCTACGTCTTAAGGCAGAGAATAGCCAGCCTAAGGTGCCAGCCCAAAGGTTAGCTGAACATATTTCTTGAAGTAATTTTGGCAAGGTTATGACTTGAAGTCATAAGTTTACCTAGAAATTATAATATGTGACAAGAAGATAATTTTTGGTTATTTTTTATTTTTTTAAGCATTTGATTTGGGGAAAATGAGGGGGGAAAGAAATTAATAGGGCTATTTTATCCCAGATGCCTGTACAATGATACATGTATTTTCTAAAATACTACACTTTTCCCCTTTTTGCTCGTTTTCATTATTTTACCCTCAAGCCCTTGGCAATATTTTTCCCTTTCTGCAAATTGTACTCCCAGCAATGCATTTACAAGCTGTCAGGAGGCCTAATTTGCTTTCATGGCATTGAATCATGTGCAGTGGGAAGTTATTTTGGGGTGGCTGAGGCACTTATTCCCCCCCGCTGCCTGCTTTGCACTTCCACTGCAGGTTGTCCTTCCCAGAACAGGGAAGCTTTACGGCCCATGCTCTCCAGAAGTGTAGAACCTAGCATGTTAGCGTAAAAAGAAATCAACATAGTTTACTTTGCTACCCAGGGCTGTAATCTGCTGCTGCTTAGGAATTAAATTATAATTATATAATTATAGACCAGTCAGCCTGACCTCAGTACCTGGCAAGATAATGGAACAGTTTATATTGAGTGTCATCACACAAAATTTATGGGATGGCCAGGGTATAAGACCCAGCCAGCAGGGGTTTAGGAGGGGTAGGTCGTGTTTGACCAGCCTGGTCTCCTTTTATGACCAGGTAACCCGCCTGGTGGATGCAAGAAAGGCTGTGGATGTTGTCTGCCTGGACTTCAGCAAGGCCTTTGATACTGTCTCCCACAGCACACTCCTGGAAAAGCTGGCAGCCCATGGCTTGGACAGGAGTCCTCTTTTCTGGGTTAGGAACTGGCTTTTCTGGGTTAGGAACAAGCCCAGAGAGAGGTGGTGATGGCGCTGCATCCAGCTGGGGCCAGGCACCAGTAGTGTCCCTCAGGGGGCTGTGCTGGGGCCAGCTCTGTTCAATATTTTTATTGATGACATGGATGAGGGTGTTGAGTCTTTCATTAGTAAATTTGCAGATGACAGTAACCTGGGAGCGTGTGTCGATCTTTTGGAAGGTGGGAGGGCTCTGCAGAGAGACCTGGAATGGTTAGAGGGATGGGCAGAGTCCAACAAGGTGAAGTTTAATAAGTCCAAGTGCCGAGTCCTGAATTTTGACTCCAATAACCTCCTGCACTGTTACAGGCTGGAGATGGTGTGGCTGGACGGTGCCCAGGCAGAAAGGGACCTGGGGGTTCTGGTGACAGCAGTGAACATGAGCCAGCAGTGGGCCCCGGTGGCCGAGAAGGCCAAGGGCATCCTGGCCTGGATCAGGGATGGTGTGGCCAGCAGGAGCAGGGAGGTCATTCTTCCCCTGTACTGGGCACTGGTGAAGCCACACCTTGAGTGCTGTGTCCAGTTCTGGGCCCTAAGTTTAGGAAGGACCTTGGGACTCTTGAGCGCATCCGGAGGAGGCAACGAGGCTGGTGAGGGGCTTGAAACACAAATCCTGTGAGGAATGGCTGAGGGAGCTGGGATTATTTAGCCTGGAGAAAAGGAAACTCAGAGATGACCTTATCAATCTACAATCTCCTGAAAGGTGGCTGTAGCCAGGTGGGGGATGGTCTCTTTCCCCAGGCAGCAGCTGACAGAACGAGAGGACACAGCCTCAAGCTGTGCCAAGGGAAATACAGGTTGGATATTAGGAAAAAGTTTTTTACAGGAAGGATGATAAAAAGTTGGAATGGTCTGCCTGGGGAGGTGGTGGAATCACTGAAATTTTCCCCTGCAAGTCACCATCCCTGAATGTGTTTAAAAAAAGACTGGATGTGGCACTCAGTGCCATGGTTTAGTTGAGGTGTTTGGGCATGGGTTGGGCTCGATGATTTTGAAGGTCTCTTCCAGCCTAATGATTCTGTGTGATTTTGTGATTCTGTTTGCATATTCCTGTGGCAGACACACTGGTCTCAGACAGGGAGGAGCAAAGCACTCAGCCATTCATCTGTCCAAGTGAAATTGGCTTCGTTACTATCATACAGAAGTTACTCTGCTGAAGCCAGTGGATGTTTTATATTTAAATAAACAAAATATCAGTAGGATCCAGTTTGTCTTCAGTCACCAGGTAGAGACACTCATGCTGTCTTGTTTCTACCTGTTGGAATTCCATAGACACAGAAAAATTCAGGTAACAAACAGGCATTTGAGATGATAAGCACCATTCTTTAAGCAGTTTTAGTGAACCACTTAAAATGCAAACACAAAGCTTGACAAAGAATGAAATATTTCTTGCTTTTCTAATTTTGCATGTGTTAGATCAGACTTTTGCTGATTTTTAAAAAGGAGTATTTAAGTGTATAAGCATTAGATTAAATTCTACTGACTTCATTAAATTCTATTGATTTCAGTGTTACCCATGCTTAAGTTATGCATGCTGTGTAGTGCTGTTCTGAATAGCAAGACATTCATAAACCAGGGTCTGGATTTTTCTGTGTGGTTTAGAAACACATTTGGCAGCAGTCATAGCCAAGCCAAGAATTCACTGCAGTGAATGGCCCACACTGGTTGCAGTTTGTCATGTTAATGTGCTGTTACCAGAATCATATGTGCAAACTGAGTAACTGATTTACTCGGGTGAGTGTTGGAGTTGTGCATGAAAAATAAGGAGCCTCTTACTTAATGGAAGGAATGTTTCAGATAAAAACTTGAGCATGCATTTTGACAAAATGAATGTCACAAATAAAGGCAAAACATTTCTAAAAAAATGTTCAGGGATTAGATACTACCATTTTGTCTGAAGTTATTGTCAGTTTCTACTTACAGAAGTTGGTCAAGGACATTTATTATCTTCCAAAAAAAAAAAAAAAAAAAAGAGTAAGAAGTGTTGTGCAGATGAAATTATCAGAAAATTAATACCCAGTTGCCCAGTCAGGCCCATTAATCTCTGCAGAGATATATTCTGTGATTTATACACTCACTGGGGAAGCAAAGTCATTTTTGCAGAAGTAATTCTCTAATGTGAGTTATGGCTATGATGTGTTTTTACCACCTGCTAGTAACTTTGAGGTGGGATAAGCTTTGTGCATTCTCTTTGTGCAGTTGTAATTGAAGTATGTAGTTGAACAAAAAAGAAACATGTAACTCTGAAAGATCTACAAAGATTTATTTTACAAATTAGCTCATACCTTTGGGATCCTAGACCAGAATTGCTGTGATTAAGGCAGTTTCATTTTCCTGAGCATGTTTATGTAATTGCATAATTTACAAAGAATTGGAAAAAGTAAACAGAGAGAGATGTGAGCTGCAGCTGACCCTGAGGGAGAACTTGGTGTTGTGGTCTGTGAGCACCACAGGAGAAAGGCAGCCAGGTTCAGGTGAAGGAGGCAGTGTAGAGGAAACTTCTTTCACCAAAATACAAGTCTTGTTAGAAAGCTGGCACTGGGGGGAATGTTAGAAACAGTCTGAAGATGGGAAATGTGTTCTGCAATCAGCAGTGTAAGAGGATCCAGCAAAGGTTTGTGAAGCTGAATACATTATGTAATCATTTCTGGGCTGCTGCACAAACTACTTGCTGTGTCTGAGCAAATTGAATTTTAAGGAGCTGGGATCTGTAGTCAGAGTAAAGAGGGGACTGTGTGTTACTCTGGAAGAGAGGGCAGAAACACTGCCATTCAGGCAGATAGCTAGCATAGTTTGTTTCAGTTACAGGTATTTCTGTGCATAATTTTATACTTCAGTGAGATGAAAAAAAATCAGAAATTGTGAGGCAAAACAAAGAAAAAGAATATATGAATTATACCCAATGCTGTTTTAATGAAAAAATATAACCATAAGTGTTGGAAAACCAAAGAGAATTTTGATCACCAGAGATAGTTCATTAAGAAAGCCCAGGGATTTCCATTGTTGGCCACAAATGAAGAGGAATTAGGTAGGAACCAGACAGTGCAATCTTCTGGTTACGTCTCCACCAAACAGTATTTGGTAGTCAACAAATAGATCATTAATGGTTTGATTCTAGATGAGAAGGAATAGAGGGGACAGCATGTGGTAGTCAACCATGCCCTCAAAAGTGAGCAGCTTAGTGCAGAGGAACTGACTGAGTCTGAGGGGTACTTCCAAAGCACTGAGGGAAGGGTACTTCTGAGGGAACTGTGTGCAGTGAGAAAATACAGATGAAATGAAAAAAAAAACAACCCAGCATTACAAACCCATAATGAATTTGTTGAACGTGTTTTTCGTTTGTTGTATTTTTGCAACAATTAAAAAAGAGTAAGTCAGAATGATTGAGTCATGTCTGGATACCACCAACAGCAAGCAGCGGCTCACAAGATTGTGGCTTGTGGATTTTGTATGTGCTAACAGCATGTGCATTTCACCAGAAATTCTTTCTTCCACTCTCTCACACTTGAAGAAAAGAAAAAACAAACAACCAATCATAAACCCAAACTACCCATTCACGTTTCAATTTCTTGTGTTATTTTTACAGGGAGCTTAATTTGTCCTGAAGTTTAAGTGAGACAAAATGTGGTATTCGTCACCTTATTTTTTGAGGAAAAAGGCAGTTCTTGCCAGCTGTGGAAATAGGTACTCATATTTATGGCCAAATAAAAGGCTCTAGGATACCTCCTTGAAGTTAATGGGAACTGAGAGCAAATCTTCACATTGGACCCAAAAAAAGAAATTTAAAATGATCCAACTAAAATGAATAATCATGAGACAGAGGGGTTTTTGCTGATTATCTCTTGCACAAATTGGTCAATAAAGTGAAAAGGAAAGTTTAGGTATAGTTAATTCTATGGCACAGATAAAAAAGCAAGACTTGACTAAAGATGAAAATTGCTGTGCTTAGGATTTTTTTTCTGTCTGTGTCAGTTCACATTCCTACCCAATGGGAAGTGGAGCTTAATAGCTTTCAGAGAGGAGTCCTTGGAGATGTGGTAGGTCTGTTTTGATACTGATTCAACAGTCAATTAGCAGTTTCATTTTGAGTGGCACTTGTCTATGCAAGTATAATTTTAACTTTTGTTTACAACAATTACTGTTATAAAGAGTAGAAAGTTTTTACTGATTTTTGGCAGCCCTTTTCAGACTCTTCTGGATTTCACTGCCCTGTGTTCATTAGAGAGTGACTTTCTCAGCCTGGTGTAACTCTTCCGTCTACATTTCCTTCTTCTCAAGCAGGGAAACAAGTGTTACATAACAGGCTGAAATCCCAGGACATGGGTTATTTCTGTCGTTGTAAATGTGGGTGACTTGGAAACAAATGATGGTTTATTGCCTGTGGAGAAATTTTTAAATTTTCAAGAGACGAAAATTGGGAGAATTGGCAAAAATAGTAATTGGGAGACTTTTTTTCCTCCCTTACTTGTGAATCTACTCGTTTTCAAAAAAAGGCAGAAACTCCATTTGTCTACGTTTGAATGGAGTGACTGAAGTATTCTATTCTGTTCTATCTGGAGCTTTGCAAGAAAACAAGTAGAGTGGAGAATTAGAACATCCAGTCACATGAGCACATATAGTGTATGCTCAGACGCATGCCAAACAGCTGAAATAGTTGTCTGCTATTAAAAGAAATGCTGAAAGTTTGGCTTAAGCTTATTTTTGTACCTGCATCTAGTTGTTGCCAGTGTTCAAATAGAGTTCATTGGGAGTGGATTTACTGCCTTGTATGGGCAACTTCTCCTTTGAATAAGGATTTTTGTGCTGGAGATGGCAGAGGTGGCAGTGACCCACCTCTCTGTGCCTGGTTATTCTGGTAGGGCTCAGTGGGGACCCCAGCCAGGCATGCAGACTTGGCTGAACCAAATGATTCTTCAGTCCTGAGCACCCTGCAAAGCCCTGATAAAGTTAATAGGAAGATACACAAGTTTTATCCTGCGGGTGGCTTGATTCCTGATAGGAAACGCCATCAGATTTATCTGTGGTGTTGGCTGAGCTACAGATGTTAAGCCTACTGCAAAGCATTTTTCTCCTGTGTATAGAAATTCTTCAGTTCTGATAATACATTGAATTTCAGCTGTGCCAAAATAAGATTCATAATGCTGAAGTAGCCCAAGTTCCTAGAATGTACTTTAATAAACAGGTTTTTTTCAAGAACAGTGTTTGGCAGCAAACAAAGGTTTCCAGATACCCATTTAATGTGCAAAACCCCCAGTGTTTTATGATGGCTTTGACTTTATGGATAGTGGTTTGCTAGTCATTAGGAAGCTTTCCTTGGAGTAGTAGAGATTTTTGTCTTCAAGTAAGAGATTTTTTTTTTCTTTCTGAGCTGCTGCTAATGTGAAATCTGTGCAATTGAGGGAGAGGCCAAGACTTTAAAAAACCCAGCTAAACTAAAGTTGCGACAGGTTCAGCTACTGAAGTGATCCCATGTTACTTCTTACTTCTGAAGAAGTACTGATTTAAATAAGTGTATCCCACTTCACTTTAAAAATACAAACAAGTTTTCAAAAACATTTATAGTAATTTCCTTTTGCTGTAGTTTAGATCGCAACTTTCTTTTTTCCTGGTGGCCTTGAAGTCATTAAGTTGGTCTTCTTAGTTCTCAGTTTGCTACTATCACCTCTGATTAGACCTGGGTCTGTGATGCCAGGAAGATAAGAATCTCAGCATCTAAATGAACTTTTAACAAAGGAGATCCTTTTTTCCTGTTTATGGCCATAGTGACTAAAAATGCAGTATGTGTTTTCAAGGACAGTGTTCCAGAAGTGTCTCATGATGGATCAGTTGCTCTTCAGTCAGACCTGTCCATTACCCAAGGATTTACTTCCTTAAACATACTCTTTTAGTAGTCTGAGAAGCTCCTTTCCCTAACACTTCCACTGAGAGGTGTTTCTAGATAGGAGTCTCATTTCTTTGTTTCCAGACAGTGTTTGTTGGGGGAAGGAGGAGGTCGGGGGGTGGGGGGGGGAGGGAATAAAAATCTTGCATTTCTGTTGCCTTTTAAAATACTCCTTAACAATTGTTTGGAAGGAGACTTCATCATGCTAGGAAGATCCATCAGGAGCAGAGCTGTAGATATAAAACAAGGTTTTATGGTGTAAGAATATATCACTGATTATACATACTATGCCTAAACAAAAAACATGCCCGATAATAAAGGGAGTCCTAAAACAGTCCTAAATAAAGACAGTCCTAAAAATCAAGCAAACTCATTCTATGCTAACAGTTACTTCTCTGGATATATTTGTGGGAATTGTCAGTTCTGGATGCTTTGAGACTTATGGAGAAGATTTTCAGAACATCAAAGATGTATTTGGATAGTTCTTCTACAACGAAAACAAATATCTTGTTTCTTTTTAAATTTTATGTAATTCAACCCTGTTAAACAGCTTGGCTAGAAGGCAAATTACATTTTTGAGTGCATTCTGGCAGATTTCTGTTAAATTACATCCTTGATACATCCAGTTTTATGATACAGCCCCTTCTTTTCAGATTAATATTGCAGCTGGATCTAGTCAGTTACTTGCAAATTCCAAATTATACTGTTACTTTAGAAAATGAATTTTAAGCTGGGGTAAATAGATATATCCTGATTACAGGGTATTCAAGTTATGCTACCATCTGATTTCTGTCTATTTTGTGTCTATCCTGCTTTCGCAGAGAGCTCAGCAGGATTGCGTATCTGCGTTTTGTTATATACTAATATCTTGGAGCATAGTAAATACTGCATTTTTCAAGTAGGTTTAATAACAGAAAAACATTTTAAATTCAGAAGACTTAGAAATGCTGTTTAAAATCTTCCTCTGTCACACGTTTTTCAGTTAGGCAGGAAAATATTCCTGATGGCTAAACCTGCATCAGCAAAAATATATTTGTGCATCAATTCTTACATTTCTTCAAGAGCAATGCTTTTGTTATTGAAGCTTTGAGAGTTGTTTTATGAATTTTTTTGTGTGTCTTATTGAGAGAGGTATCAAAAAATGGCTTTCTATTATTTCTTGGAATTTTGTATTTAGTTTCTGAATATAACATAGAGCTACTATTTATGAGGTAGCTGGTGTTTATTTCAAAGTAAAGCACTGTCAGCTGTGACTGGAGTGGAGAGATAATGAGTTTTCCTCTATTTGCAGCTATATGCCAGCCAGGGTGCAAACACGGTGAATGCATTGGGCCAAACAAGTGTAAGTGCCACCCAGGATACACTGGAAAAACTTGCAACCAAGGTAAGAAAGAACTTCTTTTTGGAGTCATGGAAGTATTGTTGATCTCTCTGCCCTCTTCCACCAAAGCTGTGTGTGTCGCCTGTGTTTATAGAGTAATGAACTCATATACCAGCTCTGTTGCTGCTGCAGCAAGTCTGATATTTGGACTGACGATTGTAGAGGGATTGATGTCTGCAGTGGGATGACACAGGGGAAAAGTTGGTTTCATCCATTCAGAAGAAATCAATGAGATTAGTATATAGGATTGTAGTTATCTGCTCTCCTTAATCGCAAACAATTTATTTAAACTTTATGGTCAAAATTGTTGTTTTTTATAGTCACAGTTTTTATGTTTGAATAGTGAAATAATATTTGTTTAATTAAAAACCTCATAATTCGTACATTCTCGTTTTCATGTTTCTAATCCTGAACTAACTAGGTTTCATTAAACTACTAAAGGGTTGCTGCAAAGATGAAGTTTCTCTTACTGGATTATCAAGTTTCATTGTTTGGATTTTTTTGTCAAAAGTTACATCCAGAGCATGTAATGTCATAAAGATCATAGAGTATAAACAGTTAGACAATTTTAATATGTGATTTTTAGGCTTTGAAGGCTAAGACATGTTCACATACAAAGATATTTCAATTATATCTCTTTTGCAATTGTCTCAGCCTACAGGCGAATGTGTGCATTTTCTAATGCTGAGGAAATATGGTAGAAAAATGGGATTTTCAGAATTACTTTCTTCTTCAAGGATGTACCCTGATGCTGCTCAATTTCTTATGACATGTGGATGTTTAGACTGAGTTATTTTCTTTAAAAACAGATACATATTTATTTTCATATTTACTAATCCTTCCCGAACTGATGTAGAAACGTGTGTTGTTTTTCAGTTTCTCAAAAGTTTCTATCGTATCGTATATTATCCCAGGTTTTTTTCCCCCTTATTCTGGGCTGACATTTTAAACCATGTGTTTTAGTCAATCCAAAACTTTTTTAGATAACGGTGCAGTGAACTAAAAGTTACACGTATGTGTAACAGTTTTTATTTGTAGTAAATACAAATCTCGAAAGAATGCTTCGCAAATTACTGGAAGCTTCAGTCTTGAACTAAACTATTTACTTGCCAGTAAATCCTGAGAAAGGAAAAAATGTGATAGGTTATCAAAAGAAGCACTTTAAGGCAGTATTTATGAAATATTCTTGCATGGTGTTGGTGACAAAGCTGTCCTGGCAGATGTAGATGAGGTTCTGATGCCAGCTGACTGTGGTGCCCCAAATGTGGTGAACCAGAAGTTCAGGTGGCTGCTGCTACTCTGCTCACATGGTGACACCCTTAAGCTGTTCCTGGGGTCATGATTTGTGTTCTTGCCGTGTGCTGATTCAGTGGTTGGATGAGACTTGAAAGTGCACAGTGAATGCAGAGTCCGCTTTTGCTGGGAGGAGATTGAAATGGCACAGGATAAATGTTGACCTATGTTGTTACACCTTAAGGCAGCACCTGCCCTGTTCAGTCTGTGGCCCATTTTCTCAATCCTGTTCTAGAATAGTAACAGAAGTAATAGTGTTGGCAGAGGAAATGTTGGAGTTCCCTGCAGAGATGGAAGTCTTCCTAGGATGTGTGAATGTTTGTGGGCTGTAAAGTATGCTCATATTCTTGGTGAAATGTGTTCTTTGTGTACAAGCTCTGATAAATAGGCTTTACATCTCATCTGTTGATGTGCCCAATGGATCAGGCTCTGTTCCTGGGACTGATCCAAGAGATCAACCCCACCTCACAGCAGAACTGTTCAGCCCTGACTGTGTGATGATGCTGGATGTCCTTTTCCGGTGGCACTGCCTCTGCTGTGACAATCCATACCTCACTTTAGGTCACTCAGAAGTTAAGACTACCTGATACATTTTAATTATGTTGTTTCATCACCAATCAAATTGCAGTGACTGCACAAGAGCTAACCATGTGTTCTCCCCACAGCATTCATATCTCCTGAATGGCTTTAGCATTTCCCTTCCAGCTTTTTGATCCCAGCTTTACAGCTGTAAGCAGTGAAGAAACAAACAGAGCAACTTGAGAAAAAATACCCTCTGCCACCTCCCTTAATTTATAGTGATAATAACAGAACTCACACTTTCAAAATGTGTTCATCAGAAAATTGGTAGCTGCTCTTGAAGAAAATACAAATAATATTCAGTAAGACAAATTACAAATAGTTGTAATTTTTACTAGCAATCTGAAGCACATACAGGTTAACTTTCTTTGTCTGGGAAAGGTTGTCTTTATCCAAAAAAATACAAGGCTGCTTTTCTGTAACTTTATATTCTCTTACTCTGTTTGTTCTAGGAAAATGATGCAAGGTTCGGTGCTTGAAATTCTAGTCAGCACTTGATATATATGTATATTTATTAATTTAGAAATGAAGTAATGCATATGGCCATATCTTTATTGTGCCTTCTCTCTATCCTGTGAAGATGTGCAGCTGTACACAAGTCCACTTGGTCAGAGAAGTGAAGCTCTTGTATTCCACCCCTTGGATCATCACGCAAGAAATGTAGCAGCAAGGGGTGAGGGGGTCCTGTGTTTCAGGTGTTGTGCTCCTCCTTTCTGCACGGCTTTGAACAGGCTGACAATTTCTTGGAAAGGAGATGGAGGCTCAGAGACCTATCAGCGGCTGGGATGTGAAAGCTGAACCTGCAGCGTGCCCTTAGCATGCAGAGCAAATAATTTGTTGTATTTCGTTGGTGCTGCTATATGTATTCTGCAAAGTTTTGAGTCTTTACCAAAGTCATGTTTTGTTTATTTCCTCTGCTCTTCTTTCAGAGCCTGTTTTCTAAGTTGCTTTGTAAAGGGATAGTGCTAGAAATTGTTTTTCAGGTTAGATAAAGGCAAAACTGTGATTTAGATGGAGTTGGAAGTTGTAGAAAATGAGGGTTAAAAAAATTCTGAATTTGGCAGCTGTTGATTAATCAGACTAAGTGAACAAAACTCTTCAGGTGATACAAATCTCTTATGAGGCTGACCTGGTAGTGTGATTGCAATTGCTGGAAATAAAAGCTGATCTACTGTTTATAGTATGGTAATAAGAGTTTAATTTTGATTTCTGATCCTTGGCTTTCTATTTTCAGAGTTGGGTAAATGTGATATTGGATATTTAACTTCAGTGTTGCCTGATCCCAGTCAGGTGATAGGCAAGAAAAGGCAGAAAAAGTCTTGAGTGCTGAAGTCTGCAGAAGCTAATTAAAAAAAGCAGAGTGCATTGAATCTGCCTAGAAATAAGTGGCTCATTGTTGGGTGTGCACTGAAGTCGGTCCAAGATCATGTGTGGTGCAGTGCAGCAAAGGAGTCACATCTGGGTTTGCCAGCATAATTCTCTTGTCCTTTCCTTGCAATCACATTTCATTTCATTTCTTTAGATATAAAATACCTGTGCTCAGCAGCTTGTATTTGTTGTAGACCTGCTTTCCATAGTGGCCAAAACACTCAATCTGCTTTTGTGTACTCCACTGCCTTGTGTAACTGTGAAATCAAGAATGTTGGCTTTGCATTGGTGATGCAGTCATAGGCAATGTGGGAAATTAAAAGACTGAACAATGAAATTCTCAAAGGCAGGACAATGAGTGGTCCTTTCCACAAAGAAATTCAAGGGATTTGTTAAACTTTTTACTGTTCTCATAGTATGTTACTATTCTCATAGAATGTTACTAATAGCTGTCTATTTGCCAGTACCAGAGCTTTTATTTCTGTACTAAGAATACTTAGTATTAAGTGGTGGTGTAGAATTCAGAGTCCAATAGAAGGATCCAGTATTTTAATACTCATAATGTAATCTATACTCTATGCAGGGTGATATACTGAGAACAGTCATAAATTCTTATTTTCAGCTTTGAGTCTGTGGTCATAACTCTGGAAGTAAGTGCACAGTTCATAAGTCATCAGGAGTATCTAAACTTAGGAGCTGAAGTGCAGAGGAATTTAATCACTAGAACTTAACACAAGGCACTGCTGAAATCTGCCCTGCCAACTTAATTTCAGTGTTACTTTTCCTTATTCTCTCCCTACTTCTAGGGGGAAGTTAAGTATTTCATTCTTAGCTCTGTTATGCCTTTATTTTGTAAAGTGATGCTTTTTATAGAAAAGAGGAAGAATACAGATATTTTAGACTAAGAGAACTATTTTTCCTCTTACTTCAAAATGATGATTGTCAGTGAACCTCAGTAAATTCAATACTATGGGTTCCTTGGGAATACATTTGTGAATTGAAATCAAACGCTAACAGAGTTTTTGAATGTAACAATTACTTTTTTAACAGACACATTGCATGTGTAATAAATACGTTAATACAACTATAACATCTGTCAGGAACTGCCTACTTGGGCTGTGTTTTACAGAAAAAAGAAAAAACAACTTTTTTTCTTTTTGTGCTGCCAAGAGAAGTTTGCCTTTCAAAATGTGAGCTTTCATCTGCTTATTATTGGAGATTTTTCTGTAAAGTTTTTCTCACACAAAAGTTTCCACAATGAAAATTTGCCCTTGCCATCTAGCATAATCATCTGCTGCATTTCCATTTGGCCTAGGCATATACCTATAGTCACAACTCCTAGCAGAAGATTCTGCTTTCAGGGCAAAATATACTTTCTTCTACAGCTGTTTCCTTGCAAACCCAGCAGGTACTTTGTTGTGAGTCTGGCATTGGTGCCAGCTGTGAGAAATCTATTTTCCTTGCAACTGTTGAAACTTTTTCCAACTGACAAAGAGTGAGAGCTGAAAAGGGTTGCTGTATCTGCAGCACATAATCCTCAGGAGGACTGCAGACATGGTCATCACTCCTTCTTTATCATGCACAGTTCCAGCCTTTATTGTGGGAATCTTTCCTCACTGAAGTCCTGCTTAGGCTCACCTGATCTTCCTCACTACTTGAGAAAATACTCCCTTTCAGGTTTCCTGGAAATATCTTGTTCAGTCTTACACAGGAAGAAATGGAAATTACTACCCTCTTGCTTAAGAGGGGAGCAGGAGGTATTCTTGTCCTTAAACATGCTGTTCTTCCCAAGACCTTGGAAAATGAAGTAAGGGGAAGGGTTCTGGGGAGGGCCATGTCTACATGATGCTTGCTATTCCTTGACCCCATGAAGATGGAAACAAAGTAGGTCAGAAGACAGCAAGTTTTATGATACACATAAACACTGTTAGGAGCTCTCAGGAGCAGCAGTGGCGTAACAGGCGACATCCTCACAGCTGAGTTTGGGTTAGGCCAGTGACTTGTAGTGTCATATGTGTATTTTCCTTGATGGCTGGCATTTTACAGGTCAAAATGAAAGGGAATGGATTTCTCAGTTTTATAACACCATTTAAAAATATTTTGCCTGAAAAGAGTAAGCTGAAGAATGTTACTCAAAACCTAAGGGATTACAGAGTTTCACGACAAATTTAAAATCCAAACGTTAAGAGCTGGTGAAATTTCAGATGTAGTTGTGTAGAATCAATGTTTTCTCTAACTTTACCTCTACAGTGAATATACCTTTTCTCACTCCATTTACTACATAGACCCATCTAAGTTTTCTGCTTTACTTCTGAAAAGCAATCAATGAATTACTGACTTTGTTGTAACCGGAGGTGTATTTATCTTTCTGGTTCAGCATCTTAACCTGGGGCCTTTGCCTCTAGAGTCCACAGGAGGCATCTGTCACCTCCTCAGCTGGCATTTTATGAAGTGGCTGCTCTGTGTGTGTATTTATGATGTAATGGGAGACTCAAGGCTTACTTTTCTGCCACATGAATTGAGTGACAGTTGATAAGATAATGCTTAGTACTGGGAGATGGCTCTTTGAAAACTTCTGGAAAAAATGGCAATTCCCTGTCTGCGAGAGACCTCCAGACAGCATTGTAGAATATTAGACACGAAGGTTGATAACTCATTTTTTTAAAGTTCTTGCTGGCTGGATTTGTGAATAGGTTTATTATTTTCATCTTTGTTGTCATCTTTGTTCATTGTTATACAAATATCTAAGTACAGTAATAAGTAACAAATTATTCTGGTTTACTCAAAAAAATCAACACATATTCTTGGAAGAGGATTCTGAAGGAAATCATCTTGTTTGAAGTTCTGTCTACTAACATGGAAATTGTAGGCTGAATATTTTCAGTTCAAGCCATGAATTTTCTATTAAATTGTAAATCAGAAATGGTAGCCCTCATGGATAGTCCTTGACAAATATAGCTGATATCAGATGCTTTCTTTTAGTATTTTCTAGATGATAAGGGATAAATTTTCTCTGTTTAAAATAAGTTGGATTGTTTAAGTGAGATTGTTTAAAGTAAGTTGTCATCATCTTTCCTGCTTTCCTCTGCCACTAATTTTGAAGCAGGATAGTGAATCACTGAATTGCTATCAGAATCACTGATAGTGACTGCAGCGTGATATTTGCTTTCTCTCTCCTCTTCCTTCCAAGTGCTGCCTGGTCCTGGACATGGCATCAACATGAATAGTGGCAAGATATGGGCAGCCTGAGCTTGTGTGTTGCCTAATGAAGCAGCTGGCAGTTCATCTAATGCTAATATTGTCATTTTTGAAAAGATATCTGTGAAACCAACCCAAATACGCTGCTTGGCTGGACAGATGGACGGCGCTTTGTGCAGGATGTTTTGAACACTTGCTATCAGCTGAACTGCAGACAGAAAGCTAATTGCTGTATTTTTCCTTCCCTCTCCAGCAGCTTGAACTGGTAGTTTTGCCATGCATGCCTTGTGTGTTTTCTTTTCCCACCCTCTTCTCTTGTGCCCTTCATTTCAGATCTGAATGAGTGTGGACTAAAGCCGCGGCCGTGCAAACACCGGTGTATGAATACCTACGGCAGCTACAAGTGCTACTGTCTGAATGGCTACATGCTTATGCCAGATGGAACATGCTCAAGTACGGCCAGCCTTGGTGCTTGCTCTTTTCCAGCTCCTCAAAATCTCTGCTCGAGTTGCCCCAGAAAACTGTAAAATGAGGATGAGTCCTGAAGTAAAAGACTGATCTTGCTGGAAATCAGGCAGCTGCACAAGATGAGCTCCTTTTTTTCTAGTTAAATTAGGCTGAAAAAAACAAGAGCAATTGTTCTAGTTTTATTAGTTTTATTGGAAGTTTCCCCCAAAGCATTCTTCAGCGCTATAAATCACTGTTAATTGGCCTTGGAGTACAAGTGCTTGCAGTTTTCTTTGCTGCAAGTCATCTGCATTTCTGCTGCCTTATGGCCTTAAAATCTTCAACACTGCAGATGCTGGTTGTTTGACTGATATAAAAATTGTACTGCCATCTCTCTGGAGATCAGGTTCCTACTTGTTCCCATAAAAACAGTTACTTTGAATATCTGGACAGAGAGAAGGGGAGAGAAATTACCTTCAATTAGAGATACCCCATTTTTAAAATGGCAGTACTGTCCAGGAGAGTCTGTAGTGCATATTAGGCTTTCTGTTCTGAGGACTGCATTCAATAACACAACTTACTACAATTGTGGTGGTTTTCTCTTTTTTGTTAAGTTTCTTAGAGATGTACTTTGTAGAACAAAAAATTTTACTAGCAGGTGTATTTCCTACATGAAGGATACCTGTGAAGCTCAACAAGCATTTCCCCATTTTTACTGTAAATATGTGATGTCTTAATTCTCCAAAGTTTTCAGTCATTTTCTAGTAGTGATCACAGTCTTTATCTATGTTCAACTATTTTTCTCCAGATGCCCTTTCTTGCCTGATGGCAAACTGTCAGTATGGCTGTGACATACTGAAAGGGGAGGTGCGCTGCCGCTGTCCTTCTCCAGGGCTGCAGCTTGGGCCTGATGGCAGGACTTGTGTTGGTAGGTGAACAAATGTAGATTTAATTTCAATTTTTTTTTCTCCAGAGTGCTTTTATCCTTACACAGAATGCAGTTCAAGAGAGTTTCAGATGTACTTAGAATGCACAGAACAGGCCGTTTGAAGTTGTTAATAATGAGAGTAGTAATAGGGCTGTTGCTCAGGTGCCCTTGTGTCAGAGATTGCCAGTGTTTTCACCCAGTCCTACAAGTTTCATTGTCTGCCTAAAGCCCATGCAGATTCCTTGGTATCCAAGCCCTTGGCCCTTGCCACTCCTGCTATTGGGTCATTTTAAACTATTGCTAACTCCAAAATACCTGCATAAAAAAAGGAATGGTGAGATCACCTTTCCCTCATACCCAACAAGGTCATGCCTAGCTCAATGAGTGGAGGGATAATTTGTAAAATTCATTTAAATCATAGTGGAGCAAGGTGAAGGTCTGTGCATGTTCCCAGTATTAGTGGGATTGAATGCGTTGTCCTTCTTCCAAACTGTGAAAACTGCAAGTTAAATTAAACTGTATAAAAGTGAAATGTTTTGTTCCATGTTTATGAACATGGAAAAGGTGCTTATGGTTAATCAGACTGTACTGCGGTCTGAAGAACAGTGTGACGTGTGATTTCATCAGTCGTTAACTATACATCCTGCTCCAGTGATTTTGTTATTTACATTCGATGAAGTGCTACAATTCCATAACCAGTAACACCGAAAGACTTTAAGGAAATGGGGATGTCCTAATCATCCCTTTGGGTATCTTGGCTGTCCATGGGGTAGGTGGTTTTCCAAGTGCCTGACCCACGCTGACCAAGAATTTGTTGGCAGAGGAAGGGACAAACTCTAGATCTTCTGATGAGAAGAGCAGGCTCCAAACCAAGTCAGAGGCTTTCTGAAGTGCATGATTGGCACATTTGTGTATGGAAAAAATGGAAAGAACAGGAGAAATGAAACCTACCATTGCTACATGCTGAAGCTGTGATAAATCCCATTGTGGATATTATGGCAGAGAGATCTTTAGAAGATACTTGTGCCATACCATAGAGAGCTGAGTGATTTTAAGTTCAAATTCAAGAAAGGTACACCAAGTAGAGAAATTTGCTAGAAAAAATGCTTACACTGTTCTTCTAGTGTGCAATTTTCCATTCAGGAAAGCTTCGTACTTTGAAACAAACAAAGTGGACTTTAATGCCAAAGACTAACACTGAAGCTGCTTGAAGCTCTTGGAGTTCTTCAGTGCAGTTTTCAAAAAAACACTTTTTTTTTCTCCAGAAAGGCTAAGAACTGTGTACTCACATTTTAGTTGGGTATTCATCATTCCAAATGACCTCATAACCTATTTCTAAAATTTCCGTAAGAATTTCAGAGCAGTCTGTAGAATAGAGAGAAAATAGTTACAGCAAGAGGTGTCTGTTCTTCCCACATCGTAACACACTGTTCTCCCCTTTTTTGGTAAGAAGTGATTGTGACATGCCCCCTTTCTGTGTCACTATCAAATTTGAGTTGCAGTAAAAACCTCAAAGAATTGAAGCTACTTGGGACTAAGGCTATGCTTTTTCCCCATATTTGTACAAGCTTGTCACTGTTGGGGAAGTTGTTGGCTCCAGCAAAGGTCTGGATAATGCTGCAGTACAAATAGAAGTGTAGGTGGTGGTAGGAAGATTGAAGTGTGCGTTGGCTACAGCTCGTGAATCTTTGAGGAGAGTTTGAAAGACAGCTGAGAATGCAATGCCTATTTTTAGCACAGGTGGAAATTCCTCTCAGCATTATTCTATTATTAGCTTAACACTTGCTGATCATTCTCTTGTTTAAAATGTTCCTTTCAGACAATCAGCAAAGAGCCACCAATTTGACTATAAAGGCAAATCGTATAAACTAAACCACAACAAAGTGAAAAAATAATTCAGCAAAGTATTCAGTGAAAGTGTGAATTAAATGGCTAATTAATTCATTAATGACCCTTGAATCAATAAAGCAATCAGTCTTGCCAGGTTTTTGTATTGGGATTTTTATTTAATAAAATGAGCCATATACACATTTCAGCTTCAGATGTTCTGAAATTGTTTGAGGGCTGCAAATAATGATTTTTCACTATAAAATTAATTCTTTTTGTCTGTGTGTGTTTAGAAAATTGAAAATACAGCCCTGTAGACTTAAAAATCCTGTTGTTTTAAAATTAGTCTCAGTTATTTTGTGCTTGAGTTGGTCATACTTGCAGCAAGAGAGAGAAGCAATACTGCTTTTCTGGTGCACACTGACCATCACACTTATTAGGTGCTGACCATCACTCTGCCTCATGTGCCTTTGGAGCAGCTCCCTGGAGCAGAGGTGAGACACCAAATCACCCCTCCATGCCCTGCTTTTCGTAGGAAGCAAGTATGAACTACAGCATATTGCAGCAGGCAAAGGGAAACAGCTCTACAACTTCTGGTCCAGGTGTGGATTGACTTGAAAGAAGTCACAGTCACTGTACTGTTTGAGAGCTGCAGGAAACTAATTGCTTGCATATCATCTTGTGGCTGCAGATCAAAAAGTGTATTTCCCCTCAGCACCCACACACCTCTCATTATATGCAAATGGAAGGCTGCAACATATTTTTGCATCAGTTTTGAATATTGTATTCATGAACAGTTCTGTCCTGTATCTCTAGGTCATACAACTGCCTACCACTACACTGCTGCCACAATATAATGTAATTTTTGCCTTATGTGAATTTGCAAAAATCTAAATTAATATGAATATGTACACAGGAAAAAGCAGGACATGCTACATTAAGTTTTTAAAGATCATAAGCCACACCATGACGAAGTGTATTCAGTAGCTAATCTTGCTCTTACTGAACTACCTTTTGAAGATGTGGCTTAAAGATTAAAAAACCCAACCAAAACCATCAAAGAACACAACTAACTCTTAGTAATCAAGAGTCTTAAGCTTGCAGCCTTGAAATAATAGTCTAATAAAGAGTAGAAAATTGTTGATTAATTTATAATAGGAATCATGGTAGAGTTTGTAAAACTTAGTAGCATATTAAAAGCCTAAAATGTTAACAATAAATTCAGATCAAGAGACAGATTTATGGGAAGATTCAAACCTATGGAGAGCTGCCCGGTATTGGCCTTGTTTTCTTTCTCACTGAGGCCTTTACTGCACCATTCCAGTAATGCTCTTGATGGAAAGAGAGAGCAGTCAGGCAGGCCAGGAGTGTGGGAGCTCAGGGGTTGAATCCCTCCTGTCCTCAGTAATTCTTCATGCGGAGTGGGACAGTGCCAGCAGGAGCTACTGGGACAACCCATCTGGCCAGTAATTCATGGCTTTAAGTCACTTCTTTTGGCTGTGGGAACACAGCTTGGAGAGAAGCTGAAGCTCCATCTCCCCCACCTCAGGTAGCTGCCCTAACTAACCAGCAGCTTTGTGGTAACATTTTTTCGGTGCAGTGGAAGAGACTTTGCCTTGTTCGGGCCTCTTTCACAAGAGCAGTAGGGCATCAATCATTTGGCTTTGTTTTGCGCTCTTGACATCAGCAGCTGAAGTGCTCCTTTTGGGAAAAGAACTGCATGGAGAGCAAAATCTTGCTTTCCCGTAGATCAAGAGCCTGAGAGAGCTGCAGAGCAAAGGCTTGAACTGTGCCCTGTAGATAACCAGCAAACACGAGGAGCTGCGTGCGTCAGGAGCAGCCGTGCGTGGCAGGTCTCTGCCTCAGTGGAGCATTAGTGTTTGAGCACTCAGCAGCCTCAGCTCCAAGGGCTACAGGGTGAGTGGTAGGCAGGCAGCTTTTGTGTGTCAGCCTGACCTCGTCTGAGAGTTCCCCAGGCAGGGAGAGCAGCAGTGGGTGAGCACAAGCTGCTCCCTGGGCATCTGCCTGTGACCCAGAGCTGAACTGGAGGGCACAGCCAGAAGAAGTGCTCAGGTATTACTGCTGGCTGACCAAGGGCCCTTATGAAAAATACTTTGGCTATTCTTTAGCTTTTAATTATGCAAACCCAGTTTCATTTAGACAGCATACATTGTGTTTTAACTGTTACTGAGAATAATACAGTTCCTTTGTTTCCACAGATATTGATGAATGTGCTACCGGGAGGGTTCTCTGCCCACGATTTAGGCACTGCGTCAATACTTTCGGCAGCTACATTTGCAGGTGTCATAAAGGCTTTGATCTGATGTACATTGGAGGCAAATACCAATGCCATGGTAATAACAAGCTATTTCTCACGTGCATGTAAGAGAGCTGCATGTTTGAAAACTAAATTAATGGCCCAAAGAGGAATGTTTCTTTATTATGGCTGAAATGTGAAGCAGATAGTTTTACAGTGCTTCAGTGTTTCAGGAAGAAAGAGATGAATTATAGAAATAGACTGTGAAAGTGAAGGCCTATATATGGCCCACATTCTTGTAACTGGTTCTTGTGTGGAAGCTAGTGGGGAGAGCAGAGCTGATGACCCCAGGAATTCCTTTCCAAAGCTGTTTTGTCTGCAAGGTTCACTGTCACTGGCAGTTGTAGGCTTGGAGCAGTGTCTGAGCTTAGGCTGTGTCTGAGATGTAACACTGGTGTGCTCCATAGCATGTCCTAAGATCCAAGATAAGAAAATGTGCACACTCTACTTCCTCCCAGCCCAGGCTGCCCAACTTTCCTTCCTCTGAAGACAGGTGGGGAAGAGACAGGAGTTGAGAAATAACCTGCTTTTGTCTGGTTGGAATGAGGTTGGAATGCAGCTGGTGTATGCCCTTCAACAATGATATTCCCAAGTCTCTCTGCCTTAGTTTTGCGAGGTCTCAACTGGTTATGATTCTTTCTGAAAAAAAGATCATGTGGGGATAATGAGGCATTGCTTTATTTTTGCTTAAGTTTTTTTTTCAGAGAAATTTGTATTCAGAGCACCGGAATTTGGAGATTTTGCTTGCATCACTGACAATAAGTGTGGCTATGCCACATGAAATGTTTCCAGGAGTTTCTACTTGATGTAGAAACACCTATACAGATGTATAATATAGGAAGAATTTTATGAAGAAAAACGAGTATATTCCTACACTCTGTTTTTTTCTTATTCTGCTGCCTGTAAGAAGTGGTTGTTAAAATTGTGATCTTAATGATCTCAGCTGCAATCTACCCGAGGCATGTCTGAAGCTGATGCTAAGGTAAAAACTGAGCAATACTAAAGTTGCCCAATAATCCCTATTTCCCCTAATGTTTTTATCACCACATTGATTTGTGACTGTCTATTTTCCTTTTCACACTGCTAAAAGCTTTATTTTTTTTTTTCAAATAATAGAAATTGTAATAATGTTTGGAGCTTTTTGCAGGGATAAGCATAAAGTCAGGTTTCTTTGAAGCAAACGATTTTTTTAATGTAAATTTTCTGTTGCAGATATAGATGAATGTTCCCTTGGCCACCATCAGTGTGGTAGTTTTTCACACTGCTACAACACTCCAGGATCCTACAAATGCAAATGTAAAGAAGGGTTCAGAGACAATGGAACAAACTGCATACGTATGTAATGCTCCTTTTAAACTAGAGATTCTGAAAACTTATGTGTCCCAATTTGTAAAGTTTTTAAGGTACAGCACTATCAGGCTGAGTTTCTCTTAACTACTTTTAATGCTAAATAAGGGACCAGGGAATGTAATTGGAGTTTTCTAGATCTTAGCATGCCTTGGTAAAAATACCTTTGCCTGAGACATTTTCATAATTAGAAAGAAATTGACCTCTCCCTATTCACAGCTTGATTCTAGAGATTGCTTCAGGATGAGAACAACTGAGTAAGCAGGGTAGGTCTGTTCAAACAGTGCATATTACTCATACCCTGTTGTTATGTATGCTCTACAACTGGCCTGTTTCAGCAGCTCACCTCATCCACTCCCTGCTGCTTCCCAGATGTGAGAAGAGCCAGGAGGGAGGATTTCTCTGGAAGGATTTGCTATTGGAAAATTCCCTTGGCCACCTTTCTCTTGGGAGAAGCAGCCACCCTCTTAGTGCAGAATAAGGTGTTGGAGCTCTCCCATATTTGACATCCCACAGGACTGTGCGGGTCTGTGACATCTGTTGGATCTTTTTGATCCTGCATTCCTTTGTGGGATCTGGTCTGTGGTGGCTCCCTGATCTCTTTAAAGAGCAGCAGCATTGTTTCCCTTCGGCTGTAGCTGTCATGGTGAAGAGTGTTCTGTCACATCCTGAGTGCTTGCAAGTATATGTGGGCACATTTCATGTGTCTTACTGGGACGTGGTCCTAAGGAGTGTTTTATATTTTAATATACTATAAATGTCAAAACTGTAGTGTATTCAAAGGGATAGTAATAAAAAAGTGGTAAGAGGAAAAACCCTCTTACCTGCCATCATCAAACAGTTCACTGATTAGCAAACAGTAGTTCTTCATTTTAAGTGTGTTATACTTGAAATGCTTGTACACAAAATATGTCACTAGAGTTCTTACTGAACCTTTCAAAATCTCCAGTGAAATATAGAACGCTTATTAACCAACAGAAAATAACATAACACAATATTCTTGTGTTTTATGTCTTCAGAAACTCTCCTTGTAAAACGAAGTTAAAATTTGTTGTCCTTTATGAAACATTGGAGGAGATGTTACTGTGGGCACTGTCACTGGGTTCAAAGTGGTGCTCAGTCCAACATCTCATTTCTGTGAAGCCTGAAAAATGTCATTTACTTAGTTTCCTGGTGTTTAGTAAGAGGAAGGATCTAAATGAAGGCTGGCTTGGTTCAGTCTCTATAATGATTAGTATTTATTGGCAAGGAAAAACGTTTAGAAGGAAAGGTCTACAAGAGCTTTCTTAAACCAAAGGTATCTGCCCATCTGTGATCAAAATGGTTGTAACATCGCGGTCTTACTAAACTCCCATTCCTGATTATGAACTGTCGAGTTTAGAGGGCTGCTTAACCCATGGCTTCCTGCCCACGCTTTTTTAACCAGCAGTGCTTTTGTGTAGGTTTTGCCAACTCTGAAAGAGGCTTGATGCTTGAGAGGTGGTGGGATGTGTCTTGACCTTCAGTCACTCTAAATTATCTCTAAACTGCTGCAGCGCCAAGTACAACCTAAAGGGGTGTGATAATATAGCAGTGCTGATGCTAAAGTATGTTTCTAACTAATGGAAGCCTTCAGAGGAAGAAAAATTTATTTCATCCAAGTCCCTCTGAGTCATAATGAAATAGATTGTTTAGTTTCTGGAGTGAGAGGCTGAGATGTCAATTTTGGTCCCATTTTGGTTCTCTTTGCAGTTATTGCTATTGTTACGATTGAACCATATCACATATTCAAGGCCAATTGCACTCTCCCTGAGGGAGGCAGTGGCAGAATGAGTAGGATTGTTGATGCTGACGTGATGTCGTCAGATTGTCAACTGACCACAACAGTGGTCTGTTGATACATCAGACCTGCTTGTGTTGCAGAAAGGCCAGTGACCAGGCCAACAACTCGTCCGGCGCCTGTGCCGACAACTCGTCCGGCGCCTGTGCCGACAACTCGTCCGGCGCCTGTGCCAACTCAGCCCGCACCTAGAACAACTCGACTGACACCCAAGCCAACCACGAGATATGTGCTAGTGACAAGGCCAGTCACGACACCGATGATGAAGCCTCCACCTCCAACAATGCCTCAGCCTACAACAGAAAGAGCTACACTACCACCACAAAGAACTCCTCTGGTAACAACTGAAGAGCCATCACATGTTCCCATTGAAACTACATCTTCCCAAGGAGTTACAGATGACAACAGGATCCAGCCAGATCCTCAGAAACCCCGAGGAGATGTGTTCAGTAAGTAATCTTCTATATGTCTTGGTTTATCAAAGCTGTAAATGAAAGCATGCACTATACTGTTTGGGTTTTCTGGAACACTGTACCATTGAGAACAGAGACATGAAACTGAGAAAGGTTGTATGGTAAAGCTGCACAAGTAGGTGATTTTATTACCTAACAAAGTTTGGGATGGAAGTTCTGAATCAATTAATCAAAAAAGTGTTTCTTTTTTCCCCTGAAATTACTCAGTATATTGTCCTGTAGAAGTACTTAATTATGCCTTCAGATGAAGGTTTTAGGAAAATGAAAGATGTTTTATTGAAAAGTATTGAAGTGCAACATAGCTCATAAAATAGTCAGTGGAATTAAATTCAGAGAGTTGAGAGTCCCTCCTAAACAAAGTATTACCATACCTTTAAGAATGGTAAAGAAATGGATCATGCTTGATTACCTTAAGACTTCTCTATGACCTTTTTTGCATGGGTTCAAATAGTCTCAGATGTTCGTGACTAAAAATGTATAAAAATAGCATAAAGGGTAATTTTATGGACCATGTCTGTGGAAGGGGATACATGACAAGCTGAAGATAGTAAAGATTCTGATAGCATGAGCACATGTAACTTTAAGAGCTCCTCTGAAATTTGCAGCACCATTGTGCCAGCTTTAGTGCATACCACAGGAGACATTACTGGCACTTACAGAGCTGTGCATATCTGCCAAGAAATACTCAACACCCGATTTCATCTTTAGTTCTGCGGCTAATTTTAGAGACAGGGAGGGTATGTTGGATCAGCTCTTCAGCTTGTAGAATAAAGCTACTGAAGCAGGGTAGTAGGAGGAAAAGTTTGCTGTCTCAGAGCAGGTGCACAAGCAATGTGGGAGTGTTTTTTGTGGTTGCTTTGGCATCTGTGTGGTGATTTCTTGGGCTTTGTTGTTCTAGATCATTACTCAGTGCAATATTTTATTCCTGGTAAAAGAGTTTTCCCTATGACATTTTATCTTTTGTAGACTGTTAGAAAATGGAGAGTGAAGCTGACAAAAGTTAGAAGACAAATCCTGGTACTGCTTAGTAGAATCTACTTCTGGTTTCATACTCAGTTAAAAATACAGAGATATGTTTAAGTGATATTTCTAAAAGGAAATACAATAAAGATTTATGAAGCTTAATCTAATGGGAACCCACAGTTAAAAATACAGATTTGTGGAAATTACTGTAGACTTCAGCATTGTGCTTCCCAGGTGTCTGTCTCATGTTGCAAGTGTTCTCTGGAATACTAAAGCAGAGGAATAGTTTTCAGCTATTTTCATGAAGTCATAAGAATCCTCTGTGTAAAGCTTATTATTTACAGTTGGTCTTTGTGTATTGTCCCCAGAGGGGTTTTGAAGCTAATGCTTCTAATGCTTTCGATACATGTGCTTTGGATACAGGAGTTTGGAAAATAGGAAAAGTAAAAGCCTTTTAAGTTTGGTTTAGTCTGACTGCAGCTTACATTATGGCACAGATAACAAACACAGGGCCTTTGCAAAGTGTTTATCAACTATTGGTTTAGGTCAGCCACCACACTCTGAGGTTTGTGATATACATGCATAGCTTCAAAGGCTTCAGTGCACAGTAGGACTGAAATGGGTTAAGCACCAGCTGTTCCTGGTCTCAGCAGGTAACAAAAAGACATAGTCCTCAGATCAAGTCAACAGATGTCTCTCTTCAATCCCATATAATTTCTTTTTTGATTCCCTGCAAGAGACATACTTGATACACATGTGTGTGTGACGTAACTGTGTGCCTGAAATATACTCCGCTTGTGCTCCAGATGATACTAGTAGTGTGATTTTTAATGATCTCATGTCTGTTTTCCTCCTCTCTCATCTTTTTCTCTCCTTTCCACTCTGCTTTCTGCTCTATTTTTCTCTTTTTTTCTTCTGGACATTTTGGAAGTATCATCTAGATAGTGGTCACTGGAGTCCTCTCTTACTTTCTGTCTAGAAGCATTTGTGTTAGGAGTGCACAAAAAGCATTTTTCAAGGATTTAAAAGCTACAGTCGAGTGCAAAACAGTTCCATTTCAGAAGAATATGCTACTTTCTCAAAGGAAGAATAAGGTGTTTCTTCACCTGTTGAATCCTGTTGCTGCAGGAGTTTGTGGGGAAGAGCAGAAGTTACATTTCCTCATTTGGGACATCTAGAACAGCAGGTAGAAAAGTTATAGCCCACATACATTACCACAGCAGGATGCACAGAGTGTGGGACTGCCTCTCCTCAGTACTGCACTTGTAAGGATGGCACAGAGACACTTGAACATCCCCAGGTGCCATCACAGCGGGGGCTCAGCAGCATGGGAGCATTATGCCAGGTGCTGCATTTCTGGGCGTTAGCTGGGCTGCAGACCCGGCTGCATGAGTGCTCTTGGCCCACAGTAAATGCGAGGTGAGGTGCGTTAGCTGAAACACCTTTCACGTTAGCTTACAGATGGGGTGTTGAGCTTCAGGTTCCTGCTGGCCACTCCTGCCCCTGTTCTGGGCATGTGGGAGAACAGTGTCTGGCTCTGTGAGGCACTGCAAGCTCAGGGCAGCAGCACTCCCACTGAGGGTAAGCCAGTGCCTCTCCAAAATCATTCCTCACAGCCAGGCACAGTGTTAACAACCGTGGTGTTAAGACAATACAGGATGTCAAACTGGAATAACTAGTAACATTTATATAACCTTCGACTTCCTTCTTAGCTGCTGTGGGGATGTGCCAAACCCTCCCCACCTCCAAAAACATTTGTGGATTTTTCTCTTGCCTCTGTGTTTCCTCAGGTAAGGGGAGTTTTGAACTATTTCCTTCAGCTTCTTTAAAGCTGTTTCTATTTCATTCTCACCTACATCAGACATCTTTGCAATATTCCTGGGTTGTGGATGTAAGCTGATTTTGTTTTGCCTATACTGAGCTTCTTTAGGTTTATTTCCCCACATCAACTGTGTCTCCAGTTGAGGCAGCAAAGAAGCCAGTTCTCAAAAATTAATTTGCACTGTGGTCCCCATATGCCTGTCTGGAAAGAGAAGAAAAAGTCTTGCTCTTGCTGCCTTTCTTTGTTTCCCTCTAGAGAATACAGGCAGAAATTAGTAGTCTTGGAACTCTTATTTTCTTGGAAAATAGAGGATAAAATTGATGTTAGATCCATTCAGTAGGATTGGAGTAGGATTTAACTTCAGTTTTATAAATCTTCAAAAGAATTTGTGTCATCTTAGGTGGCTGTTTCTTCCTGTGTCTCCAAGGGTTGTTGTATTCCAAAGAGCCACAAAATGTACGGGTTTATCACACAGAGATGGGCAAAACCCAGCATAGAGAGCACTGTACTCAGTAACCACTGGCAGTTCTGTGCTCCCAGCCATTAGCATCTGCTAAAGACCTCAGAGTTGTGTTTTCAGCTAGGTTATCTTGTGATGCATGGACATTTCCCTTTCTTTTTTTCCCCGTGGGGTTCTGCAGCCTCAGCCAGGCTTGGAGGAAGCAGCACTGGTTTTTTCTGCCATGGAATAGGTGGTACTTCTGTCAGGCAATCCATGGCAAAGGGGCCATTGGCTGCTGCACAGGCGTCCTAGACCAAATCCTGGATTGGTCCACATCAGGAGAGGAGACATGCTAGGGGAAATGTACTTTTTTCTGCAAGCATCTCTCAAATTGTAGTTTTTTCTTAGTTGACCTTTTCCTGGGGTACCCTTGGTGAATCATTGCTCCCTGTTTGCTCCCTTTGTTGTTATTTGACCTGCTGTTCCACATGCTAAGTAAACTTGACATGGGATTTCACTTTAGGGCTCTCCTGAATGTGCTGCTCAACTTGAAATGAGCTGAGGACCAGAGAAATTGCTCTGTTCAGCAGCGACAAAGAGCACAAATGATAAAAATGCTGATAATGTTATTTAAATGCCATTGCAATTTTCGAAAGGCATTGGGTTGTTGCTGTTCTTTAGATGCTTTACCCCTTTTCTAAAAAAGTCTGCAGTGACTGTGGGGAGCTGCTTTTTTAGAGAACAAAAAATTTGTATTTTTTAACATGAAATTCCTACACTTGGCCTTTGAACCACTTACTCAGATGCAGACAGTGGAATCTGGCACCAAGGATAATCTCCTGATATGGATATGGGGGGAATGGCAATGAGACAGGAATGCAGTGATAGCTTAATATTTAACTATTTCAGGACTGATACAAGCTACAGTCAAGTACAGAGGAATCTTGTCTAGTTATAAGTATCTAACAAATAGAGCAAACTTCTCAATAAGACGGTGAATTTCTGCTGTCATTGGGATCTGGCTGATAAGCACTAAAAGCCTAAACTTAAAGCATAATACTAGATATCAGCATAGCAAGAACAATCCCCATTATCTGTATTAAAAGACAGTTCAGCAGTTTTCCTTCTTAGCCCTTAGTAGAGTTGAAAAGATTTGAGTTAGGAAATGTTTCTCGTAACAGCTATTAAAAATTTAAAGATTGGATTAAAACTGCATTCTTTCTTTCCTTTCAGTGACTGCGAAGTCCCTAGTGCTGTAAGTGCAGTTTTGTGATCCTTGAAGCTGTTGAAAAAAGGGGAATAATAAAAGCCAGAGACAGAGGGTTTGTTATTCCATGATATCATTAGAGTAGCATTATTTTACAACAGCATTTCTTTTGTCCTCATTGTTCTGGCACCTTTAAAAATTTAAAATCTATATTTAAGCATTTACGATAGGTGCTTTGTTCCTGTTGGTACCCTGGAGTTCAGTCATGAAACCTAAGAGTCTTACAAGTCTCACCCTCAATCAATCTTCCAGCAGGTTTTGTCCCCACATCTGATATGCGAGCTTCTGTACACTCCTTGTTTTAGCTGTGTTTCCCTGAAACTCAGTTGGCACTCTGCACTTCCTGAAGGGATACAAAAGCAGGCAGGTCACTTTGCAGAAAACCTGCAAAGATAAATACCAAGGTGCTTGATTTCAGTAAAACTTAATGAGCCTTGTAACTGCCCAAGAAATGCAAGATTGGACTTCTGAGTGGTGGCATGCTGACACTTGTGTCTCCCCTCATATGTAAATAGTACTGGAGAGGATGGCACAGTCCATGAAAGCACTTCCTGAAATAATTTTTACTGCAGAATTTGAATCTGTAGAGTTTTAAGAAACATATCCTGAGCACTGGGGGTGTCTGAACAGAAGGGTGAAATGTACCTCGCTGTTGCCCCTTCTTTTTAGCCCAGCATATATCAAAATCTTCCCTGGAGGAAAACAGGACTTATTCTTGTTTTCTCAGTCTGACTGACCTCTGGACTACCCTTGCTGTTTAGCTGTTTTCTTCTAGTTGTGTGTGAGATCTCATCACTTGTGGGAATTTTTTGCGAGTGGGATTTAACAGCTTTCAGTCGTAACTATTCAGTGAAAAAATCTTTGTTCTTTTTTATTGTTGATTTTAGTGAATGGGAAACTCAGTCATGATTACTGTGTGGAGTGGAATTGTACTTACAGTGCAAAACCATTTTTTTCTGTAAACCAGAGAACGACATTATTAATGGTAATAACAATTACTAGTAACATGAAGTTGCACCCCATGTTTTGGTTTTGTAACACCAAAACAGCAATTATTCAGTTTATTGCAAACAAGCTGATATATGTACATGTACTTTCTTATACTCTCAATCTAAGCAATTAGCAAGTAAATAAAAAAAAAGCTCTATTGTTTTCCCAAAGGTTAAAAAATCCGAATAGAAATCACTCTTATTCAATATTTAATAATCACAGCTGTTTAATATTTCCCCACAGATTTGTGCATCTGTTAAGAAGTTAGCTTGTGAACTTTGAGAATATGGAAGTGTTGATGTATTGGCTCACTCAAAGCTTATAAAACTCTCCCAAGTAAAAGAAGCCAAGTTTCTATTTAACAAGCTTTATCAAACCATTGAAGTTAAGTGAAAAGCACACTGATACACTATAAAATACACAGAAAGGGCTTGGAAAGCTTGCAGAAAATAGTTGTACCAAATACTTTCTCTCACGATCACCACTCAACATCTTGGTTGTCGTGGCAAAAAGAAGTGTGCATGTGGGTCATATGCAGAGTCCTGCATCTCTTATGGAAACTCTTGTTTCAAATTGAGCGTGCATTCCTGTAATTAGGTCCAAGCACTGAAGTGACTGTATTAAAGCATTGCACACATTCTTCCAGAAGTTCATGAAGTGTTTGGAAAGGATTCTCAGGGAATTTTTTAAAAAAGTACTTCTGCAGAGCTTTAATTACAGGTAGATGTATCAACTTGAATTTGGAGAATTCTTGTATGTGTGCACAGATGTAACTCAGGTTTGTAGAAAACATTAGTGCGTTAGAAATGGTGCTTGAAGGAGTAAACTGAAGTAGTTTACAAGATAAGTTCCTAATATTTTTTGCAGTATTTCCCATAAACAAAGACTATGACAGATGGGAAGAGGGTGCACAGGACATTAAAACTGTGACCCCTGAGTATCCTACAAACCTTAGGGCATAGTAGAGGATTCCCTTCATGCTCTTTGCCACAGTGCTTATTTAGAACCTTACAATTACCTGCCTGTGAACCTGTGGTCTGAGCCTTTGGTGCTTGCTGTGCTGTGCTCAGCACTCCTGAAGCAAACTTCTGACTTGTTCTCCATGGCACAGAAAACAAAGTGTCTTCTTCCCTTGGCACAGTCTGAGGTGAGGAAAGGCAAGGTGGTGCTCCCTGGGTGTGCAGCATAGATATGCTTGTTCAACTGCCCCACCTACGTAATTCAGGGTGAATTCAGGTTTATATGCCTGGATATAATTTTTTTGTGTAGATGAACTGCAAGACAATTGTTGGCCTAGGTGGTGTGGACTGTGCACATTTGTAAGGTTCCTTTCTTGTTAAATCTCAAAGTTTTTAATAATGTAAGCAAAATAGCCCAGGTGAAATGAAGCAGTGAAAATGCTATTTATGGTCAAGGTATCTTTAAAAACTAACAGTCCTCTAATACCCAAGTCAGCCTGAAGTCTGAAGCTATTTTGAGCATTAATATCTTAGACAGCAAATAGACTTAATCTAAAATCTGCAAAGGATTAAAAAGAAAACAAAAGAGGGAACACATAATGATTTAAATAATGACTTATATTTAGGGGTTCATTGGTTTCCTACAAATTGTAAGCTTTTTAACTACTTGTTTTTGTTGTATAAAATTTTTATTTAAGACCTCTATCCTAGAATAGTATTTTAAAAATACATTAAAGTTTTCTTATTTTGTCCTAATTTCAACTTTTTTTTCTTCTCTGTCCTCTGTCTTTAAAGGAGCTCTTGCAGCTGTGCTATTTTCATGTTGACCTAATGCAAAAGAAGTTTCTTCTTAACCTTTGATTTGATTTTCTGAAAACAATAATCCTTTCAGTTATCTTCATATTTCTCATTCTCACTCGTTCTATAGAGACATTAATAGTTATTTTAGCACTGCAAATGGAAAATATGTTAAGTTTTTAATAGATAAGACCCTTACAAATATCTAGGTGTCAGAGGTGCCTATGAAATCTGAGGACATGTCTGAAGCACATTACTACTGTTATGAATGATGCATTAGACATGGCTCTAAAAGGAATTTTACAAGACAGCTCTATTCAGCTATCCACAGGCAAGAAATCTATGTGAAACTTACACAGACTGGCACAGCGTCTTCAGAAATACGTGGAAATCTTTGTAGCCACCTGACTTTGGCAGCCGTCACTCCCACAAAGACCTCATAAATTTCAGGTTGTCCTGGATGCTGAATGTTTAATAACCTCTGGGCTTTTTAATCACCAAGAGCTGTTCCTTCTCCTTGCAGCTGCGAGCAGCAGCTGAAGGGCAGGCTGTGCTGCAAAGCAAAAAGTATAATTACAGTTGAATTCCAGCTTCCACTAGAGCTCCTCCTTCTCAACTCCCAGTACAATCCTGATAATTGTTTTGGGAGCTCTAATCCTTTGCAGATAGATGGATGTACCTTCAGCTGTATTTCAAAGGTTAAGTGCACATGGGGCCTCTTCCAAGTGCTGCTGCCTCCTGGCGAGGTTCTGCTATAAACGTCTGTGGAAGGATTGAGTGAGGACTTTCATGTGGCTTTATTGAGAAACCACTATCTCTGAAAATGCATTTGGAGAGGAATAGTGTGCTTCAAGGTTAAAGCTTTCCCCCTGGTTAAAAAGGAGCTTTCATTCAAAGGGCCTTTAGGAGATTTAGAATCCCCTTTTACAGTGCTTAGGTAAATGTTACTACACAAATCATAAATCACGTAGGCATAAAGTTTATGAGTCTTCATGTTGAATGTAATTAAATATATTGAAATCTCCAGGAAAAGCACAATGCTCAGAGCTGCTCTGCTGGTTTTAGTTAGAGATAAAACTAGTTAGTGACCTACTTCCTTATCTCGTTCATTTCTTCTCACAGTTCCACGCCAGCCTGGAGTGAGCAATAATCTGTTTGAAATACTTGAAATTGAAAGAGGGATTACAGCTGATGAATTTGAAGCAAACGATGACTCAGGTAAAGACCATGTCTCCTATTCAGGACCTAGGGTTTAGGAGTTTTTGAGATTTCTTGGGGGTTTATCAGTTTTTTAGGACTCCTACCTCTTATGCCTTTTTTAACTATTCTTTATAAAACCATGTAAAACCAATCCTTTGCCTGTGTGAACCTTAACACTTTTATTGCCTAAAATATTTAGCACAAAAATAGCATGAATTGTTAATAATACAAGGGTCCTTTTTATTGTTTTAGTATTTTTGCAGATTCTTTTCCTAGGGCTTCTTCTTCTACATTTAATTTTCATACTTGCTAGTGTCAGCCACACAGGAAATTGAAAACCAAAACAGTCTGAATCACTTCTGGGTTTTTCTGTGACCTCATGCTCTGCTCTGCCAGGTGTGCTGGTGCATAGCTGTGATTTTGACAGTGGACTCTGTGGATGGATCAAGGACAAAGATGATGACTTGCACTGGGAACCAGTGAGAGATGCATCAGGTAAGTGATCTGTGTACAGTCACATCCTGCAGTTGAAGAACCTCCCAGGCTTGAGGCTGATGACCGTTCCTGCATGGGGACAAATTACATGGCTTCTCTTCCCTTAAATTCCAGGATATATTTCACACTGATGCCTCTTCTGTGTATAGCAAGCAAAATTGAGGATTCCCAATGTGAAAGAGCAATTGAAAATTTACACTTTATCACAGCTGACATCTTTAAAATAGGAATGTCTCTGAAGAAGTAGTAAAAGTTTGCAGCAGTAAAGTAGTAAAAGTAGTCAGCAGAAGTTTGTCTTAAAGGAATCTGAAAAAAATGTGGACTAGAGAACAACTTTTATTTATGGTAAAGCAAAGCTTATTTTTCAAACTACCGTGTATACATAATTATTTCCCTGTCGCTGGCAAAATTATAGAAAGTACTGGAAATAGTCTTTGTTTTGCTGCCAGGTACAATGTTCTAGTTTAACCTCTCAGATTGCTGTAGCGTGGAGTAGAATTCAATAAAATCAATCTGTATATAGGAAAAATGGAAGTAACTGGAAGGCAGACAAGTTAAATGCTGGAACACAGAACTTCCGAAAATGGGATTATTTGGGATGATAAAAAGCGACATTACACCAAACATTTGAGGGGAGTGTGTAGTAGCTACTTGCTGGGTGGGAGACTGGTGTCAGCACCAGGAGCACCCATTCCCTGTCTCCCACCTCTGCAGTCCCAGGAGGTGGGGTGTATTTTGTCCCCTGTTGGTTGTGGTGTGGCACTGAGAGGTTGCTGCCCTGGCCTGCCTGCCCTTCCCCCAGCAGTGCCTGCCCCACAGTGCTGGGAATTAGACACACATCCCTGGCTCCCAGTAATGATGGGATTACTGCATCCCCAAGGAGCAGCCTTTGAAGTGCACAAAGCTCACATTATGTGAGGGATGGCAGCCTGGGGAAGGAAAGAACCTCTCTGAGGCGGGACAGTGGTGCAGGTTAAGATGAGGGAGGGTGAGGGCACTGAGAGCCATTTTCCTCATGCACCACCCTGTCAGAGCTGCCTGGCCTTGATGGCCAGGGGCCGTCATTTGGCACTGCAGCAGGTGACCTGGCACCTTTTCCAGGCTGTTTGGCTGGCTCAGTGGAAGTGCTGTCTTCACTGCCCGGGCAGTGGTCCCCCCACGCAGGCTACTCTAGTGCCTCAGGAGCTCCTTGTGACACTTGGAAAGCCTTGGGAATGAATGGGAGAGCAGAGTTCATTTTTCCTGCAGGTGAGAAAACAGGCCACTGTCTCCTGCCTGCAGGGTGGCACTTAAAAAAAAATACTACACATAATTCATACCTTTTTTGAAGTAACAGATTTAAAAGTCCGTTTTTTCTAAGTTAGTCACTCAAAGCATATTCATTCTGTACTCAAAAATTAGTACATTAAATTAGTATGTAAAATTAGTATGTTAATACATACGAAATTCCAGAACTATGATTTTTTTTAAGAACTATGACTTTTAACTGGCTGTTCTTTGTCACACTTTTTCCCTGCATTGCTTCCCAGTAGTCAGGGACAAGCTCAGTTTTTTATTTCATGTGTATGTTCTGCTGCTGTTGACATAACCTGTTAAAACTAGTCCCTTGAACTCACCCACCCACTTACCCCTCCAGTCTGGAATACCTTGTGGGAAGGATTTGTTTTCACAGTGTGTTCCTGAGTGCTTGCTTTCACCTTGCAAAGTTTGTTATGTATTGGTTTATCAGACTCTGCATTTTGAAAGGTGCTGTGCTGAAGCATTATAAGCTTATCTTGCATGCAGAAAATGCTGATTTGAGGGGATCTTTTCCTGCAGGGGCTTGCCTACAGATATGTTTGCTTTGTGCTTACCAAAATCTGTTTCCTATTGATTGGATTCTGCCACAGTAACTATCTGAAAACGATGCACTTAATAAGCCAGTACTTTCATAGTAATTATATCTTCAGCAAACAGGTACAGTTATTTAAATTCTATTATGCTTATTTTAGCAATTTGTGACCTTCCTGCAAAAGCAGTGCATTTAAAAAAATGAAAAAAAAAACCAAAAACAAAACCTAAAAGCAAACAAAAAAAAACCCCAAAACACAACCTCCCTGAGAAAATACCCACCAAAAGGCTTTAACAGATCCTTGGACAAATAGATCCCACTTCATGGCTAGATGCTGTTCTAGGGGCCCAGACAGCAGCATAATACTTTGCTTTGTTAAACCTCATTCAGACCAAAGAACTTAAAAACTTATATAGAAGTTGTGAATTGAAGACAAAGTTGGCTTTCCTTTTAAGTGTATGACAAGCCCTGGTGCATTGTAATTAAATCTTACAGCTTTGAGGGAAATCATTGTTACTTGCAAAGAGAAGCTTTCAAAAAATAAAGCTCTGTTTGAATAGTAGCAGTGAGACAATTAAAAATATTTTTCTATCCTGTTTAACTGTATGCCAACAATACTAAAACCCCCCAGTATTTCTAAATCTTTTGTTCAAACTAAGGAGCCTAAAAATGCCACTTTCTTAATTAACTTAAGGTAGAGGTGCCATTTTTTAATTCAAAAAAGACGTAAAATCTGATCACATAAAGAAAAAATATTCTTAGATTCAGTGTAAGATAGGGGTTTGGGTTTTTTTTTTTTTTCTTTTTTTTTTTACACTTTTTTCTCTTTGGTAATTTCAGATTTTAAAGGTTTTTCACTCACCTTGTAAAAGCTTTAATGAAAAGTACAAATATCTCAAATAGGTCTGGGTTTTCTCCAAGATGTGAGATCTCATTTAGGGTAGTTCTGAGTGTTGGTGCCTTTTTTCTTTTTAGGTTTAATGGATATTGCCATACCTGAGATCCTTAGCTTCTCATATTCTGCGTGTTTTCTGGAAGGCACCTTTACTTCATACATGATAAGAGATAATAATAGGGTTTTAAACTGAGTATGTATGTTCACTGACAACTTCCTTCTGTTAGAATTTGGGGTTAACAGCCATGTTGAAATCATTAGTGCTTCTTGTTTTCTCTATCTAATCCAGATTAAGAGTTTAAATTAAAGTTAAATAAAAGAGGCTATCAAGGTTGCAAATGGTTGTACCTTGAGACTTACCTTGTTAACTCAGTTCCCAAACAAAAGGAAAGGGAAAGAGCCATAGTTTAGTTTATCATTTATTCTGGTCTCTGTTATCTACCCAACTGCAAAACATTGCAGCTTGAAAGGTGCATTAATTTGCACAGTGAGTTTAAAATCATACAGTGACCATTTCGTCAGAAAAGACGAAATACACAAGGATTTAGTTTTTGAGAGGGGTATTGTTTACTTTGTCAAAAAAAAAAAAGATGGGCAACACCCAAGCTGGTAGTAATGTATACAAAAGAGCAGCTCTGTAACTCTTACCCTGTAAGAGGGAGATGCACTAATCATGGTTCTGTACACCTTATTTCACACTCCCTGGACCTTGTGGACCCCTTTATTTATTCTCAATAACTCTTGTGCATTTGGCCCTGCAGCCTAGTAGTGTCAAAAAAACTAAAGAACCCCCCCCAGCTAACTGCTTTTTCCACTGCAGGGGGGCAGTACCTTACCATCTCCGATCCCAAGGGCAAAGAAGGGAGAGTAGCACACCTTATCCTGCCATTGGGTCACATGTCTCAGGCTGGAGATTTGTGCCTGTCCTTCAGGCATAAGGTGCCCGGGCTGCATTCTGGTGCCCTCCAAGTCTTTGTAAGGAAAAACGGTGCTCAAGGCCCAGCTGTTTGGGGAAGAAATGGTGGCCATGGCTGGAGACACACAGACATAACTTTACGAGGACTAGGTATCAAGAGTGTAAGTACTGATGATTGTGTTGCTTTTGGGGGTTTTGCATGAAAAGCTGAAGATACTTCAATGGTGCAGCACTGCAGTGTTCATCTTCTGGGTTCAGTTTCACTCTGTTTTACTAGTTTAATCTCTGCCAGTGGAATCACAATACAGATGATTGTTCATTTTATTGCATTTATTTTGCATTTTTTAAAATTAGTTTTATGCACAAAAAAGAAATCCCAGCTACAGAAACAGACTCATAGTACAGGCTGCTATTGTATCATTTCCTGAGCTACCTGGTACAGCCCATTTTAAGGGAATCACCACGTAGGAAAGAACAGCCTCATGGATAGAGATATACACTGTAAAGACTTTTATAAAAAAAAGCCTCTATCAAGATGCATCATGAATAATTCTTTGAATAGTACAGTGACATGAAACAGGAAGAATCATCCCCTGTGGATTAGTAACTGGCTAAACCAGGGCAAAGGTACTGAAAATAAGTAATTTTTGGTAAAACAGGGAGATTACATGCGCAATCACATGTAGTTTTATGTCCATTAGCATCCCTGCAGCTGATCAGGCTAAGGAGGTGAATGATGACCTAAAAATGCCTGTAACACAAAATGGTTTAGTGCAAGCAAAAGAGGCTGCCTAAAGTGCCATGGAGAATCTTCCAATACCTAGAAATTCTAGAAACATTGTGTGATTAACTGGTATCAAAAGCTCAGTGTTATTCTTCAACCTGTGAAAGTAGTTTTTATTTCAGATCTGAAGAAGTGGCTTGGGTATTTCAGGGCCTGTTTGACTTAAATGCCAGGTGCTCTGAAAAGCTCACACATCCTAATGTTCATGATGGGAGCAGGCTACAAGACACACATAGTGTCTAGCTCTAAAATGAATATTAAGGCTGTAATTAGTGAAGATAATTTTCTACAACGTTTACCTCAGCACCAGTAGCAAAGACACCTGACTTTGTTAGCTGTAAATGAATGTCAGGCTGAGAATGAGGACATTTGCAACAGGTGAACAATATATCTGCTATATTCTTAGCTTTTTTTTTCCTAAATTTATCACTTCTGTCAGTGTCCTTTTGCGTGTCCCGTGCCTCTCCTGACCCCCTGGCAGTAGCTGTCAGCATGGGCAGCCATCCATCACACCACTGACAGGAGCTGTCTCATGCTACACTTGAGCTTGGGATCTTTTCCAGCCACCATGGACAGCTGGGGTTGCTGACCTGAATCACTGGGCCACTTACCCAAAGATCAGGGAGTGAGGGCAAACTCTTAAGTAAGTAGGGAAGGCCTCTGCCAATGAGAAATCAGGAAGAAATGTGGAAGTTTTATTTTCTAGCTAATTAAAACCCAAAAACAACTAAATGGTAGTGATTTTTGAGGGACCTACTGGAAACCTGAGGAGAATTTGAATGAAGACCAGAATCCTTCATCACACTTTTTAATGAATTATCTCTGTGTGATTATTTTTTTTTAATCCCCCACTCAAATTGTTCTATTTCTCTTTCCAGGTTATTTTCAGAGGTGAGAAAGGGAAAGGAAGAACTGGGGATATTGGACTAGATGATGTGGTCTTGAGGAGAGGACGTTGCTCTGAAGAGTATTAGCCAAGACAATGAGACCACCAGTTATCTCCTCTTCACCTTCATGCAATTCCTACCAAACCTTGAAACAGAACTGCATGGAAAGAAGAAAAAGTGGGAGAGCAACAACTTCTTAGTAGTCTGCTAAGTGCAATCTCTTGGAAATTTCACTTAAATACATGGGGATCACCTCCCAGGATGGAGGAAATCCAGTCTCAGGCTGGTTCTTTCTATTAATCCTTACCCCTAAATCATATTTGGTATGCAATTACTTTGTCCCCTTTTAAGTCTGGTGAGTGCTCACAGAAGGAACACTTGTGAAAAAGGGAGAATTAGTTAAAAATGCTGGTAAAAGAAAGCACCATCTCAAAGCTTCAGTGTTAGCTGACAGCCATTATCATGCCATAGTGCTGTCCTTCATTGATTAATTTGTGTGACATTGGATTGGTGACAGTCTGGGCCCTGAACTTTGAAGAAAGGGACCTTTGAAGGTTTTTCATATATGAAATAGCATTTATTTTGCTCTTGCATCTGTAGTAACCAAAACAGCTATAGAGAGTAGTCATTGCAACCTGTAATACTGCTACTGCTGTATATGTATATGGTTAACATATTTATGTTTTTAGTATTTACAGGCTGTAGTTGCAGGGGAATTGGCAGCTGTACTTTCTTTCTGTACAAGACAGGAGTTCAGCATCTTCTTCAATACTGCTGGTCATGCCAAATTATGAAAGTCAGTTAATGGTGCTCATTGAAAAATGCTGGTGCAGTTTTTCATCTTGTAACGTCCTGAAGGCAAAAGACCAAACACTCACCTGATGGAAACTGGCATCCGAAAATGCTGTACAAGTTTGCATCAAGCTCACAAGCAAGCCCTAAAGGGCTCTCAGTCCTGCAAGAAACTCCTGGTTCAGCTGAAAACTGAGCAGCCCGGAGAAGATTACTTGGCTGTTGTAAGGTTGAGCCCATTGACACTGCCAGGAGTGATCCCTTCCCACAGGTGGCACGAGGAAAATGGGCAGCTGCATTAACACTGTACAAACAATTCAGACCGTGAAATGCCTCGAGGGGTCTTTGTCAAACATTTATACTCCACCCAACCTTCTGTATATAATAAGCATTTTATTCTTTAGAACTAGAACAACTATTACTTCTAGTGGGAACTAAGTATTTATCAAAACTTTGGACTAATTTTATACTTATCTATCATGTGTGTGCTGTGCATTTTGCCCGGGAATTCTTCTGTTTGGTTTTAAGTGGGGATAATCATGGCTGCTAGCAACTCTAACATTGTAATTGTAGCAATCACTGCTAGCAACTCTAAAAGTAATTGTAACAGTTAAGAAAATTACCAGAGATTGGTAAAATGTTGTTAGTGGTACAGCTTAAAAAAAAAACAACAAGTACATGTGTGTATATATATATATATATATATATACACAAGTTCTTTTGAATACTTAAATATATTGTAAAATATCAGCTACATGGCATGTTCAGTCTTGTGCAAAGTTCACAGACAAATTTGCAAGATCATTAGAGGTCATATTCCAAATCCCTCTTCCCGACAAAGTACCAGGCTGAAAATATTTTTCCTATTTATCCAGCAGGACAAAACATGGTGTGTAGCGCAGAAATGTATCTGATCAAACAGAAAATTTCCTGCAAAACTGTGTCAGCAAACATTTTGAAAAGGAAAAAAGCAATGTGTTTGTAAACATTAAATTTTAAACTATTTTACTTCAAATATGAGTATGATCTTTTTCTTGTATGTTATTTTGTGATATGTCAGTAATGTCTGTGAATAGTTAAATACCTTGTCCTTATTTTAAAGTAATCAGTAAAAAAGACTGTTACTTGCTACTAATTGGGAATCTTGTTTTCATTTCTAGATTGAAAGTCACCATTTTCTTTGCAAAATGACAATCCCAGAGTGAAATAGTTCTAATTACCAGTTTTAAAAATCAAAATACATTTCACTATAATATGAAGTGAACACTATATTTATTATTTAGAAGGAAGAATGACAGTTTTCAACCTAACTTTAAGACAAGTCTCACAGGTAATTTAAGAGCTTCTGCACTATTAGATGTCTGTTTTACAAGAAGGACCAGCTGCCATAGTTCCTCACTCTGATTCAACTGGCACAAACTGCTGGTAGATGCCAAGGAATATAAGATTAACATATTTTAGTCTGGTTCATCATATTACTACAGTTTTCTGAAATTGAGATTCCTCAGTTAAAATGGAACCCCTGTCGATGCAAGACTGTCAAGAGTTTTTTGCCCATTTTATAAATGGTCTCTAGAACCCAGAATCTGAAATAATTCAGAAGGTAGACAGCAATAAGTACTCAGGTGACAGAGGAGGATTCAGGTCTCTGTTTTATCAATGTATTTCATTACTACAATAAAACACGGACTTGTAAACAGCTGCAGGTCAAGACAGGAGCTCAGCAGTAGTTTTGAGCTCTGGGGGAGCTGCTGTGTTTCTAGGTCACTCACCTCCAAAGCTGTGCTGTGACTCTGTGTTGCCTTTTCTCCATTTTTCAAATAGACAGGTGAGGTCACTCAGGAGTGTTCAGTTGTAAGGATCCTTCTCCAGTTCTTGCTCTCCAGGTGTTTTTCAGGCAGCTCCCTCCAGTCAAACTCCTCAGCCAAAACTGCCCTTTCCATATGAGCCTCAAGAAAGGCATGCAGATATGGCCTGAGGTCTTCCTATGGAGTAGATTATAGTTTTGGATTTAGTAAATAGGTAATAGAAATTCCTGCTTAGAAACTTAAGCAAGCAGAAGAAATGACACTAAATTACATGAAAATATTTATCAAATGTTTAACCTCTTGCCAGTTTATAATTGAATGTTCTTAAAAGACATGTTCAACTCTTTTTCCCCAAGGAGATTGAAAATAAGATTCTTTATAAATGACAGGTACTGGGACCAGTGGCAGTGTGCATTTATGAATTAGCTGATATCAAAATCGGTAGAGTGGAAGGGACCAAGACAAGATTTTTGGTTCTAAATTCCATTCTATACAATGCCCTCATCTCTCATCAGAGCCATGTCACTAGATCACTAGTGAGTGCTTTTAGTGAAGCCAATTCATTCTGAAGAAAATCTTCCCTAGGTTTCCTTCAATAGATCATCTGAGACTTGGAGGTCAACATTGGTTTTACCATAGGTGGAGATCCCAGTAATTGCCCTCATAAGACTCAGATAGTCATAAGAAGACAACCTGGAAAGAACATTTATGACAACAGCCTCCATCATCCTGATCTGTTCTGCTGGAGAAAAGCTGCCACAGTAGCAGCTGCCTTTAACCCATGTGCCAGGTGTCTCTCTATGTACACCCCAGTAGAAGTTATTTCTCCTTACTAATGAAGCACAGTATTTATCAGAAAGACAGCCTGATCCAAAGTCTCTTGATTTTAGTAATGTGTTGTGACACTCACCTTGAAAGTTGTTCAATCTGCCTTTAAAAATTTGCAACAAGAAACTATAGCTGCCTTAAAAATTTGAATTGTGAATGTTAGACATACAGAGTTATTAATTAGCAAGTGAGGTCCAGTTAAATATGATGCAAATTTTTGTTTTTATCTATACACACTCAAATTATTGATGTTTTCCTGATGTTTAAAATGCTACCTGCTGTTTTATCCTGACATCCTGTAGTCACACAGCATTTTATGACTTCAGATTTTCCACATCAATTTAAAACAAGAAGTTGAACAATGCATTGGTGTAAACCTGCAGCTTGAGAAAGAAATGCAAAACTTTTTAGTGGTAGGTTTCACTAATGATTTGAAAGAACACTGCATTAACTTCCAAAGCTTGAGGAGATTCCTTTGTCAGACCCACTGCATAAGCAGACCTAGCGATACATGAGGAAATGCATTTGGAATGTGTGCAATGCTCCATTTATTTAAAATGCCAACAGATCAAAGACCGGCAGGCAGCATAAAGACAAGTTTTCAACAGTACAGACTGAACCACCTCTATATTTCAGAAACCAATCCCACATAATTTTTCAGGATTGTAAATCCTGAAATTAATCCAATCACATTCTAGGGGCTCTGCTCTTACCAATTCTCCTTGTGCATTTGTTTGACCTCTTCCAGACCTGTATTCAGTGGTTGAGCAAGGAAGCCAAGATCCATCTGGCACACAAGGTAAGGATGCTTCTCTCCATGACACAGCCACATCCTGCTTTCCACTGACCAGGAGTTACTACAGCACTTCCCCAAGAATTTTTTTAACTTAGTACTTTGAATTTTTACCTTCTCTTCAGGCCTCTGTGACACTTTTCTCCCAGGTTTTAACTTGCCATGCATTTCAGCAGGCCATGTTCCTGTTTCAGACTCTTATCCTGAATACTCTTGAATACATTCATTTTGAGTTTGGCAAGCATCTGGAAAGATAAAAGTATAGTGTGTACTCAGAGAATGATTTTACTGCATTTGTATACAATACCAGTGCTAAAATTTGAGATTGAAACTCTCAAAGAATTTCAGGAAGATACCATCGCTGTTTTGATACCATAGTGCCCCAGCAGAAATGGAAGACCACATCACCTTTTTGCTCGCCTTTTGCACTGCCCCCATTTTAGGTAAAAAAATTATAGAAGTGGACTCAGCAGATTTTTTTCCTCTATCAGAGTGGTTTAAGACAGAATTCCCTTATGTGTGAAGCAGGATTACTGTGGCATGCATGCACTCCAGTTCAGTACCAGCATCTTTGAACTGCAAAGAACAGAAAAAAAAGTGCCTTCCAATGAAAACTGACTTTGATCCTCACACCCCTGGGTTCAAGTCTAGCACAAAAGCCAGAGCTCCTGATTTGGGAGCTCAAGCAATGTGTGCCACGCCAGCTGGTGATGACACCACCAGAATCCTCAGCAAACACTACCCTGACATCCAGCACAATGTGTGTAGAGAACTAAACAAAAGTAACTAGTGAGCAGTGCCAGTTATGTTTTAAATTAGGAAAATAACTGCAAGAAATTTGATTAAGAGAATTCAGAGGGGTGTCCAAGAGAGACACTTTGACTTCCATCCCTCTGAAGTTCTGAGTTGGCTCAAAGAATGTTGTCATCTTATATCAGTTTCTGGATCAGCTGGAGGACCAAAGTTGTTGGAGCTCTTCAAAGTTTCCTTTTCCCAGTGCTGAGTGTTCTCTCTCAAACACGGAGGATTCTTGCAAGTAGTCATGGGGATTCCTTTAGCCATTTGAGAATACACAGGGTTTGAAGCCACTGGAACTGCTCCCTAGTAATAAAGTCTACTACTCTATGGTGCACATCGATTTACATGGAACCTGTTAGATAGAGGGGTCATTAAACTGTGAGCAGTTCAGTCACTCTCCTGTCATATGCCACTGGTTCTATCCTGATTTTAAAGGTACTACAGTTGTGTGAACTCTATGACTGAAGGTTGCCTCTTACAACTGAGTAACATTTAATTACTCACAAGGTACATCAGGCAGTTTTCTGGGGGTTGGGAGACCTCGGCATTCTGGCAGCTCATCTGTGTGTTAGCAAACAGTGCTGGCACACTCACTATGAAATTCACTGTGAACTGCTCTGCCAGGATTTTTCAGAGTAATTTGCTTGCCAAATAAAGATATGTGACAGGCTAGAAAAAATATTACATTAATACAAAACATAGGTAGAGAAAGTACGTGGTACATCAAGAATGCCTTCATCACCATATGGCCTTTGATCAGATTACACTGGCAGTTAGAGAGCTAGATGGGAGTTGTAAGGATTCAACTACAGCTTGGCCGCAGAGCTCTAGCCCACAGCCTCTCACACAAGTTCTTCATAACACTGTTCTTCATCTTTCATTCAGCCATCCCCTCCCAGGGTACCACTTCATCCAAAGAGTGTGCTTGGCACTGCAGCAAACACAAATGGTGACTACTTCTCTCTGTGGCTGGCTGTGACCAGGTGTGACCAGGTGCTCCCTAGTGTGTGGAACTCTCTTCATTTCTCTCTCAGGTTTTGCCAGAGGTATCAGCTAGGCTACTAGATACATACAGGGCAAATTCAAATTTTCGTGTGCCCTAATGCAAGTAAGGAGCTTTCCTTCCCTGATACGGAAGTCTGCTTCCTCCCTAAACAGAGACCTCACCAGAGGAGCCCATTCCCTGCCACGCTCTGCACTTGCTGCTCCACCTGAAATCCCGTGTGCTGCAAATGGGTCTGAGTCTGCAGGTAACAAACCACACAAGCCCCCACAAATAAGGCAATATCCCGAGCATGCAGCGAACAGACTGGAACTGTGACACTTCAAGAAGCAGCTATGCATGAAACTACAGGAGGCACAAATGGGGAATGCAAGAAATCCTGCAATTTGCACTCAGCAGTACACAACTGCAAAACAACTGGACTCCATTTCTGGCCCTGAACTGACAGACTTGTGAGTTTTACAACAGCCAGTCTGCCTGGAACAGACTGGGAACACAGCAAACCATAAGGCTGCCAACAGCAACTACCAGGTAATCTTGCAGCATACAAAATATTAGGTGAGGGGGATTTTCAAACCTTGCTATTAAAAATATCCTTGGAATGATAGCTCTGTCCTGACACTCCATAAAGACAACCCCTGATTCATGATCCAGTGGCCACAACTCCCTTTGGAGAAGAGAAACCTCTTACACTCATAAGGGAACTGCACAGAGCTGCAGCAGAACAGGCACAGGCTGTTCCAGTGGTCTCAAGCCTTGCCCGCCAGCCTTTCAGTTGAGGGGGTCAGGCTGCTTGTGAGCTCGCTGAACACATTCAAGGGATGAGTAGAAATTTTCTCTGTGCACCTCTCCACATCCTTTTTCATATTGCTGTAAGAAGGGTGAGTAAACTTACCCACATGATAGATAAGAGAAGTGAGCAAATGCTTATATTGTGCACCCAGAGTAGGTAAGTGCCATTCACTTGAACTCACAAATTCTCCTGCCACACACTGTCCTCTTGACCTCAGTCACAGAGACTCAGGTCAACCAGCCTAACCTGCAACAGCAGCTAGTTCAAAGCAGTAACACAATTAAAAGCTTCTCTTATCCAGCATTATTGAACGGGAGAAGCTATTAATACGTCTTTGACTTCCAGAGGCCTGGAACTTTTTCACTCATCCCTTTTTCACCACCAGAGTCAGGTGAGACATTAAAATGCTGCTCAAAGAAAAGCATCTGACATTCTCTCCTGGAGGAACTGGTAGACAGGGCATCTCAAAGCTAAGAAACCCAAAACACGTTGCAAAGGATCTTGGGCAGCCATGAGACAAGCAAATATATCAGACACTGATTAATTCACCACAGTCTCTGAGCTATTTGTATGGGATTTATCTCAGCCTTTAATTAATTTTTAATAGGCCCCTGTTCCTTGCCAAGCAGTTGGGAAACTCACTGCATGTTCTCCAGATTCTCCAGAAACAAACATCCAAGCAGCAGTTCAAAGCAGGTGCTGTAAATGGAGTTTTTACTCAAAGTAAGAAATGCTGTTTAAAATCCTATTTTAAAATCTCCTGTTTAAAATGTCCTGTATCTGAAAATGAACAACCTCTTTTGCCCACATCAAAGTATTGAAATGTAACATCCCTCCCTTCTCTATCATGTTCTGTCATGCACCACAGCTGTTTTTCTTCCTACCTAGGTACAACATGTCATTCCTATCTCATATGCAGACCACTGTAAGGGCTTCAGAGTAGATTCTTCAATTAAACAAAGCCACAAGCATTCAAAGACTTAAACACTGCACTTGCACCACCACAAACCAGGGCAGCATGAGGACAAGACAAAGGGAGAGCTCTTGCAGCCTCACATTTCAGGACACTACTACTTTGCTGCAGAGCTTCCAGCGACATCAACCTGTCAAAAGCTCTTCAACAGAACTGCCAGCAATTGTATAAACACTATGCTTGAAGTACTCTCACCTGTAAAATGCCTCCTCAAGCTGCCTCTTCTAGTTCCAGTCATTTGAACCCTGGGCTGGTGGAGAGATCGTGCTGCTTGCTACCAGCCCCAGCTGAGGCTCTGACTCTGGTCAGGACCCAATCCTGCCATTACTGCCCCAGCTTCAGTGAGGTCTGGAGCCTCCAGGTGTGAACAGATTCAAACCAAGTCCCTACAAATCAGACTGGAAGAATTCCCATTTGCCTCGGAGCCTTCCCAGGTGGGCAGTCCATGAAGCCCAACCATTGGAATTTTCCCAGCCCATCAGGCCTGCGCTGCCCACCCCACAGTGCCAGGGATACTAAGGGTGCACTGGACTGACAGCAGGTGAGTGGGCACTGGTGGTGCTTCTAGGCATGACCAAGTCTTTGGTTAAGCAGCAAGGAGCCAGGGCTGTGAACTCAGAGCTGGAGTGTTTCTTATCTTGCCCGTGGGAAGTGTGTCTGTGGGCTTTGGAGCTGCATGTGCTCACCACAGCACACCATGTGGGGGTACAGCTTCCCACCTTCTGTATCGCTCATCCCCCCACACTTCCTCTTCCTCTCCCTCCTCCTCCTCACAAAGCTTCCAAGGTTTCTCCAAAAGCACTTTACCCCCCAGTTTGTTCCAACACCTCAGCTTTTTCTTCTCCATCTTCCAGCGCTCTGCTGCTGCTGTGGTCTTGAGCTTTTGATGAAAAGCAGGCTATCAAAGCCTTTCTCCTCAGCTGCATACTTTTAAGTTTGGGCCTCCCCATCTAAAAGGAACATTCAAGTTAGGTATCAAGCACAGCACCTGGCAGCGTTTCCCAGATCCTGCCCAAACAATAATAAAGTTTCTTTGCCTCAGGACTTGCTGAACCCAAGCGCTGTTTTCTCTGGCACAAGACGCCAATTTACTTCTCCAGATAAATATTAAGCAAACAGGAATTTTTTGACTTTAGGAACAAAGAAGCTAGACCATTTTCCTGCAGCCACAGTTCCACCCCTTGTGTTTGTAATGCTGAACTATTTTTAAAAACTAATTCCTGTGGTATTTTCCTAATAGCCATAAAGCAGCCGGGCATTCTCTAACATACACTCTGCTATTATTACTCCTTCTATGCCTGCTGACTATGACCTTCCAAATTCAGATAGATTAGCCAGCTGTCAAAAGAAAAAAAATTACTGTCTTTGTAGCCTTTCCTCTATTGCTTGTTTTCCCCAGGCAGCAGCTCAGACCTGGCAGGAACACAACTTAGTTCCTGCCCGAAGACTCCATCATATTTTTGAAAAGTCCATATCCTGAATGTTGAAACTTGGGCTTTCTGCATACAAACAAAAAAAACCAAACAACAACCCACCCACCCGCCCCCCCAACACCAAAAAACCCACAAACAAACAAACAGCAACAACAACAAAAAACCACCAAACAAACAAACAAACCAAAACAAAACAAAAACAAACTTGTATCTTTTGACAGTGTTTCAACAAACAAAAACAGTGAACCAAACCCAACTGAAGAACTGTTGCCCATCAATGTAATGACACTGTCAATACCCTAAAAGAGTAAGACTAGTATTTTAAATTGACCAAGGGACACCAACATCAGCCGTTTAACAATCATTTCAACAATCATACTGTTTCATTCATCCAAGAGGTGACAGGTATAATGAGTTTGTGACCTAGCTGGTAACTTCGTAAAAAGCACAGAATTCTTACCAAATGCTGCTACAAACCCATATCAGCGTGAGGACTTGTTAAAATAGCAGGCAGAGACACAGAGCACTTAGCTGTTCTCCCTCTTCTGCATTTGTCCTCTGTTATAAAATACAGAACATACTTTCTAAGTCTACATAAATATAAACAAAGATTAAAATTAGGACAAATATCTCTTTTTTTGTGATTTCATTGTCTGAACCCTCAATTAAACTCCCAGTAAGCATCTATTTTCTATTCATCCATGACTTATTTCTGCTTGCCCATGGTCCATGCTGAGGGACAGCACTCCCAAGCAATCAACCTTTCACTCCCAGCTCCTGACCCCATATGTTTTTTTCCATCCTTTTACATGTTCTGGCCTTCTGGTCATCTCCTAATGCTGAAAATCAGCTTTTTGCTGCCTGAGGCAAGAGAAAAGACAGCGCAACATACCCTTGGGTAAGTTGAAGGGATGAAGAAAGAATGAAGAAGGGGTTGCCTCTTGCCATGTTCTCTACCTGCCAGAGCAAGTGTGCAGCCATGTGTCATCCTTGCTGCTGCCCTCAGCAATGTTTGTCAGGCCACAAGAAGTGGCAAGCTCTGGAGCAACCCCTCATGGTTCTGGTTTGCATCTTGTCACGCTCCCCCTGCTACTGCCAGCACACCCTTACACAAAAGCCTCTTTCAAGTCAAAACCCAACTTACTGACACACAATGAGTCCCACAAATGGTAATGGCAGATTTTGAAATTCGAGATCTTTCCTCTGCATGTTAATGTTCTTTTTCCTCTACTCAGAGTGTCCACCTCTGTGTCCCAGGGAGGTGATGAACACAAGATACTGTGAGATACAGGTCAGAGCTTCACCCATCAGTGTAGCCCACCCACCTCCTGGAGCTCACACTGCAGAGACAGCACAACTAAGCTGAGTGTTGCTGCTCTGCTCTACAGTCACGTCAATTCAGCTGGCAGCAAATAGGCAATAAAGGTTTTAGTTCAAACTATGCTGTTTTGTCATCAGCTGACATTCTGGCCCACGAATTCCAGCATCATTCATATAGTCAGAAATTATATTCAATCCTCATGTATGTCAGAATCTCAAAATTTGTTTCTTCCATGTCAAAGTTAAGGAGAAAAAAGGTGGTGGGTTGCAGAACTCCCTAAAGCTAAATGCTAATAATTCCTGGATAACAACAAACAGAAGGTTTTCAACAAACAAAAGATTATCAACAACTTCTACCTAGTTTCAGAAGGCAAACAGGAAAAAGACTTCAATAAAAAAGAGCCAAACTGCATGAAAAAAGTAATAATTTTTTTTCCCTCCAGTCAATATTTTTTGCATTAATTCGAGTGATTTATCTACATTTCTAGACTCTTTATTTGTTCTCAAATACACTGGAAATTAAAAAATGAAATAAAATCATCTTTTAACCTGCTCTGAAGATGCTACAAGGAAGTGCAATAGATAACAATTTGAACATGCCTCTAGCAGGCAGGCAATTCCAATACTACACATTTATTTATATGGGAGGAACAAGATATATATTTCATATATATATATATATATATATATATATATATATGAAAAAGTGTGTACCTATTTATGCCTCCATGTAACACATGTAAGAAGGGTCACTTGAGAAGTGTTGCCAAGGCTGGTCAGTGCTGGACAGCAGGACCTCCCAAACCCTCTCCTTCAGGGTTTCTGGGGTAGCAGGCACTACCTATAAGGAAATACCTCCCCTAGTGCCAAGTCCTCCCCATTTCACAGGTTGAAATCCTCAGCTGTTTGTCAGGCTCTGCTTGTTATAACAAAAGCTTCAGTCTCCTGCCATTTAAAAAATGTTCAAAGAAACACAAGATGAGCCAGTTAAAAATACCATGTAGGGTGCATGCACACGCCCACCCTGCTCTAAGCCAAAAATCACAGAAAGCAAAGTTTGTGTGGCCTAATAGCACATCCAACCTATCCCTCCTCTCCAGCAGAACTCCTCCAAAACAGTATCTGCCCTGTTGCCTTGGCAGGTGTGCTTTGAAAGCCCCAGTGACCCCCTCTCCTCAGCAGGCACAGAGGCAGTGCCCCTGTGCACACCCAGGCTGTGCCTGGCACCTCCAGTGGTACCTGATGTAAGCACAGGATGGAGGGATCACGCTGCAGTACTTTTCCTGACCCCCATCCAGAGGGTTTGTTTTACCTAATTTGAAGCTCCTCTTCTTGGAGACCACCCAAAATGTCTTTGTACAGTTCAGGTTGTGTCCTAATCACCTGGCCAAACTAGAGTCCTGCAGCTCTTTTGATCTCTTGTGGTTAATCAAACTTCTCACTCAGTTTGCCACTGTTGATGCCACTCTCAGATGCAGGGACTACTACATGGAGAAGAAAAAAGGATCAAGAAATCAACAATAAATAATATTTACATAAAGCAGGTAAACCACCACCACCAGTATTCTGCCTTTTTGCTGAGAAAATTCTACATGTCCAAATTTCCACAACACAGTGTCATTTTGTAGTAAAAAAAATAAAGTAAACTGTATAGCCAACCCTACTGTATAAAATAACAGAAAGTTAGAGACTGTGCAATGAGTAGCCAGGCAACCAGGCTTCCTGCATGACAGTTCTGGGATATTTTGATACCGTGCCAGAGCCTGACAGCAGCCCTGGATTACTGCCTCCCAGCAATGCCTCCAGGCTGCTCTTCCTACCATGCAATCCATCACTGTTCTGCTGTTGGCATCAGCATGCTCCGAATGCCAAGTGTTGAGCTATGGGTCAGGGTGTATTTACACCACCTTTCTGCTGAGACAAAGGCTTGCTCAAACGTGGCAAGAGAGAAGGCATTGGGCTCTCAGACTAGAAGACATCTAGAGAACTGATAGAGAAAATCCCGTGCCACTCTAAGAGAAAGATTGTTTTTGGAAAGTCAGTAGTGCCCAAATAGGCAGTGCTACAACAATTAATGAATATTTTTATACTGTGCCATTGGGATCCATGAGAGATCTTACACTTGATGCTGGATGAACAAGGAGGTTTTTTCCCAGGGGAATCCCACCTGTTATGCCACTTGCTCTAACAGACAAATGCCACACTACAGTCTTCTCATCTCTTCTTTAAGGTATTTTTAACATGAAAAGATTATTTTAAACACCTCCCCCCTGCCAAAAAAACCACAAAAAACAAACAAACAAACAAACCCCCAAAAAACCACAAAAAAACCCCAAAAAACCCAAAACAAAACACAAAAAAACCCCCAAACAAACACAACAAAAAACCAAACCAAACCAAACCAAACTAAACCAACCACCACCACCACCACCACCACCACCACCACCACAACAACAACAACAACAACAACAAAAAATTCCCACCCAAAAAAACCAAAACACCATTTTACTCTTGCAATACCCTCCTGACTGGTACAGTGCCATTGTCCAAAGGAAACCTCACTCAGATAAATTCAGCATAGCCTGCTAACAGCACTTGAAGCTCTTTTTGTTCAGCATTATAAAATTGTTTGTCTCTTGAGTTTAAGAGTCTCCCTTCAGGCCCTGCCAATGTCAATATGAAAGATAAGCACTCTCCCCTCTCATGGCCTAGGGGGAGGTCTCCTAAGCACCTCAGGTTTGCCATTTAATACATGGGGAAACATGACATCCAACATTTCACATGCTAAATTATGTCGGATTTCAGAATGCAAGCAAGATTTTTCTTCAGCTACTCTTTTCTTACCCTCTCTGATACAGAAAAGAAGAGAACCTTTCTAAATCCAAGATACTTTGACTCACAGCAGTAGAAAAAGAGAAATCAATATTTCTTAAAGAATTGCTGTGAGCAAAGGTTTAGCTGAACAAGAGCTGTCACACCAACTTCCTCCATGACAAGTAAAGTGCCTGGAACTGAAGAGAAGGGGGACTGGGGAAGGTGAGAGAAACACCATCAGTCACTCACCCCTACAACAGAAAGAGATCCGTTTTAAGAATTTTGTACCCCAGAATAACTTTCTTAAAAATCCTCCTTAAAAATCGGTATATATATTTTTTTTTTTAATTTTTATTTTATTTTATTTTATTTTTATTTTTATTGTTTTGCCAGTGAAGGTCTGGGCCACTTTGAATCTTTTCTCCAGAGGAACCCACGAGTTTTCAGTTTTCATAGTGTTGGGCCTGGAATGAACATGTGGCACGATAAAGTGCCATTATGTTCCCTGAAATGTAACTACTGTACATTTCATTTGGCAAAAAGATGTTTATAATTCAGAAGTCTGCATATTCCTCAAAACATCTTGGTTATCAATTAAATTCATAACAAAAGAGGAGTCACTTATAGGAATAATCTGTTAACCCAAAGCAGGAACTTTACACCTGAGGACACACACCAACAGATGCATGAAAAGATGATGTTAGGTTATCTTGGTTAGACTTTGTCTGTGCAGTTTGTGTCAATCTGCAGTGTTTCACTGTCAGTACAGCTACTGCTGTCTGTCTGCACTACCAAGCTGGAACAGCCTAGTTAAATCTAGTTAACTCTGAGTCCTGACCCCAATGTGTCTAACAAACATCCAGACAGTTAAGGAAAAACTTCCCCTTTTTAATTTTCAGCAACAGTATTAGCTATTGAGACTTGTCAGAGATGCTGACATCTAAATATGCTTCAAAAACTTCTGAGTTTTGACTGTTTCACTGTATTTCCTGAATGCATTATGCCTGCAATTTTCCTCCTCTGAATAACACAACTCATCTGTGTCAAAATAAATTTATCACCAGCTAATTTCCATTCTTCTGCTCAGTTACTTCACTCCTGCAGCAGACAAGGGCAGTGCAATGGCAGGGCATCAGGTTGCTAACCTAAAATTACAGAGGAGGTTACAGCATTCCCCCCTCTTCTGTATGTCCACTTGGCAGACTTCTGAATAGATTTCTGGCAAAAGATAAATCAGATATGTTTTTTCAGTTTTAAGAGAGCTCTCCCTGAGTTCATAGAGCTGGTGTCCACTTTCTCTCTTTCAGTTTAAAGAGAGATGCAGTTTTTCTTGTTCTGCTGTAATTGATGAAGGCTATTTCCTAAAAAACACTTAATGGGAAGTTAAACCCTCCACAGAAAACATTTCAAAAATGATGAAAAGTTGTAACTTTTGACAATTCTATTTTAAAAAGGAAACAACAACCCAGAAAACAACAAACCTGGAAACAAATATGTTTTAAAGGAGCAAGAGGCAATTCTTAAATGGAACTGAATCCGTGTTTCTGTGATACAGCTGGATAGAGCTCCACTTTGTGACAATCCATGCCAAAGATTAAAAAATAAAACAAGTCAAAGTATTTCCTAGTGTGGAGTAACTCAATCTCTCATAGAAAAGCTCTCCATTTGATTAAACCACTACATCCTGTCTTTCAGTCAAATTGAACACAGTTTTGCTTTCACCTAATTCTACTCTACGCTGCCTCCTTGCCACCTGCAGAGCGGGTGTATTTTTCCATAAGAAAGTACTGGCAGAAGTGCAAAAGAAATGTACTTATCATCATGCTCCCACCCTAATGCCCAACTGAAACAAAAGCCAAGCTAATCAGTGGTTTTGTTTTTTGGTAAATCAGGTGGCCAGCACCAGCTCTCTTCCACTTGCACCTCATTTGACACTTGCCAGCGGCAGCAGGGCTGCTCCCTGAACGCTGCCCTGTGACCACAGCACTTCAGCCTCTCATTAGGACAACACTCGTTCATTAAGAATATTTTAACACAGACAAAGGGCAATTAAAAATCCTGTCAGTCATTGTATGCAGTTTCCCAGTTTCTGTTCTTTGAATTTATGAGCTCATCACAAAGCTGCCACTGATATACCATGCAGGCTATCAGTCCTCTTTACAACACAGTGTGGCACACAATGAACACCCTCCTACCTTGTACATTTACTCAGTTCAGTGGCAGAGTCTCATCCCCCAAACTACTTTAAAAAAGTGGTTGCTTTTTGAAATTGTCTTACAATGTTCTCAGATTACGAAAAACCTCTGTCCAACAGACTTCAGATGTGATTCTTATTAAAAAATACACCTACAGGATTTCTTCTGCTGCATGGAAGGGGAAGAGCGTTAACACCTTGGACACCTGGTGAACACAAGTAAAATCTTCCTCCCCTAAATTCAGGTTAACAGCAGTTAGCACTGTTACTTGAAGAGCTATGCTTTTCTCTACAGCTCTCATTCCCAAGCCTTGAGGGAAGGTGCTCCAGGGGGACCCCTGGTCTAAAGGATACCTGTTTGCAGTTCTGCCCATGGACTGAGAGCTGAAACAGCCCTCGGGTCAGCCAGGCTAAAGACCACACTAAAGCCAGCAATCTGCAACAACATTGCTCTTTAATGCCCAGTCTGGTAAAATTTCACACTCAGATGGCTCTGCCAAAATTGTGCCATCAAATGCCAGATTATCATGTCATCCCACTGATTTGCACTGGGATACACTCCCTGAAATGCATCCAAGAAATGCCATAAAAGCACGCACCTAGAAATGGCAAAAATAATAACCCCAGAAAACAAAAAAGGGAGGTAACAATAGGAGAGTTCATTGCAGGAACAGCAGCATATCAGAGCAATGACAGAAAATCAAGCCCTAACAGCCAGGAGAATACATGCAGAACAAACATGATTTCTATCATTGTATTAAGGATCTGGAAAAATAGACAAATTGAACACTGGAGCACATCATCAAGTTTCCTCCTTCAGTTCAGTATGGAAGTTTCTGGCCCAAACTATGTTATTTACTATAAGTTTCAGTATTGCCTCATTATTCACTCAGGGGCAGATCAGACTCAAAGTTTTCTTCCTAAAAGTGATTGTTTCTTACTCACCATGAATCCTAATGAAAGACACAGGGTATGACACATCCAGCAAATACCTAGCCTGGATTGCTTCATTTTACTTCTCTTCTTCTGTGTCCAAATCTACATTGCTGCTCTTGACTGATGCTTTTAACAAAAGGGGTGCCCAGCTTTACAGAATAGGACTATCAGACTTACTCCACTGCTTGAGCAGCTGTCCAAGCTACTACTCTAAGCTTGATTTCCAGCTTGCTGCATTAATGTCAGATTTCCTGTGTGCAATTTGAACTGTAAAGAAATCAGCCTGATCACTGGCTGAGTGAGAACAACATTTATATCCTTGGAGGTGGTATAAAGAGAAGAGAGACAATAACTGGCAGGCATGAAACAGAATCTGTGTCATGGGGGGAAAATGGATAATAGCATCCCTCAGGATTCTAGTTAACACACAGCCTTTCAGCTCCAAGCAGAATGATTGCCACTGGAAGACACTGAAGTCTTGCTCCATAGTTGTATACAAATCCTAAAGACATTAAGGGAAAGAGTAGGATATAAAAGTTGGCCAAAACCAAAAACCCTGGGCATGAAAAACAAACACAATCGACATCAGTGCTAATTCTGGTGAATAACAATTGACATAGCTGAGAGATGAAAAAGGGGGGCAAAGAAATCCAAAGACAGAATCTGCTACATTCTATAAAATAAACTGTTCATTTCTCAGGATACCCTTATGTCATGAGTGTGCCACAGGACACTTGTCAAGTTAGACAACTGCCCATGAGACACAAATGTATATCTGATAATCTTTTCTTTGGCATGAAATGTTTTGCACGTCACGCTTTGAATGCCTTCCGAGAATCTGAACTGTTGGCTCACTAATGAGACGTGTCCCTCATTTATGCATGACTGGGCTTTAGACTTCCCAAAGAGGCCAGACCTACCTGAGGGGCTCTGCAAAGCAAACACCAGCTTCAGGAAAAGGCAGAATACCTCTTAAACAAATAATTACACAAGCGCAATACTGGGAGAACGGATGCATTCCAGACCCGCACTAGTTGAGAGTTTCTGGGTAACAAATTAGTTCAGCAACACTTGACATTAATCCCTTTGTTCTCTGTACATACTAAGTTGCTCCCATGTTGTCTGTGGTTAACAAATAGAATATGGGGAGCTGTCTGCTAACTGGAAGTACTCTGAATACTGAAGAAAGAGTAGAGTATCTACCCCTTTTTAATGGTAAAAATCCCTTCCATGCTGACAGTACATTCCTAATGCCTACACAAACATATTATTTGACTTGTAAGTCTCCTAGTTTTCCATAGCCCTTCTTTCCCCTCTGAATGGGTCTGAAGTTCAAACTCTTCCAGTTATACCTGATCATAAGGTCCACCTGCACTGCCAGTATTCTCCAGCCCTACTGATATCTAAAGAGAACCACTTGGAGACTGAAGACTCTGGATGTTTTGATTAAGCTACAGTAAAATATTCCTTTTAATTAAGCATGATTTTGTATAATTAATCTCCGCAGAAAGCATTAATTTACCTTGCTATCTCAGATTTCCCCAGAGAAAACCTTTACAGTTCAAATGACCCCTCCATGTATCATCATACATCACTGTACCTTAGTAATGCAGCCTGCAAGTACAAAGAGCTTCCCACACACTGGTTCTGTCAAAACAGCATATATATGCCACATACAGCTCACACGTGAATTCCAGCCTCCAGCAAAACAAATCCTGACACAAGATGCTCCAAATGTGAGCCAGTCTGCCAGCATCAGCAAGGCTCTCTCCCTTCACAGCTCTGGTGTTTCACATGTCAGCAACCCAGGAATCATCAGTATGAGCCAACTCCACAACTGCTGGTGACCGGGCAGTCTAGTTTCCTAGACCTGCCCTCTTTGGGAAACTGTTCCCCAAATTCCTGTTCTTATGTATTAAAATGAAGGGTGTCTTCCCTGTACCTGGAAAATGAGGCAGGGGAAGTAGGCAGGCAATGACAGCCTACATTCACACATGAATTAAAACTGGGAGAGTGCAGGACAGGCTAAGAAAGAACTAGGTTTTAGAGATGAGCATTTGCGGAATGAGTTTGACTGAGCAATTTGACAGATTTGAGTAGAACATCTATTCTATTCAGCATCTCTGTCTTCTGCACACTCCTTTGCTTTCACTGACATGAGCTTTCCAAAATTTAATCACCTTGATGACAATGTAACTTCAACTTCCTCAGTATACCACTTTTAAAAGCTACAGTAAATAATGGCTTTTGGTCCAAATACTGTTTTTCTTCTACATATTCCAAAAATATTCTTGGTAACCATTACTTCTTGACTGCAAACAAGAACAACCCTAGAGTGGATGCACTTATGTATGAAAAATCCCATGGTTTCCCAAAATCCATGATGAATATTTAGAAAAAACCAAACAAAAGAATCCCCCAAAGCCCAGGCACTGACATAGATGGTAAAAAAAATAGAAGAGGGAGGGGAAAAAACCATTTCTAAAATGTATTAGGTACATTACCTACTTACAGCATGATTCTTCTGGAATTTAATTTATAATTTTGGAGAGTTTGATATGACCAAAGGTTATATGCCAGCCAGATTTTCCTGCCTCTTCTGTGAAGCTCCCACTGAACTAGACTGGAGATGGAGGAGGATGATTACTTACTGTTTTGCACTCAGGACAGGCTTTCAACATCAGCCAAAAAGTAATCAGCAATTACAAATTGCACTATGTGACAAAAACCATGCTGAGCACTAGTTGAACATTCTGGCTGCACATTAACGCCAAGAGTTAATGAGATAATTTGTCTCCTTGGAAGCTACGCCACTTTTAAATCTGAGTAAAGGCAGCCTTTACACAAGCAGTACCACCCCTAGAACATGTCCCTGAAACAAAACATTACCTAATTGCAGACTGCAGCTCCATCACTACAGGCAAGAAAGGCGCCTCTGACCTCTGACAGTAACTGCTTGCAAATGGGATGTGCTACCTAACCAGGAGAAGTTCCAGAATTGGTGTGTGTATTCTCAAGGCTGTTTACATCCCTTCAAGTTGGTGGCCTTTCTCCATTTTGGTTTTTGAGTGTTCCTACTCTTTTTCTTTCCCTTGAAGTATTATTATTATTCTAACAACTATTCCTTCGTGTGATTAAGGCTCTCTGGCTATAGGAGGTATTTTTACTTTTTGCTTAATAAAACAAAACAATGTAACAGAAACCCCTCAGGTCTTTGAGTGGATTCAGGCAAAGCTTAAGTTTTGATTATCCGTGCTAATTGTTTCTAGCCAGATCAGAATAAAGCATTTAAGGAACTTAAACTTATGTCTAACATAAAGCAAGGAGTCATGACGTTATCTCCAACCTGAAGGTGGCTCTGATCATCCTTGTATATTGCTGAATCACTAAAACAGTGAAGAAAGCAATCTTCATGCCTGCTAATATTTGAACATCTTAAAGTTTCTTAGTAAAATGCACTCCCCTGAAAATGAAATTTGAAACAGGGTCAGCAGAGACTTTAGGAAGATTTTGTAGTCAGTCTGATTTCACAAGGAAAAAGGGTGAAGGAATTTTCTTTTCTTTTATCAGCTAAATGAGATCAGTAAAGACAAATGCCATCAATGAATGCCTCACTTAGGCTTGTTCTATTGCACAGGCAGAACGGGTGGTCTGCAAAACAGTTAACAACACTAAAGGGATGGCTCTGCCAGCATTTCCCACTGAGACCACTTACAGACAGTGTATGTAGATCCTGACCCTTTTGAGGATAAACTTTCCAAGCTCAAATTCAAATTTTCAAATGTTTAGCACTGACTGTGGAGGTCTGATTTTCAGGAACTTGGGTCCCATTTAGACATTTAACAAAGGGTTCAGATTTTTGCAAGATTTTTATGTAAGTAACTGAAGGCTTATGAAAATTGGCTGGGAGTTACAAGTGGCTCTTTCTATTGCATGAAATAACATTTACTTAGCTTGGTTCACCCCTTGTGACACAGACACAAGTCTGATGTTTCTGCACAAACCTGCGAAAGTCCAATGCTGCAGCAATCTATCAAGGTGTTGTAAATTGTGAACAAGTGAGGCTCTGCAATAGGACATCACAGCACTGCAGCAAGTGAACAGGTGTATGGTGGAGATCCCCAATGTCCATGTTTAGATTGCTGCTACAGTGAGCATTTATTGCACAACTTCTATGTACAGCACATATAGTAGAGCTGCTTGGATTTTTCCAGTGCCTGTGTTTCCCCACTACTTAAAAAACAAAACAAAACAAAACAAAACAAAACAAAACAAAACAAACAAACAAACAAAAACAACAAACACACACACACACAAAAAAAAAAAGAAAAAAAAAGAAAAAAAAAAGGAAGTAGGCACCTTGTCTTTGCCAGAAGAGGAGGTGACAAGTTCATGACAGTCTCAGGATGTGGTCACCCAAGAGCAGCCCCAGTCCACGAGGGATTGGTGCTCTTGTAATGAGCAGTGAGCAAGAAGCTGTAGTTTGAAGCACGAGCTCTACGTGTTAATTATTCTACCTTGCCATGAAAGAGTAGTTAGAGAATCACTCCCCGATGCCTTCAACTCTCTCCTGCTACCCCCACTGGTTTGCATCCATCACCATGAAGATTTCTCTCAGTGATTCATCATAGGAGGGATGCCCTTCCAAGGGAGGCACTGAGAGGAATTTTCCACTTCTCCCTCCCTTCCATCCACTGTGCACAGCAGCAATCTCATTTATTACAAGCCCATTCCAATGTCAGTGGCTTCAGGCATTTGCTAATAAGGAACAAGCAGCTTCCAGGAAGAGGAAACACAGTGAGTGCATTAAAAAACTCTTCTGAGAAAGAAAACTCATCACATGTTTCCAACAGGGAAGGTGAGCTAAAGGCGAAAAGCTATGAAAAGTTGAATGAAGTTCTGGAGAGAGAGAGGGAGGGCCTGTAAAGTGCACAATAAAAGCACTATCAGGCAGGATGACAGCAAAGAAGCCCAGGCAAATAATGGTTTATCTTTAAGGCTTTAAGAAGAAATGTAGGGTAAGTTTATATTTGCACATGTAGGATCAAGCAGTAATTAGAACAACTGAGCTCAGGTATATTGCAACAGCACCGGGTTCTAACTGCCAATTTGCTGGTTTCTCCTTGAAAAGTAATTGCAAAGTTTCTCTCTGAAGTGGTAAGAGGACTTACCTGGTTTAGTAAAGCCCTTGGCCTAACATGCAGGTACATGCACTGCACACCTATACAATTGCTGCAAAGCAGAAATTTTAATTATTACAACTTCTTTGAGCTATTCTAACTAGGTTCAGAGTATCCTCCAAAAATAGCTGGCAGTTATTAACAATCTTGTCAATTTAAAGTAAGCTGTCAGCTAACGATATTGTATTCATACACACATTACAGCTACATATACACCCATGAAATTTTGTACTAAAGTAAGTTCTGCATAATCCTTCCCCCAGGTACCTATTGTACACGGGGCATCTCTCCAGACCCAGAGTATGGGCATTCCAGTTGCTGAAGAGCTCCCACTGAACTGGTTCCACACTGAGGACATGTAGAACTTCAAAGCCAGCAAGTTCCTCTCTTGAGGACAACATCCCACAAGTGATATCACCTTTTTTTTAAGGCTGGAGAAACAACACTGTTCGAAATACCGGCTTTACTTAAAGCAAAGATGCAAAATCAGAGACATTAGGTCATCCAAATTTCAACAGACTTGAGAAAAAAACACATTTAGGGTAGCAACTGAACCAAGTCAAACAGTTAATTGGCAAAATGGCAAGAAAGTCACCCCTTAATTATTACAGGTACCTGTTCTGTACTCTCAGTTTTACTCTTTTTGGCACTCAGCTGAAAAAAAGTCAATACCACCAGACACTCTTTGTCTCTAAAATGAGGTAATGACAGGTAATTCTAGATAGACAAAGAGGAGACATTTAATACTGCTTCAGTTAGGAAATAATAATTAAACCAGTGATCTGCAACTTTTCCCTGGATTGTTCCATTTGAATCCAATGATTACCACATTGCTTTACTGTATTGGCTCTTTTAGCCAGATTGCTGTGTCTGGAAACTGTGTCTGGTGTCTCTGCTCCTAAAGCACATAAGGACCCATCACCAGGGAAGGAAAATACATGAATTACAGGAGTGCATGCACTAGTGTCTCTCTACCTTTACGAGGCAGACCATGCAAGACCACTATTAGAGATTAATCTGAACATGTATTTACATAATGGTTAAACAAATGTTGGGAAAAGGCTTTACAAAAAATACTTACAAATTAATTCAGCGGTAATAACACTCTATGGATTCTAAGTTTCTTTAAATTCTTTATAACACTGGTTTATTAAATACTGATATAATGAGAGACATATAACAATACTGAATTATCTTCAATAGCAGGTGCTTATGGCAGTACAAGAAGAATTTTTCAACCTAAATGAATGGAATATAGAATCTGCTGTCATAGAACAGAGACTGTTGTCCAACAGGTATTTTGGTGCTATTATTTAAAAGATACTACCAGCAGCAAACTTAAAGCTTCGTGGTTACTCAAAAAGCAAGTGAAACACCATTTCCAAACAACCCTGCAGTTTCTGGCATCAGCTTTCTACTAAGTATGGAAACCTAAAAGATTGACAATACCAGCATTATAGTTAAGGATTCAAAGAGAAAGGAAAATCTGCAATTTTGGTAGTCAAATATACAAATCTGATGTTAGCTAAGTCAGCACAGATCAAGTTTCATTACTTCTCCTGGAAAGAAACACTTTTGGGAAGAATAATAATTCTTTCAGTCAATTTTCACAAGCTGGGTCCACCAAAAGAATCAAAAATGCAAGATAAGACTGATGACAGTAAAATTTCTAAGGTAACAGTGGGAGAGGCCAGTGTGACTCATCAGCAAAGAAAAGATAACTGAAACTGGGAGATTAAAAGGACATACTCAGTCCCACACAATTCCCAGACTCTTAGTAACTCAATCTGAACACTGTGAAAGCTAAACAAAGACAAACCTTATTTTTATATTAACCGAAGGAACTTGATAAGCTATTAAAAGTACAAACATAAATTAAATCTCAAAAAGTGATATTCTGTACAACAGTCTCACCCTGTAAACAGGAGCAGCAAGTAAGTCTCAGACCACAGAACTAACAGGCTCTCACAGTATCTCCTTCAATAATAACATGAGTGAGGCAGCTGCTGAAGAACTAAGTCATGTCATTTGGGGCTTTTTGTTTTGTTGAGTTTTGTGTGATGCAGCTAAGAGATACTCTAATAACAATCTTCCTTAGCTGGCTAAAAGGTCACAGAAATAAGATCATACCACTGTGTGATGACACAGATTATGAAGGCACAGGTATCACACTGAAGTGCAGTGGTCTTGTCAGTAAGCCTAAGGATAGATTAAAACTGAGGAAAAAGGAGCAAGGAAAGAATCACATGAAACTTAACCCTTATCCACTCTGAAAAATTATTTAGCCCTTAGCAGTTCTAGTGATCATCCCAGAAATCAGAGAAATAAACTACCTAAATGAAAGAATATATACCAGCATCTGCCCAGCTGCTATGGTTACTGTTTCTAGTTCAGAAATACCAGGAAGAGTCTACCAAAAAACTCTACCAAAAAAAAACTACCAGTAGGAAGAACATAATTTGAAAGGAAAGACTTATGCTAAATTGAAACAACAACAAAACATCTTAAAAATCACCAAAACCTCCCGAAAATCAACAAACCAGAAATATCTTAAGCAAACCAGATTAGTGAAAGTTACAGTGAAACAAACACTGTAACTTTCCTCCTTTCTGCTACATTATGTGAGTTCTTTCTGTCCTGAACTGGGAAGGTACCGTGGTCACACAGAACCTAGGCACAGAGAAACAAGGATGACAAAGGGAAACAAAATGGGTGCAGAAAGGGAGGTTCCTAGGATAAGGACAAATAGTCTTAGCCTTTGCTCCAAAAAAGGGGACAAAACAGGACAAATATTCACTTGTGAAAACAAAATAAATCCCAAGGAATTTAGACGCAAACTGCAGTAAAAAACTCACAGGACTGTATGTTTGAAGAAGAACACTCCAGTGCCAGCAGCAATTTTTTCATAGTCTGCAATGACCAGTAGGTCTAAGGCTCCAAAAGAAAATTAATTTGTTTGCATTTTTTAGAAGCCCACCTGGGTACCCTCTGGGAATATGGCTTTCCTGGCAGGAAGCTATAGGCCCAGGTGGCTGGGGCAGATTCAGGATGTTTTAAAAGTGATAGGAAAAAACAGAGTAAGAGAGGCTGCATTTTCCAGGTCAAACAGTGGGAAATATTTAGTTAGGGTATTTTTATGCTAGCAGCAGAAGACACCAACATGCAACAGTAATATTGTTGTTTTTCTCCTACTAGATCTTTGTGGCATCCAGTTGTAGTCTAAAACAGAGAATGGTACAGCTGGACAAACCAAGCTTCTAGAAATGCACATTTGGAAAACTCAGCCTCCAGAAATCTTTCAAGAGCTCTACAAAACCTTCTACTTGCCCCACCAAGAGAATTAAGACTTCCTCTTTCAGCATCTCTCATAAAGTCTCATCTTCCATAGTTTCAGTTCAAAAAACCCCTCCCGAAACCACAAACCTCCAAACCCACAACCACCAACACTAAAAAACTCCACAGAACAAGTGATCAGGTTGCCTGTGATTTATGGACACTATTCCCAGCCTTTCACTGACCACCTCTCTCTCTGAATTCCCAGTTTTGGAAACTACTGTAATGGAAGAAAAACAAAGTGAAGTTAGCTGCTGCAATGTTCTGTTTGCCAAATAAAAACTATTCCCTATTCCTGATCTAAAATCCTAAATAAGGCATACAATAATCCCATCTCTAGAGCAAATCCTCATTAACCCTACAGTGAACTTGTACTGTGGAAACTGCCATGTTTCAGATGATGCTCTAAAAAAAGAGCTGGGTGTCAAATTCATGATGCCAGCTAATATGTGACTGTAAACAGAGGAACAAGTTTTTGGTATCATTTTGTTAATTTTACAAAATAGATTTGAATCCTCACACTTCAGTGATTATTAAGCCTCATGTTGCATCAGGTTTTTTCCAGCTTTAAAAATGTAAAAATATAACAATTTCTTCTCTTCTAAAACACATTCTTCCACATTCCCATTTAATTTCACTGCCATACTGACAGTCTTACATTATCGTAACTGATTTTCCTTCATTAAATGTAATATTTTCAAGGAGCATTCTTGAACACAGATTCTTTTATTTTCCCAGTCTTCCTCCCATCTCCTGCATTATTTTTAGAATAATGGACCTGACAAGGTAGCAAACCAAACATGGGGTTTTGAGGGGGAGTAATTAGGGTGTTTTGGGTTTTATTCCCCCCACATCTCTTGAAAGGTGGTAGTTGTACAAATCAAGTTTATTTTTAGCTTCTCAGCAAGAGATATGCCAATTTCCGTTTCTGTCAGTGCTTTAAATGTTTTTGGCTTCTTACTGCAAAGTAATTCCCACATCTTTACTGCACAGCCACCTTATGCCCTTTGTGGAAACCTGCTTTCACTCATCTGCAGCACTTGCATCCACTCTAGTTCAAAAACAGGTTGCTGTCCCAATCTGTCAATTTTAAAGTTCATGTTCAAGGACTTCAAAAATCCCCAAGAAAATTGACACCACTAGCCGAAAGAGAAGAGGGCCAAAGAAAACTCTCAACTTCCAATTCATACAAGAGTGATAATTCTAGAATGTTTTCACATGAAAATTAAAATTGCAATGTTTTCTTCCAAGACATGAGCTGCTAAAATGGAAGCACACTATTATTTTAAGAATAAATGATTTATACTCCCAAGACACAGTGTTGTTGAAAGCCCACCATTCTGGTAACTGTAACTGTTCCAGAAATTGTTACATTTGATAGGACTATAGAAATAGATTATTAAATTCACCACAGAGTAGAAGAAATTTTCCATCTTGTGACAGACTTTGGATTGAATCACCAGCCTCTATTAGAGTGACTTCCAATTTGAGACACATCTTTATTTCCAAATCAGATGAAAAAACCCACTTTCTCAGAAATAAAGCAGGTCAGAAGATACAGCAATTAGTTTTCAAATATTAGGGAACACACTTTTTCACACAATATATATGGTACAGTTTCATTTTGCTACTTTCAATATTCACAGTAAAATATTTTTGCAAATAATCTAAGTGCACATTTGAGCCATCAAGTGCCAGACAATTTTGTTCCATAAAAATATAAGATACCAAAAGCCAGATGAGTTCCTCTGTCTGTGTTCAGACTTGCCCAAGCACTTCTGCACTGCATCAGTGCTGAAAGAGGTTTCTTGAAAAGCTCAAAGCTCCAGTTTTGATGAGCTCCAACTGAAGCTCTATACTAAAGAACAAACACAAAACTCCTGGGCTCTACAGCTGCAGGATAGGATCATTAGGATAGCTTGTGAAGATGCCATAATGCCCTTTAGGTTCAGGATATCTGTGTTGTAGGTAGGATTTTCCTCTTCAGACAGATGTCCTGTATGTTTACAGTCACTTAGATTTGTGGAGAAGGAACAGTGAGGAGACCAGTTGGCTTGATCTTGTTGATTCCTCCATCAAGGATGCAGACCCTTGGGTACTTGTTTTTCACTAGATGAGCTGCAAACTGAAACAGATATACCATTAGCCCACTGCATATCATAGTCATTAAGTGACAATAACTTTCTGTTACGTAAGGCAAAATAAACAAAAAATATCAGACCCTAGGAAGTTCTTTTTCTGCACCAACTAGTCCAACACAGGAGCCCAGGCCAGTATGTTAAAACAGCTGGGATGAATTTTGAGATCCTGAAAGTGACACATTAATAAAAATAAACTTTATTTATCTCTGCTTAGGCAGGACTTTACCTCATTCTAAAAGGACTCTTTAATCTCAGGGTGATCACTGGAGCCTCTCTCAATGCATGAACTAACAAATATTTTTCTGTGCATTAATCTAACTCCCACCTCTTTTCTGTAGGTTCCCAAATGCACAAGCATCATAGTTTGAGGGTACAGTGATTGCATACCTGTCAAATTTGTCTGATGTGACCTGATCTCACAGATGTCAGGTATGAATTTGGGGTCTACCACCTCTAATCTTCCCTGCTCCCACCAATCTGCCCACAGGCAGGTTGAATAGGACAAGTAGGTATCCCCCACCATTGAAGGCCTCTCTCCTCAGTTAGTTTGTGCCATAAACCAAACACAGTAATTCCCACTTTCCACATAGTAACTCTGTGAAACATTATTGCACTGACAAAGTTATTTTGTATATCAAAATAATTATGTGCAAAAAAAAATCAAAATTACGTTTCAGAACACCAAAATCCAAACAATATTTTGCGCCTTACATGTCAAATTTGCCTACAATGCATTAGAAAGCAAGCACCAAAATGGACTAATCAGTGAAAAACTAATAGTTTACTTAATTTCCAATAGCTGTGAGAGATTTCTCTGCCATCCAAGTTTTGAGACTGTTTCTTTAAACTTGGTTGTCAAATCAGTACCATTTGTAAAATCGTTGAGTGCTTCCAATGGGCTGTGTAAAACATTTGCAATTCCCTTTTTGACTCTTTAAAATAATTAGTGATGCTATTTGAGAACATGTGCAAGCATGATGTCCAGGTCACTAGCTTTGCACAAACAACTAAATTACTGACTCAAGAACAGCTGTGGGCACCCCAATCAAACTTAATACATGGGATTTCTTTTGCCATTTAGTTTCCTCCTAATTACCTGTTACAGTATAATAGATACTGAGGCAGAACTAGATGTACTACATGATTACCTGCGAACATTTTACATTTTGGCTGTTCAATTTGTTTCAGGTAGTTGCCTAGGAAAGACTTGAAGTTCAATCATCCCTTTCCCCATTGGTTTGGGTTATTCAGTAAAAGAGTAAAAAAAAAAAAAATTAAAAATTTAAAAAAAAAAAAAATTCTCTGCAATCAAGCAATCAAAGCAGCTGACAGTAAACTTACACCATATGTGGATGTCAGCTTTCACGAGCAAAGTAAATGCTATGCTTTTGGAAAAGTTCTTGGCTGCACAGGTGGTGTAATATGCACAGAGACACCACAAGGACAGTCCAAATACCTCTTGCTATAATCACAGTCCATAAAGATGCTGCATACAGTAGAGACGAAGATAGCACTCAGCTGTGCATACCATGAACTACAAAAATAGTTTATATTCCTATTGAAATACTCCTACCAGATGTCTCTACTTCACATGGACATATCTGTCACTTCACAGTGCTCTTCACCTGTAACTAATGGACAGTGCTGTGTCTTGGACACCATTGTTGCTCGGAGCCAGCACAGAAATGAAAAATGGCAAGCCTTTAGGCTGGCAGGAAGCACCATGTTATTTCCTGAGTTCAATGTCCCATGTGTCAACAGAGATGTTCCACCCTCTGACCACTGATAATTTTTAAATGTTGATAATAAACTGTAAACCCTGCTCCAAGTTTCTGAATGCCCTAACCCTAATCCTTCAATGTAATCTTAAAAGAAAATACACAAATAAATGCCTTGTACTTGGGGTTTGAGCATTAAGACCTGTGTCCCACTGTATTTTAGAACTGCTTTAGTAACCAAGGTATGTCTAAAAATACATTTTCATCACTGCATATGATAAGGTTACTTTAAAACCTTATAGTGAGGAATTTGTTGCTTCTTGCAGGGCCTCAGGGAAGCAAGCACTGCAAGATCTGGGCCTGATAGCAATGATAGCAGAAAGCACGAGATGATATACCATAACAAGAATTTATTTTTCATTATTTTAAAGTTGTCACAGGACTGTTTGATGTTGTCTATCTCATTTCAGTGAGAAATGCTGCAAATGCAGTTCAAAATATTGCAGCTGAACATCCAGCCAAGGAAAATCCACTCTGCAGGAAATGTACTACTATCAGTTATCTCACTACCGTGGGAATTAGCTGTGAGTCAGGGGCCTAGAGGCACATTGGCATAAGCTGAGAATTGCCATCCAATTCCCAATATCAGCCTCCAAGAGCTTTGTATATACATCTGCCCAGGCACTGCATAGGTTTATTTCACATGGCAACAGGACTTGAGCTGATTAAAGACATTGCCAGTTTTACCTTCTGCCTTCCCCTCTTTTTTCACTGAGAGCAAAAATAGTAACTTTTGGTAAAGCATAGACTTAGAAATATTCTCTTACTGGCATAGCAGTCTTACTTATTAAAGGTAAGACTGATTTTTTATAGTTCTCTTCCTGTGTACATGTCTGTGCCACCCTCTCCCAGACAAAGGAGCTCATCTGTTGCAGACAAGAACAGGAACTGGTTCACCATGTTTCTGAAATGTTCCAACACCACCTGGTATCTTGCCTTGCCAAAATACACTCTGTGAAGCCACTATTTTCAAAATACGGGGGAGTGTTATTTCTGGTGCATGCACTGATGGAGAGGCACAAGAGGAAGGACTATTTTAAATAGCTACATAGATTTTTTCCCCAGTTTGACCCTCAGTTATGCCAAATATCAGTAGCCTGGATACAAGAAAAAAAGATTAAAAAAAAATCCTAAAAAGCTGGAAAAAATAAATCAGTGATCTAAAAAGAGCAAAATCTCATGCACCAAAAAATCCTGAGGTGCTCTTCTGAATGAATGGCCCAGACTTTCTACAGTAGAAACTGCCATCCTGGAATGCATTCAGGTGCTCTATTTCCTTTATAAATGAAATCATTAAGTGTTAACTAGAAGTTTACTAACAGGCATCTGAATATGTAACTTGTAGTTTACTAAATGATCCAATTTACAAAGGTGCTGTTAAGACTGAAATAACACGGTGAAGAGATAAGCCTATAAGGCCTAGCCTATAAGCCTATAAGGCATATCGTCCTTAGCAACTTGTAAAGCACCTACATTTTAAAGGAAGATGTATTGAAACGTATAAAGGTAGTGTACAGTTAAATTCCATTATACAGCAATATATTTCTGTAAATAGAAATAAGATATACTTTATTATAAATTATTATATATGACTAAACTTTCTCAAATTTATCAAATGTTTGTGTTGACATAACTTCTGAAATATATCTTTCCCCATACCACCAATGGATCACATTCCTCTGTAATGCTTCTGTTTTCATTTAGACAATAAGACTACTTGGGGAAAATGGGAGTTATGCTTACCTGTGGAAAGGCTTCAAGGTGTACTACAAGACTTTAAGCTTTTTACTTTCTGCTTCAGGTGGCCTTTCCTCAAAATGAGTTCTCAAGTTCAGTTACTGTGCTTTCCCTGGTTGCATTTAATGTTTAAACTGAATTTCCAAATTGGAAGTCTTCTTGCTGCTTTCACAGCAAATATTACATTTGAAAGGATGAATAAGTGAGAAACTTGTTTAATGACTACTATATGATGACTTTGCTGAAAACTTTGGAAACACAGTTCCTCTACTAACTAATGCATCCATCAGTTTCACATAAAATACCCTTCTTGGTGAGCATAACTGAGCCAGAAAGTTGCAATTTGCATTTGAAAGTAGTCAGCCAAGATTCTTCATGAAGATACAAAAAGTCAGGCTTTCAAAGACAGACAAGATCACAGCAAATTCATACCAAAGTTTGGGCAAATATTAAACATTTTACCCTGCCTTGGTGATACTCTCAATATAAACATCATAACAGGACTGCTCCCTTTAGCACCATCAAGAAATCTGAATGACCTGCACATTGGAGAATTTATCAAAATGTTTCCACTACTCTGTTCCAAGCAGCAAAATAACAGCTTTCAAGTGCTGCATGTCTTATGCCAGGCATGTCACGTTTTCAGACTGTCTACAGCACAGAGTGTAAGAACACAACAGCTTGAGCAGCCCCACTCCCACCACCCTTCGGGCCAGCCATGAGGGTTGCTATGTACACATTATTCACTTTCTCAGACAGTCTTGTGACAGGTTGTAATTAAAAGGCAGGCTGGGAGGGAAGGAGGAGTAACATACAGCACCAGAATACCAAAAGAGATTGCTGTGACAAGTGTTACCATGGTATAAATATTAACAGCATACTCTGAACGAGTCAGAAGGAAAATATAAGTTGGAGGAGAAATATCAACCAAATTTTGTAGTATTCATTCATTTCCACAATATTATATCTAGATTTCACTTGTAAACTCATGCTACACAAACCTCTCAGGAACAGCAGTCTATTTTGCTGTCTGATTTCAGTCCAAGAGTTCATCTACACCTCTCTGAAAGTTCAACAGACAGAGTGATCACTCTGCAACTTTTTAAACAACACTGTCCACATTCCACAACACAGATCCAGTACACAAGATCATTTTCAGTCAGCTACTTCCTATATTAAAGGGTTCCAGATAAATGAAACAACAGTTTAACACCATGGAAAAGATAGGAACCTAAAACCTCCCCTACAAAAAACAGTGCCTAGTTGTTGGTTGTATTACCATAAACTGAATGGAAGTTAAAAAAAAACCCACAGCAACGACAACTTAGTGCAAAAACATACTACAGGGTGGGAGCGGTAAAACAGAATCAAATGCTCTAGCCAGATAATGGGAAAATTCTCTATATGTAGACCTGGCCAAAAGGGAACACATTCCATCAGTAAAAATACAGGGCACTAACTTAAAGGACTTACATGCAAAGATTTGAAAATAAGCTTAGACAAATAGGCATTTAATAACCGGTTTCAGAGTAAGTTTTACTGAGAATGAAAGTAAACACTCAAATTTCTTCAAGTGATAAATTTCAAACACCTGTATTTTAAGTTTTCCACCTAGAAATTATATACATTAAAAAAACTCATTTGAAAGTGAGCACTTGAAAATTAAAGTCAGTTGCAGGTATTTAGCTGTTGTAACACAACTAATTTATACTAAGGAAAATAAATGCAGTGCATACATTATAGATGAACAGAATGTAAAATGAAAATACAGAAAGAAAATTATTTTTCACTCAACAGAAAATAAAAAAGCTGTTAGGGAATAGAAATATGTAATTTTGACAAGAAGCATAACAGCTGGCTTGGATATAACAAAAGGAAGTATGAGTCTTTGTGGAGGATTCTACCTCCTGTCCCCAGGTCTGTGGGTTGCCCTAGGTCTTGCAAAAATGGTCGAAGAAGCACGTGATAATGAAAAACACTGATTTGTAGTACTTTTTCTGAACACTACCCAAACTGCAAGTTTTGTTCCATTTCTACTCAAACCCTCCTGCAGCAGTCAGTCAGTCAGTCCATCCTGCTCAAAGGCTGGTTCAGATGCAGTTTAAGAAAACCAAAACAACATTGCTCCAGGCAAGCAGCATGGATATTGTAATTGCCAAATTCACTAACACCATTCTGGCTGGTAGATCCTTACACAAGGTTCTGAACCTGTAACAAATATTTGTAGTTCATTACCGCCTCTATTTCAGTTATCACTATTTCAGATTCTCTGAACTGGAATACCAGGAAACACAAAACTGTCTCAGAGCTGAGAAACAGCCCCAGAAAGTGAAAACTCGATGTTGTAATGCAGTAGCCCTAAGCAGCATGGACACAAGCTCCATCAAGGACAAGAGTACTCCTTCAGAGGTGCAGTCCACCTCTGAAGGAGTACTCTTGTCCTTGAGGACTATAACCACAGCCAAGACAGATACCTGGAGAAACTCTGACAGCACAACTCCAAGATTCAGCTTCACCATTCTCCCACCTCTCCTGTCTTCAGAGATTTCCCAGATGATTGAAAAGAGTTGACAATCCTGCTTGCCAGCATCTCTCAGACATATTTTGACAGGTAAAGCCAAGGACACTAAGCAAAGCGAGGGTCAGGGCAGAGTCACAACAGCACAACACAACTTCTGGCTGGAGCTCAAGTGTCTCTCTCGGGCTGTGTGGAGAGCATGCACTGGCAACAGCAGCAGGGCCGCTTTCTCTCCATGAAGAAAAGTATGCATACATTACACATGTCACAACAATAAAAAGGGCTAAATTTACAGAATAAAATAATGAAGGCTTAACCATGAGGAGAGTTACAACCAGAATGATTGTTGCTGATTAACTAAAACATTTCAAACTTTTCAAAATACAAGCTTAATCTCTTCCTCTTTAAAGGCAACAAGGGGGCTCTGATGATTCCAGTAGGCTCTGAATCTGAATGCAGATGGGAGAATGGGGCCTCAATAAAACAAACATGAAAGAGCCATTCTGGGAATCATAAGGGGCCCCTCCATCCCTGCAAAGAGAAGAGTTTTCATTCCAATTGTTCAGCCACTTTTCTGCAGAAACTATTTACAGGGAAACAGAGTCTAAAAGATGTATAGGGGAAACATCTCCAGAAGTTTATTGCCTAATTTCTGTTTACTTGCACTCCAGAAATTTCATTAAACCCTTCTAAACAAATATATTTGTCTTTAGAAGCACCTGTCCCTTAGTATTCTATGCAACATCTAATCTTCAGATCACCCTATGAAGTGTCATGGGCATCCATTTGTGGTTTTAAGGCAAGTTTATCACCAAAGAAATCATGCAAGGACTTGCTTCTCTGGCAAGGGCTTTTAAAAAAGCCTGGGAAGGAGGACAATAAAATCACACAAATTCATTAGTAACCAGACACTTTAACCTATGTGTCCCAGTCTTCATATAAGAAGAAATGCATTTTTGACAGTGTGCTGGGAGAGAAAAAATGCTATATGCTAATTTCAAATGGAAAAAAAAGTCTTTTTCAAGCTAAGAATATGTTATACAAAAAGAATTTTGAATTTGACCCCCTCCCTCTTGCCTTGAAAAGGGTCAGGAAGATCTCACAGAAAATCAGAACTTCTTGTCTTTGTTTTGGAGATAATTCATGTATTTTATCTATTAGCTATTGCAATGCAGTAAGAATGACTACTTCAGTAACTTATAGAAGTTGTCTAGACAATATATTTATAGCAGCATAACGTATCCACACAAAAAGTAATCGATGTAACAATTAGAATTTCCAGTTTAGAATTTATTTCCCAGCTATAAAGACAGACTTTTTAAAGCTTTGACTTACAGCTTATTTGTCTTCTTACAAGAAAAACATAAATAAGTTGCTAATTATTAGACAGATTAAAGTGTCCTGTATATTTTATTCTAGCATTTAGCTGACAATAAAGCATATATATTAAAACGCTGGGGGAAACACATTTATTAAACAACCATGTGATGGAAGTAGAAGTGTGTCACCATCAAAATTAAATTGCTAGAGAATGATTAAGTGTCAGGTAAGGTATTTCTCCTGATTGAAATTCAGTCAACATTGCAGTGCTACAGTCAAAAGTTTGAAATGGAAACAGCATTTTCCATTTCAAACTTTTGTCTATAAATGGCATAGCACCTTAAAGATGACTGAAGAAGAGAAGATGAAGTAATGCCACTCTTCCATACAAAGACCCCAAATAATCCCTGTCCTTCATATGCATAACTATAATCCACCTTTTTACTTCTGTATCTCTGACTTCAAAAGTGACAAAAATCAGGAGATATGTCATTTGTCCTAGACCAAAAAAGAAGCTACAGTTGAACACTTATTGCCCATTTAACTGTTATATTCCCAACTGTATTGTCCATAATGGAATTTACAAGGTGCTTATCTATCTACGGAGATGGGAAAGGGGAATTCAGCTCACGAGATGCTGCCATTTAACTATCCAAAAGTTAAATACCAAATTAGAATCTGATTGATGAACTCGAAAATAATACCCTTAATGTGGACGTTTCCTGCTGTTTTCAGAGACAAACAAATATCTGCTCTGTTAACAAATGCCCAGAAAAACCTAGAAGAAAGGCTGCCACCAAGTGAGAAGCAGCCTTAAGGAAGGAATATTCTCCAGAGAAGTGTGAGTCAAAAACCACAACACAATTCCTCTTTTTCAATATCTTTATGCTGCTAATGGTGCATTCAGTAAGGCTCTTGTACATCAGCCAATATATTAAATTAACTTTTAGGGTTAGTAGCACCAATGGCTTACCATGCAGGGTTACCCAGTTTTAATTCTAGAAAATAAAGGAAGCGTTCAACTAGAGCCAGAGCAGTCAGATGCAGAGGCACTACAAGACACTGCTGGCTTCCTTATCCTCTTGCTGGAACAGTGCTGTGGTGAAGTTTTCAGTTTTCTCTCTCACATCTCATATTCTAGACAGTATTTTTTTTCCAATTTAAATCTTTTATCATCTGGCACCAAATCAAATGCAAAAAACAGAAACAGAAATGAAGTGCAAAAAGACTTCTTCTACAAGTCTGTCCTGTATACCACACTTATCTTTTTAAATTCTTTTCAAGTGATGCCAAGCAGGTTGTTCACATGAAGCACAATTGGAAGATTCAACCTTCTAAATTATAAACATCCCCATAAACAATTACTGTTTTTTCCACACTTACCCCTGCCTCTCAGTCCTATTTGAATTTAAACTAAACATACAGAATTTAAATTAAACATGTAGCAATGCCAGTCTCCAAATTTTTTGTGGAGTAAATATCAGTGAACACTTCTGAAAAAATTCTCCTTTATGGCAGAAGGTACAATTTTTGGCTCATTCCATTTCATCTGGAAATATATACCTCTGTTTAGAAAATATACATTTAAAGTTGAGCATCTTATAACATGGACAAAAACTGGTTTTGTTTCCATGCATTCACTTTTAAATTTTTTCCTATGATTGGACTACCTAGTAAAATTCAAAAGGTAATAACTATTGCTCTTATCAAGCCTTGAGCCACACAGCTTGGGCATGAAGAGTGGCAGACAGTCCTATGCAGCTGTGCAGAGTAAAACTCAAACCAGCTTAAAAAAATTATCCACAAAAGAAAAGGTTTTATCTACACAGTCAAACTGAGGTTGGTTTTGTATGTACTTTAAGGGTGTGATAGAGGTGGTGAGTCCCAACCAGTATTCAGGTTTTAGTATTGAATTAATTTGTAGTTCAACTGGTCAATCCAGTATTTTGTTGCTATTTAAAGCACAAAACTTTTAGTTAGGATTTCAAGAACTCTAAAAGCAAATCGAGAGGCAAAGCAGCATTTCTTTATGGAAAGCTGTAATATTGACAATTCTGGGTCAACATTGTCTCAGCTGCAGAAAGTCTGGGTTTAGAGGATAAGACAGCACCTCCCATGTGACTGAAGTACTTGCACTTACTAAGCACACTGCAAGATTTCTTTAGCTGCACAGCAAAGGAAACATTTCATGTTCACGTCAAAAATTTTGAAACATTAAAAATGAACTTATCTGGATTCACACACAACCTAGATACTCATTACTGCAACTATGTGAGAGATGGTTTACTGTCTCTTTCATGCCTTCTCTGTTACTGTTTAAGAAACCTGATACGTATCAAAAGTTCATTTTCTAAATGACGAAATGCAGGTTAATAAAGGGGATTTCTCCATCTGCTTACAACTCTCCATCACTTATAGGTATTAAATTAGTATCATGTGTTGGGCTGATGCTTCTGCTGTTCCTGACATGAAGACCTTTTAATGATTCACAGCCCTCGTTGTCATATCAGGGTTACAGTTCATGTCCTTTGTGTAAACAGGTAAGAAATGGGTGAACTGAAGGTAAACCATAATTAAGAGCGTCTGAAAAAAAAGGACAACTTTCCTTCATCTGAGAGAAGTACAGTGAAAGAAATACTTACACACTTTCACTTGTTACTCTGGCAGTTCTCAACACCATCAAATATTTAATTATATAAAGGAATAGGCAAGTTTGAATATTGTTCCTGTCTAGCTAAAGGCACTGACAATAAATATATCATACAAAAGTTACCAGTAAGGACCATTCTCCTCTTTACTAAGCACAACTGCAGGAACAAGTGATTCTAAAAAATTGGGCAATATATTGTTTCTTACTAGTAGGAATATGACTTATATCTTTTTCCTTTGCACTTCATAACATATCTGTCCCCATCCAACTTACCTTACGTGTCTTTCCTAACTCCACAAAAAATAAATGCAAGCCAATTTTGAAAGCTCTTACTGATGCACATTGGAAGTACCAATGTCACTTCTCTGACATGACAACAATAAAGATTTTAAAGCTGAAGAAGATAATGTTAAGCAATTTCATTTGAAAACATCAGCCTTCTCAGATGTGGACCACTTGAAGGGAAATGTCTTTGTCTAGAAGCAGAAATGAACAACAACAAAACCACCACCCCAAATCCTGTCATCATGCACAAAATTCTAATCTAAATTTTCCAGACTCTAGCATTTATTTTACTCCTGCCATATGCATGCTATTGATATATCTCTAATGATAAAAACATACATTACAGCAATATACTTACAGCAGCTGTGTTCTTCACTGCATTTCCTACAATCACCACGACTCTTCCTTTAAAGCTCTGCAGTGTGGCAGTTGCTGGGCACTGGATGAGATCCCCTTCTGCAGTAAATGCTGAGGCAAAAGGGACATTGATACTGCCAGAAATGTGCCCACGGTTAAAGCTTAGCAGGATCAGTTAAGGAGGTCTGAAAAGCAGAGGAATCTGTGGTACATGAATAACTGCAGGATGAACCTGCTCTTCATCCTGGCTGCCATGATACACCACCATTAGCTGATATCTTTTGTGATACAGCATTTTGACAAACCTTATTTACTCTTTACACATATGGAGAAAAACCTTCTGACACTAAATATGAAAGAAAGCACAGAAGGAAGAGCTGTTTGGTTCAAAAACGACAAAGCACAGCACTACAGAAAATGATCTGCTACGTTAAATACTTACTGCTCAAGTGCCAATATCCCCAGGATATCTAATTTTGTGGATTTCACTTAAACTCTAGTCCGCTAACAGGAGCCAAACACCAATAGGCAGCTGGAGCACTTCTTCTAGAGGCATTTTATGCAAAAAGAATGAAGTACTTAAAATGAGAACCAAAACTAAACAGGGATTATCAGGAAATGTCCTCAAACTTCCAGTCAGCCCCCACAAGTTCTCTACTATTTTGATCCAAATTGAAATTCTAATGTATATGACCTCAGATTCCCAGCAATGAGCACCACGTATATTACCTGCAGTCCCACTAAAAGCAAGTGTGTAATGGGTATTGAAAAGCAAATAACTCTGAGATATCATAGCTAGTTTTCCTTCAGTTTAAGAGAAAGATCATTCAATGAGATTTTATAAATGAGTATTGAATGTGAAGATCTCTTAAATAAAAATTAAGTTGGACTACTACTACCACCTAGCTTTTTATGAGTTCGAAAATGCACCATGACCTTGACAAAACTCTGAATTATTTTCACAGACTGTACGCATGCCTGGAACATTATCCTTCCCCAGCTATAAGCAAAGACAGCTTTGAAGAAATGGGAAAGAGTAAAGTTCTGCAAAAATATATACAGTGTCAAATATTGAGATTAGTCACTCTATTACAGCACTTGCAGAAAGCTAGTTAAATTTATAATTAAATCCCAGAATCCTATTAAATCCCAGAATCCTATTAATTAAAGGAACTGCCTTAAATGGGGGTAAGATTTAACTGACTTAGGCTAATACTAGCATTTGTTTTTCATTATTTATGAAACAGTTTTAGTTTTATGACCATCATTGTTGTAGTGTGGGAAAAGCACAGCTATATAAAAAACATTTGAAAGAACAAAAGATGATCATACACCATTCATTAATGTTGTCAGTTTATTTCTGTTTTGAATGGGAAAATTATATCCCTCCTTCATTCCTCTGTGCCAATCCCATTTCCCCAACCCCATTTATAACCACATAACTCCCACTGCTATTCATCACGTTCTGAAATGATCATAATTTAGACAGAAAATAACTTTGGACAAATTCAGTTACTTAAACTACTGAGTACACTGGGAGAAACATGACCTAGTCTTTTAAAAAGTTCTAATTGCTAAGACAATTAACAAAAAGGCCAGGATTTTGTGTTACAGACTGAGAGACCATAAATGTGCAGTTATAACTTTCAAAACATGAATGGAAAGCTGCCCATATATCTGCTAACATGCTTAATGAAATAAGCCTTAGAAGAATTGCTGGCCAACTGAAACAGTGCCTTGTGTATAAGTGCCTTTTCATTCAAAAGCCTTCTGTTACAAAGCTGTCTACTGGGAAAGAGGGCTGGTAGCTCTTGGCCTTGCAACATGAGATTCATTACAAAATAATCCCTCAGCTTTCATATGAGTAGTATTATGAAATATGAAGTATGTTTGATACTTGTTGGAAGTTCTCCCATGGTTTTCTCAAAGCACTAAGAAAAGATGAAAGGAAAATTTAGCATGACAGATATACATGGTGAAAAAGACTAAAACCAAAATACACAAAATGATCATATTTTTGAAACACCTCACAGTGGTCTGTCACATTTTAAAATGTGACACCACTGAAACATACACTCTGATCCTATCTTTGTTGAAATTTTGGGACAAACACAAAGCCTGTTTCCTTATTGTGTGAAGGAACAGGACACTGAACACAGTATTCTTATGGTTTCCCATATATTCACAACTGCTGACAACTTGATCTCTTTATATGTACCTGATATTTTCTTCTGCAAATGATATCCCAACCAGTATACTCAAGGGCAATTTTACTACCTACCAGGCTGCCTTTTAATGGCACTTCCTACCTGTTAATACCAGATGGTGTTAGGGTATCAGTCCACCTATTATTTAAAAGGTAGCACATTTTAGTCTACTATAAACTTCAAACGTACTAAAACATCTTTAAGACTACTCCCCTTCCAAAATCCATTTAATTGGAAAATTTTGCATCTTTCCAAAATGTTGGTCATATTAAATGGGGAAGGTCTGCTGATAACACCTATTATAAAGAAAAATGTAGCATTTAAAGCACTTGTGCTACTGGTACAAAGTGATTTCACAAAACACACAATTTAAAATGGAAAGAGAAAAAAACATTTGTCCTGTGGCCTGCCGAAAACCCCACTGGCTTCACCTCTTCTACCGCACCTCTAGCAGATCCCTCTCTTTCCATTATGTACCATTCTAACATATCATAATTGACACAAGCAGTATTCAGCAGGGCCAGCACTCAGATTTGAAGGATACTCTTCGCTGTTACGGATGTCCACCACCAGCAGCTTTGGCTTGCCAGGCTTTGTTTTCTTTACAGGTGTTTTGGAATGACTAGGTCCTGTCAACTCACACAAGTCAATCAGATCTTCTGCTGAAATTCGTGGGGACACCTCGGCCTTCAGGTCATCCAACTTGATGGAGTCCCTAGACTTTAAAAGAAACAAGAATAATGTTAGAAGTGAAAGAATTAGAGATATGCGGGTTTTTTTCAACTTCTACTTACTTGACAAACTTCAAGTGCATCAACCTAGTTAGATGGAAATACATCTCTTTCTTATAGCTCTGAACTAGTCAGAGTTTAACTATACATACAGAAAAGCTCCAGAGCAGTGCCAAATGCCTAGCTGACAACTATAGCTCTATTTTCTGTTGGAAGTTGTTAAAATAGAAAAATTGTTTGACAATTTTTGCAAACTATTTCAGTTTGTGATTTGTTAATGAGTTATTCACTGTGGCTAATGGGCTCACAACATCCACAGAACATTTCTTAGCATCAGCAATTAAGTAAATTTGCTATAAAGCACTTTCTGAAAGGAGAAACTGAAAGGTCTCATGACTGCAGCAGAAAAGATGGCTGGCAACTGGCAGCTTGCCACAGAAACTGCAGGGATGTCTCTGAAAGATACAGAGCTATCCAAACACCAGTTATTACCCCAGCCCAAAGACCAAGCGCAAATCAGGACATCAGAAATATAAGACTTCTTTTATATCTATAAATACAGTATTTTTTTAAATAATCTGGAAAATTTGTCCTTAGTTTTTTGGGATGGGAGAATTATATATAGATAAAAAAAAATATTTTGGGCAATGTGACGGATTATGACACAAAACACCACCACACCCCTGGTAATACTCAAGCAACTGCACGATAATACCTGAAATTATTTTTCATAAGAAAAAAATTCATTGTAAATTATCCCAGAAATATTTCCATGTTTCTACATTTCTACACTCCACATTGTTAAAGAATATCACAGTAACAATTTTTCTGCTTCTTAAAAAATTCCACTTCTGTTATCTGGTCTCAGATTGCAGTAATCACACCAGTACCTTAGTTGCTTATAGCCCATGATTCAAGAGAACAAGAGTAGCACTCTGAAGAAAACTGAGGCATTACTAATTGCTATTAGTCCAACTGACTGTTGTTAGTCCTAGATTTTTTTTTTTTACATACTAGTTCCTCATCTAATCTGAGAACTATTCCAAATTTAGGGAATAGTCTGGACTAAACAGAGAGACACAGACTTTTTTTTGAGTTATGTCCCAGAAAAGGTTTCTTAAGACAGTCCAGCACTTAGAAATACCTCTGCTGTAAAACAAGTTACCCCAAAATTACAAAACAAACTCCAACAAACAAACAAAACAAAAAACATAAAACAAACAAAAAAGCCCACCAAAAAAACCAAAACAAAATCAGTAATTCTACTTCAGAGAATATTACCTCACTGAACCGCCTTTTTTATTGTATATAATAATATTCAAAACAGAAGTTACAAATTACCAGTCTCAACACTCTTCTTCCCAGTTCAGAAAAATAGAGTCAAGATGCTTTAGAATCAGAAAAATACATATTTTCTGGATAATGTATGATTTGTTTCAACAGAATAGTCAATACCCAAGGGAGACCTATATCCATAAAAAACCCAGTGTGACAGGGCACAGACAACTCCCAGTTGCTGTCTAAAGCCACCTCTCATCTGAATAGCTGAATTTTCCCAGGAGGAGTCCAAGGAAATGAATTGCATTAAAAGAAAGGAGGGAAAAAAAGAAGTCAAGCTCTTCTCAAAAACTTCAGACTTGCCAAAGGAATTCAGCAGTACTATGTCTAGAAAATTCACAGCAGACACATTTGCAAGATCCAAGAAGAGCAGTAGTGTAGAAAAAATACTGATTACATAAGTACACCCTTGGCTGACAGAGCTTAATTTGCCTGATGAGAAACTGGCAGGCATTGCTATATTCTCCTCAGACAACAGCTTCTGCCTGATGACCATGCTTAAGAAGCAACACTAAGGAGGGAAGAGAAGCAAGTCTGCTGCAGAGAGTTCAGTCCTTGAAGCAGGTTCACATAACTACAGGTAACAATAAAAACTCGGACATGAAGTCAGTGAAACTGGCTGAGATGACCCAAATTAAGTCTTCTGGAGAAACATTTACATTATGTTGGACTCTAATTACAAAATCACTTCTTACTTTTACTCACACAGCTCTTGACTATTCAATTGTCCCATTCAGTTGATGGGATGAATGCCTCAGGAAAGAATGAAACATTAAGAAGAAAGCATGAGGTCTACAGCAGAAAACAAACCAACCAAAATCCACCTAATCTGATATAAAAAACATTTTATCTTAAAGTATAAACTGTTATAAGGAAGAAAATGTTTCCAAATGTATAAGTTCAATTGGTTATAAGTAGGCGAATGTTTCAAATGTATAACTAAGCCAAAGTTTCCAAATGTATGAGTTCAAGTGTATACTAAGTAAACGTTTCCAACTGTGTAAGTTTAGGCAAATGACTGTTTCCGGGGGTTGTGGGTTGAGCTGTGGGCAATGGCTCCAAGGCTTTTGTGTTCCAGGTTGCCAGTTCCTGCTCCTGCAAGCGCTGGGGCTGTGAACGCAGCCACTGCTCCAGGATGAGTAACGCAGGCAGCGTCCGCACCTCGGGCCTGGATTGGTGAAACAACGGACCAATCACTCGACGCCCTGGCAGAATGACTCTCGTTATGGACCAATCAAACGCTTGATAACCAGCCAATCGCAGAGAGGATCCTTAGTGAGCCAATCAGGGGAGAGCACGAAGGGATAAAAGGGGACCTTGGGACTCTGCCAGGGTCCTCCAGTGGAACAACCTATCCTAGGGCGAACCCAGTGTACTGCACTGTTACTTTGTGTCTTTTCTCTGGCTTGCCCGGTGGACTCTGGCTTATCCTGGGCTCCCCTCCTTGGTGGTTGCAAGAATAAACGAGGAGCTTTTTTTTGTTTGTCCATCCGAGTCCTGGCCTCATTTATTACATAAACCATGCAAAGTGTTTTACAGTACACACTATCTGTCCAGCTAATAGGTTTTAATAACCAGGACAAGCATTCTTTCCCTTTAACTGAATTGAAATTAAGGAGAAACACATTCAGCCATAAATTGTACAACCATCTTTGCTTTGACCTACTACGTCCAGATCTGCCTCAATGGTAGACTCACTGATAGAAATCTCTATATAGACTGAAGCTTCTCAACAGACTTCCTGGAAATAGAATTGATTCAGCAATTCTTAACAACTTTTTTTATCATACTAATTTATTTCCTTCAAATTGCAAAGTGAAATATATCCATTCTCTTATAAGATAATTTTGCTAATTACAAAAAAACCAAACCAAAACAAAACAAAACAAAAAACCCCCCAAAAACCCCCAAAAAAACAAACACAAAAAAACCCCAATAAAACAAAACAAAACAAACCACACTACATCTGCTGTATCTATAATTCATCTCAAGCATTTTCCCACAGGAATTTTCTAATGAACTGTCAGTCTGCACAAACTTAACATGGCTAAGAAAGTTATCAATCCTTCTACCCCATCCTCACACCTTGTCTTCATAACCACCATCCTGCTACAGATACTTTGAAACTTCAAGAAACTAGTACAGAAGCAGGACTTGAGTTGTGACAGCTCTTCAGGCCATCACATCCACTGAATACACAAATCTTGCAAACTCTTCTGAACCTTTAACACCTTTCCTACTCCTCTACACAACAGTGTTGCAGCTGTTGTCTGTCACCTCAGTGCCTACTCTCTTTATCTCATCATGGACAAACAAGACGAGATGTATGAGATAAAGGCTGACATTTCAGACAGGAGTCTTCATGTTTGTCAGGATTATCTGCTTCAATTCCCTGTTTAGACTTCACTATGTCATTGCAGACACTGCTTTCCAGCTGTGAAAAAACAGAAGGAAAAGTAGGTGAAGGAAGGAAAAGGGTTCACCAAATCTGTTAAGTTAGGTTGGCTGCACTCACAAAAAGTTTATGGCACTGACAGTCTCTTAGTAATTAATTATAAATATCCAATAAGTTGTGAACGGGGTGTAGTATGCAAATGAGATTTTGATATCAGCTATATTAGGTGGCAAGTAGGCACATCTCAGGACAGGTACTTGCAATATCATGTTGAATTTATCATCTGTAATTTTTTTTTTGTTTTAAACAATGAAGGGAGCATGATGATTATCTCACAACCTAAGATTTCCATGCAATACTCTATAAGGAGTACAAACAGCACAAAAAACCCCAAAAAACCAAAAAACCAAACAAAACCCAAAACAAACAAACAAACAAACAAACAAACAAACAAATCAACCAAAAAAACCAACAAAACAAAACAAAACCCCACAAAAAGCCAGGATAACCACTGGGAAAAACTTAAAAAAGCCTTAAAAGCTTATCACATCTACAAAATGCTTGTTTCTTCCTTTCAACTATCTTCCTGCTGTGATCTCTTTACTCTTTTCCAAGGCAGACAAGATACATAATTTCTAAAAAACCCACTCTCTTTCTTACAAAAGGCAAAAGCTCTACTTTAAGCAGTGCCAGAAGGTAGTTAAAAGCCCAGTTACAAACTTGTGTTTTAGCAATTGCATAAGAAACTGTATACTGACATCAATACTGAAATTGAGAACTGCTCAGATATAGAGCATGCTCATACACTTCCTTTCATTACTTGGGAAACATAAAAATTATCAGAAAGACACTCATATTTTCACATATCCATGTATGCACAAGTCTACATGTGCTAAGAAACTGAGCTTACTACTTAAATCTCTATCTGTTCTCATGTGAAGACAAACTTATTTTAGCATATTCTAACTACAAGCATGAGTCTTGCTTTAGATCATTCAGCTATAAGCAACTGTTTGTCAGGGAAGACTGCTTAAATCAGCAGGATGGCAAAACAGCAGAAAGAGTATCTAAGCTGAAGTCTGAGGTCTCCTTGTCACCCAGAAGTTTTTTTGACAACACCTTGCATTCTTTACTTTCAAAGTGCTTATTCTCCTCACCCCATTAATTTTCAAGTAGGCCTGGGAATTGCTAATCCATATGCATTTACTGCTCTTAATAAGAAGAAATAGGCATTAAGAATTGATTTTTTAAAAATATTAGGAATTAAAGCTGCTTAACCATGCTCAATTTGGAAGTCAAGTTTCAGAAAGATTAAAGCAGTCCAGAACACAAGGCTAGTACAATCACAGCTCCTATCTCTCTTCCCATTAGCCTGTAATCTCTTACAGGCATTTCATCATGGCTATTAAATGAAGATATACACTTTTTTTTTTTGAGAAAATAGCCAAGGATCTTTAGTTCTCCTGAACCCGAATTCAACAGTTCCATCTGATAAACACAGAAGCTATAAAGGAACTTCCCATCCATGGAAAGGATAGCTTTATCTGAGTAGATGAAGGGTTTCTCCTCTTTGTCTTTGAAGCTGGCAAAACTTAGTGCAGTTTATTTAATATACTAGGAACTTCAGTCTGGAAGTCTGTATGATTAAAATCTGAGGATCAAGTAAAATACTCTATTCAAACCATCAAGGTCCTTCATGAAGGAACATGTTTCATGAAAGATGTCATTCCATATTTTTCAAACATATTTCTGAAATCAGTGTATGCATGCATACAGAAATAAGACTACAAAAACATTTTTAAAAAGTTTATAAGATAATGGTTTAAACTCACCAGTCCCCCTCCTGACCATTTTTATTACAATTACTAGCAAAGGGTCATATAAAAAGGCTTCAGTATTTTTTGATGTCCAATTGCAACTGTTTACAAAGGAGGAACAGCCAAAATTCAGATTTTAAGAATTTTTTTCTACAACTTTTCAATACTTGAATGCCAGTGTTCTCTACACAACCTCTCTAGAAAACTGATTCTTACACTTAGATTCAGTCCTCTGTAACCATCATATTCTGCTTCTCATATTTCCTAGTCAAGACACTGGTGTCTACCTTCCCTATGCTCCCTCTCTCCCTCCGCATCCTATTTCAGTTCATTCCATTTTCGTTTTGCAAGCTGTACTTCTCAGGCATTTCAGACATTTTCGGTCATTTACCCCTGCAAAGCCTGTTGAAACAGGCTGTTCAGGCTCTCCCTTAACTGATGACTATTAAGACGAGTACTGAATTCGAGTAATTGACAAAAATCTTGAGATTATGGCCAGCCAGACAGTTACCCTGTAAGCTGTATGTGCTTTTCACATAAATCTTGGATTTCTGCACCATTCCACCTATTTTAGAGACCTGGGCCCAAGCTCTGTTGAGCTATATGAAAATCATCATCAACAGAAACATTTATTCCCATAAGCCTGAAATGCACTTATTCACATTTGCAGGATGGGCTCCATGACTAAACTTTGGTGCAGGCTCAGCTTTACAATCAGTATGGATTCTTTCTTCTACTTACGCTGTCACACATATTTGATAATCAGATTTTCCACTTCCAATAATGTTAGAAGAGAAAATACATACACAAAGCTGTAACACTTACTGGTAGATTAAGATGGTGTTGACACCATCACACAGGTCACCAGACAATTTGTACAAGGCTATGATCTACAAGCAGACAGTGACAGCACCAGGCAAGAGAGCTGCATCCAGAAAGTCTTCTCTATCCTTGAACTGCACTTCTTAATAAAGTTAGATTATGATGACACTGCATCCTGACTCAAATGAGAAAACATAAAGCACCTTGCCTGGCCTGAGGTGCACAAGAAAGGAATCCTAAATTCAAGATTAGCCTAAGACAGGCTCCTATAGAGATGTATGTTGAGAAAATGAATAGAGTAGGACAGAAAACAGGAGTAGAGTGAAAAGGCACCTTAGGCTGACATAATACACTCCCTCCCCTCCTCATGAAAATTGTGTTAATAACACAGTTACACAGCACTGTGCTTTAAGACCTAACTATTACAGCAGCAGTGTATGGTACACACAGGAGTGGCTGCAAGCTGTAATTAGAGTTGCTGTGACTGACAGGAGGTAGCTATAGCTGTGGACCTGGGCATGTTTGTGTGGGAGACAAAACCATTAAGATCCTTTAGTCTACTTCTCCTCCAAAACTTGACTTCAAAAATTTTTCCCAAACTCTATTGCTTCTAATGCTACTAGTACACAAATAAAAAATCTAACACCAAGTGGATAGTTCCTCACTGCAGTATCTAATGGTGCTTATCAGAAGCTGAATGAAGCTATTTGGATCTGTGCTGGTCTTAAAGTGTATTTTAATGCACTCAGTGGGTTATTCCGGCTGTTACTTCTCTCCTAAAGTAAAAGTACATAAACACTGCACTGCTCTTTCATTTTCTCTTTTTTAAATGCAGGCCACTATATATTTTTTAAATCAAATATGGATTGTTTAACAAGGCATGAAATAAAACTGTCACCCTGGAAACTTTAGTTTGGCTTTGGTTGCCTAAAAGACTTACTTCCACTATAGCACTCCCTCTCAAAGACAAACTGAGTCAGTCACAAAATACATGGAAACAAAGTAACAACTGTGTCTTCAGTCAGCAAGCCAGACTGCAAAGCAGGACCACTAGAGCCTGAAAAATTACTAAAACATGGAGGTGTGTAATTATTTCCTAATATTCTCCTCAAATCTGATTTTAAAACAATTTCCATTTTGGGAAAAAACCCCAAACATTCTTACAAGATGCAGAGAGAAAGAAACGGCTAGATTTTTTTTAATAATTAATTTTACTGGTACAATTACCCTTGCCTCCTCTGCACGTTTGTTAATCAGTCTTGGAATCCCAGTTGTGGGAGGTCTAAAAGGTCAACACAGCTTTCAACTTCAAAGTGGGTATAATCACAAAGGCTTGTGAGGAAGGACTAGTGGACCATCAGTGAATCCAGAACCTGAGCCCAAGGCTGCAGCAGAATGCTCTGGCTGCTCCAACTGCCCCATTTACATTCAAAACAGATGAACACACCCCAGGGAGACCTGAAATCCAAGTCTGTGCAAAACAAGCTTACAATCCTTAAATATGATCTAGAGTGAGTGTCTCACAAACCCTAACAGTCTCATATAAATAGTATTTAGATCATTACAAACATACCCCTTTAATTCTGTCTCAACTAAGCAGTACATTTGTTTCAATGAGTTTACATTCAATTTAAATAACTGCAACTTGTATCACAACTTAAAAAACCCACAACATTCATTAGGAATTTTTAAATTAACACTTAACATCAATTATTTCCTGAGCCTTATATTTTGTATTTTATCCACTCTGGTAATTTAATGCCTCATCTTCGACCAGAAAAAGTCCTAAAACTATAGAAAATACATACAGATTTTCAAAATCAGTCAGAGTAGACAAAGTGCTAAATAAGGCTTATTTTAAATAATTTCATCTGCAGAACCAAAGTTCTGGAAGCAGAGGTTTCCCTATACTCCTTACTTCCTGGTAGCTGGCTTCCTGGCTTATGAGTATCAAAAAAACTTTAAAAGCTAACCAACAAACAGAGAATGTTTTGAAGTTTGCAACAATTCCCAAAGTATTTGCCAGAATGTGATGGGCTTATGAAATGCATAATTAAAAAGTGATTTGTTTATTCACTCACAAGAGAGTGACATTTAAAAAGTGCATTTTAACCAACTCATCTAAAAATGACAAATAACCTCAGCTTCTCAGTCAAGCTGTTGGCAGCTACATCCAGAAAAACAGAAGCATCAAAGGCAAATGTAAAATAAATTAGAAGCATTAACTGAGATCCTGATCAG